>NC_139677.1:22166381-22566381 GCF_964106915.1 Podarcis gaigeae
AGTAGACCCTGGGTTTGAAAATGTCAAAGGCTTCATAGGTCTCTAAATTTAGAAATCAGATACTATTAGGGACTTACTATAATCTCAGTGGCTGAGGCTCATTAGATTACACTACCATCTTTTAGCATATTGCAGCAGTGTGTTACTGGACATACAAATCCTTTTGACAGCAAGGAATCTATTTTTTTCCAGTAGGTTTTATTAAATCTAGACCAGTATTCCATTACTCAAAGTAGACAGCCAGATGCGTCTTGGAAGCTGACTATGGAAGGTCACTCCCCTATGGTTTATCCCCAGAATTATCTGTGGAACACAGACATTCCACTTAGCGATCATAGCAAATAGAAATTAATAAGATGTCTCCCATAAATCTGTCTAATCTGCTTAATGAGCTGTATTTTCATAATAGCAATCTACATGGATTCCAAGGAACTTTACTAAGAGGATCAAGCTGCATTTGTTATTGACAAAGGACACGTCTGTCAACTCCATGTTGACAGCAATTGCTGTTTAAGGACACAGTTGCCTTTGGGATCCGATTCACAAAACATATAAACCTAGAGTTCGAAGGTTCGCACATTTGGTTCTGCATACCCCAGGGAATTTAGGACCTGAGCTTCTTTCATCTTTTTTTTTATAATATTTTTTATTAGTTTTATGAAATACAGAAAAAAGAATAAAGAGCATATTATAAAAGTAGAAAAGGAAAGTTACAAATTTTTCTTACTCTTTTTTCCAAATCTGTTGGACTTCCCCACGTCTTCCCAACCCTGCATTCTCTGTGATGCATAACGTCTGCAATTTGTTAACTTGTTTCAATACTTATTGTATCTTCCTTTTTATCATGTTACCCAATTTCAAATATATTATGGCCCAAATCATGTACGTTTTCATTTTAACACAATAAAGTTGTTTCATTATTCTATCTCTGACTCCTTGTACCTTAATTTCCATTTCTTTAATTTAACATTACTGAAAGTAGAATTTCCTAAAAGGTGCGTTTTTTAACATTCATACAACTTATAATGTTTTTCCAAATAGTCTTTAAATTTTCTCCAATCCTCAGGACCTGAGCTTCTTTCATCGGCATCCCACCTCAGTCATGCTGAAACAATTTTGCAATCCGTTTTTTAAAATAGGGTAACATCTGCTGTCCCTAGGTGCACAGAAGATCATGGTAACATCTAAAGTAATCCTTTGGCTCTCTGCTGTAGGAAAGCACCATTAATATTACTGCTACTAATATTGAAACACCAGTAAGTATTAAATATATTTGTTATTATACGTGGAAGACCCACAAACAGATGAAAGGTGACAGTGAGATCTAGTATGGGTTAACTGTACTTCTACTTATTTGAAAAAGACACGGTTTCTCCACTCTTTGTATACAGTACATTTTCAACTTTTATTTGGAGAGCTATTATATTTATATAAAATCCTGCAGAACTCTTAAACCCACTGGCGGTCCCGGTGGCAGTACTTTGCTTGGTCTTGGTCTCCATTCTAGGGCTGTTGAGGACTTAAAGAGTACCTTTTGTTCTGAATTGTGTTTGCACATATGTTACAAAGGAGAGTCAAACGCTACTCAGATTTCAGCAGAAGTTTGCCGCAAAGTCTGACCTGCTAGCTCCTTCATTCCGATAAGTTTCTATCAATGCAAACCAACAGCTTTATGAAGATGCAACGATTTTCATCCATCTCAAAATATAATAATTATTATAATTATTATTATTATTTATACCTGCCTCCCCGGCCAGAGCCAGGCTCAGGGCGGCTAACACTAGTAAAATTACAATAAAAACATAATGGGAGGGAGGGGGAACCAATTTAAAATATGGGTTAAAATATAATTTAAAATGCAGCCTCATTTTAATAGTAGCCCATAGATCAAAACCTAAGGGGAGGGAAACATAAGGGTCAGACTGAGTCCAAACCAAAGGCCAGGGGGAACAGCTCTGTCTTGCAGGCCTTGTGGAAAGATGTCAAGTCCCACAGGGCCCTAGTCTCTTGTGACAGAGCATTCCACCAAGTCGGGGCCTGTACTGAAAAGGCCCTGGCCCTAATTGAGACCAACCTAACTACCTTACAACTTGGGACCTCCAAAGTTTTGTCATTTGTGGTCCTTAAGGTACTCTGCGGGGCATACCAGGAGAGGCGATTCCAGAGAGGCACTCTCTCAAATGCCATTAGACACCCACTGCCCTGCACCTTCAGCCCAAATGTTACACCCTTTTCCTGCATCCCCGTGAATTGTAAACCATCATTGACCAACCATGTGGCACGCTTGGGGGGGAAAGCGGGAAGCCTCACAGCAGAGTGTCCAAGTATCATACTTCACAGAGAACAGTTTTCTATTTGAAGCATCTTCTCTTAAAAAGCGCTGTTTTAAAGCTAAAGAAACCAGGGGACTTGAAACTGCCCAGCAGCGGTTAGCACCTGGCAGAAGAGTGAAGAGGAACACAGGACTCAGCTACACGCAGTTGTAACACCATTGTACAGATGCGACACCAGATGGCACTGTAGAGCACAAAATTTGTCTACGCAATTTTGCACAGGGTTTTTTCTTTTGTTATAACAATCTAATTTATGACTTATTTATAGTGGGTTTTCCCCCTGTGTGTAGATCCAGCCACAGTCACAGTCTTCCACAGTATGGTTAGCAGAGGAAACCTTCGCTGGATCTACATTGACCTGTTTAACGTTATTAGAACAATATTAGAGATTTCATTCTAAAATGTAACGGCATACTTGTAAATAAACTCTCTTTTTTTCACCTTTGTTTCTTTTGTCATAACGCTGTTTCCCTCAGCTGATTTCTCTGCCATGCCCTCTGGTGTCACATTTTAATAACACATTATGAACGTTAAAAGTAGTCACATGTTCATATAGTTATCAAAACCATTCCTTAACCCTTCCTTAACGTTAAAAACCATGAGTGCAGATCCGCCCCTTAAAATTAAGGCATTGCGATCCAGCAAAAAGGAACATATCTGATGCAGATGTAGGCTTTGACTGGGTTCCTACTGACCTTCATGGATGTATTTCAGGAGAGTGAGTGTCTCTGTTACGTTTCCACAAGCCATGCTGGATCATGGTTTGCAAAAAGGTGCCCTCAAAATGATGAATTAATCTGGAAGGCTTCTGGGGTTATGATGAACTAAATCATCACTATCCAGACTAATACCAGCAACATTAAAGAGCATGCCGTGAGAAGTTAGCTGAGATGATCATTAACTTCCAAGTTATTTTTACATTTCACTTCTTAAGACTATGGTGGTTTGAAAACAATTTGGATTAAAGGATTCTGCTCCAGGCCATTAGAAACTGACTCATTGCAGACAGATGCCCAATGGGACTTTGTGAATCTACCTTGGTAATATCTGCAGGAACAATTTCCAAGTACTGGCTAAAGTGCATTCCTGTGTATTTCCACTTAAACCATCTGCCAATCTTAATGCTTATTCCTGAGGGAGGAAACCTTCCAGAGCTGTTTTTCATTTAATTTACAAGGACATCCTGTTTAGGTACTTATCAAAAGAACAGAAGAAATGATGCCAAATACCACAGCCTCAAAAACTAAAAAAACTAAAAACTTAATGGGTTAGGCTGAAGTAGTAACCTACATTTCAAGGGAGTTGCAACATCCCAGCTTTTTCCTCATTAAATCCAAAATACTTTTTTTTTTTTTTACTTCACTTGGTAATAATTGTGCATTGTTGAGATAATTCCGTCACTAAGGAGTGTTTGTGTCTCTACAAACATGGGAATTAAACATTGTGAAGTATTTAAGTGAAGGCTCACGTAACACTCTCTGGTGCTAGATCTAAACCACATTGGTTGGGAAAAGGCATATTGTGGTTTTTTGGGTCAAAATGGCATATAAGATCACTGCAGACAGACAGATAGACAGACAGACAGACACAGATAGATGAGGTGCAATGGAGCAGATTTTGAATATGGTCCAGGAAGACACTCATCCATGAAGCTCTTTGAGTGGCTTTGACCAAACTTTCCACCATTTTCTTTTTCTCTCTTTCATTTTTCAAATGGTAAATGAAGCCATTGGTTCAAGTCGTGCCCTCCAGAGCAGGAGAAAACAAGTTTGAGATATTTGAGGTTGGCTATTATATCTCCGCTCAGTCTCCTCTTTTCCAGGCTAAACATACCCAGCTCCTTCAATCGTTCCTCCTTCATAAGGCTTGGTTTCCGATCATCTTGATTGCCCTCCTCTGCACACGTTCCAGCTTGCCAGCATCCTTCTTTAATTGTGGTGCCAAGGATTGGACACTGTATTCCAGTTGTGGTCTGACCAAGGCAGAAGAGAATGGAACTATTACTTCCCTTGATCTGGACACTATACTTGTGTTGATGTAGCCTAGAATAGCATTTGTCGTTTATAAAGACGTTGAACAACAACGGGCCCAGGACAGAACCCGGAAGCACTCTCCTAAATTTCAGGTCAAAGTCTCTCAGCCCTACGTGAAGTTGCCAGAAAAGGAGTTTTGAATGCAGAGTCTTCCCCTGACCTACAGTCTCAACAATCCTGTTCATATGGGTGGTCAACCTACCCTCTTTTTTCTGTTTCTGCTAGAACTATTATGCCCTTAAGAATGACACTGTAATTGTGGATGCATTCCTCTGCATTCTGAAGCTTGTGTCTGTCAATTGGCCCTTTATGGCACTCAGTAGAGGCCGGATGTTTGCTGTGGATGGCAGCTGTTGTTCAATATCCAGCGAACAGCTGATAGACTGGCCGTGTTACATGGTGGCGGGGGGGAGTGCAAGTCAGAGCCTGGGAAAGGTCCTATTGCTGAATGCTCTTGACTCTGACTAGTAATTAGCTGACTACATGCAAGATTAGGAAAAAGACCAGAACTGGAGAAACCCCTTTTCAGAAGTCATTCGGAATTAGAAGCGGCCATTCCATCACACACACACAAAACACTGCAAAAGAATTTATGAATGGCTTTCCTTTCCTAAAAGGGAGGGGATGGATCATGCCAGACAAAGTCTGAAAATGTCATAACTAACGGCGCTAATCATACTCTTTCAATTTCTGTGGAAGGGAATCGGGGAACTGTATTATCAAGTACTTTTCCACGTTGTCCTGCTGAGATTCAGCCATTGCCAAGTCAAAACTTTGTTTTCTTGCGGCGGAGAATTAAGCTACAAGCTATAGGAGATAATTTGATTGAAAGGGCTGCATATTTTCTGTTCCTATCCTCCCTTCTTCAGAACAGCACTCTTCATGTTTATAGCAAAATCGACAAACTTCACACCTACATCTCTCCCGCCCCCCACAAATAATGTATTTAATAATCTACTTATTACCCTTTCAGTGGTGAAAAAATACTTTGGGCTTGGCCAGTTTCAGTCTGGAAGTGTTGTAAACTGAGGCGTCTACTTCCTCAGAGAAATTAAAGGGAATGACCCGTGTCTTAACAGGAGGGGGAACAAAAACAACCAATAATGGTGACATTAGATGCTATGGCAAATGTTTGCCTACTGCAAGTATGTAGTTGTCTTCCCTAGAGCAGCTGGAAACCATGCATGCAGCATAAGAGTATTGGGAATATTTTTCAGACAGAGGGCATTATTCATTTTTCTGGCAACGTTACGAGGGTCAGATGAGAGAAGGAAAAGTGGATGAAGTGAGGAGCCCGTAGTTTACCTTTGGGCTCTCGCGCATTCCTCTCTATCTTCCGTTCAGATGAGCCAGAAACATTATCAGAGGTCAAGAATACATTCCAGCCAGTCAAAATAAAATAAAATAAAATAAAACCTCAATGAAAGCATAAAGCAGGACTAGTGGGGGTGTGGCCTGAGGAGAGTGCCATGCACCAGACAGAGAAGCCTGGAGGACAGCCAAGGAATTAGAGGAAGGCAAACCTCACAGTACAATGTCAGTTTGTGCTTTGAGTCCCCCTAGATGTTTGCAGGGGAAAGACGACAGCAATAGAAGGGGCTACAGATTTTCATCTGCCATAATATTTAGCTCTAGCTGTTTCCAGCACTTCGTAACCGGAGACAAAATAAAATGGCAAGTGATTCTCGGTTCTCTTCTGTTTTTCTATTTTGACTGAAGTGGCAATTTTTTATTTTATTTTATCCTCGTAACTTTTTAAACAAATGTTCTATTTCTTGCCTTGAGGATTATCTGGTGAAAAAGGTACAGGCTCGCATACGATAAATAAAGAAGTGTGTGTTCCCTTTTGCGCCTTTCCTTGTACTTTTATGTGCATTTAGTAGCTGCAGATTAACATCTTAACCTAACATCTGCATGGGGAAGATGCCATTTAGTGACAGAGAAAAGGTGGAACTGCTCAACACCTACTTTTCCTCTATCTTCACCCAGAAGGAAAGCAGTGCCCAAACTGGTGATAACAAAGTAAAAGACAGAGGGAAAGCAACAGACCCCACCAAATGCCCCTATTTTCAAGTCCTGGATTTACAGAAGCCATCTTGGTTTCTGATTTGATCCCAGAATGTCCCACTTTTCCTTAGAACAACTCTATTTTCATCAGAGAAATGTTGGAGGGTATGGAGTTATTTGATTCCCAAGCCAAGGAGATAAGTAACTATACAACTTTTAGAAGACATCTATACAGGCAGCCCTGTATAGGGAAGGGTTTTTTGTTTAAGTGTTTAATGTTTTACTATGCTTTTATATATGTTGGAAGCCACCCAGAGTGGCTGGGGCAACGCAGTCAGATGGGCAGGGCATAAATAATAAAATTATTCTTTTTCTTAGTCTTATAGAATAGGAACACCCTAGTTTCATTGGATAAATGTTGGAGGGTATGACAGGAGCCTTTAAAATAGTGTTCTATGCCAGAAGAGGAATGGTGGAGACCACCTCCCTAGCCTGACCCTTCCAAAGAAGAAGACAGTTCAGAATTTCAACAGTGGTTTGTGGCAGGTCACAGCTCAGAGGAAGATGAGGGGGAAAGCTGGAAAATAATGGGAGAGGAGGAGCGGGCAGTGCTGGAGCAGCTGGCTGACACGTTATCACTGGAAAGCATTCCAGACCCACCATCTCACAGAACCCGGCGAGTCTTAAAAGTAGGAGAGGAAAGAGCTCAAAGACAGAAGACACGTAGCAGCAACCATAGAGGTGGTGGTGCTGTTGATGAATGAAGCAGGGGGGGGGGTGGAGTAGAGATTTACTCAGGATGCCATTCTTCCAAGAGGCTGCATTTCCAAGCCTCTCTCTGTGGATATTGAATAAAAAGCAGATGGACTTTTCCTTGTCTTATCCCTTCCTGGCAACCTGCCATGGGGGATGGTTCCTCTGCTGCCTGACAGGTTGCCAGGTCATGTGACAAAACTTAAAGGGCTTAGGGTCGCGCCTAAGCCCCACCCCACCCTGGTCCTCATCCCACAATGGACATTTTTGAAGACTTACACTGGCCTTGGCTCAGCTAGCATCTATGTAGCCAGCTAAACTGGCATATATGCAGCTGAACAGGAGTTGGGGACCTAACACCTGCTAAACTGGGAATCAATGAACTGAGCCAGAAATCCTCTGCTTCCTAAACTGTTTATCCCAGCAAATCTTGCCATCGGTTTGCCCCCTTATGGCAGAATTTATATCGCTGTATAGAGCGAATGTACTTCCTACCCATTCTTAACAACTGTACAATTATTTATATTGCTTTCTACTATCTACAGGAAATCGCCATCAGTTTTATTACAGTCAACAAACCAGAAATGCAACAGACAATAAAGCCAATCAGAGGCCATTTTGGTAATACCAAAACCTCAATTAAGCACAGCGGAGCGATTAGCTGAGCAAAAGCAACATCTGGAAATATTAGAAAGCCATGAGAAAAATGAAATCGCAGGGTGGCTGAATCCACTATGAAAATCTACAGCATTCAGATTCATTTTCTTTGGTTGGGCATCTTAATTGTGTAAGATGAAGAAGAAACAAAATTAAAGCAGTTCTAGGAATAGGTAATCTTCCTAAGACTTATATGGTTTGATAAGAGCTCTTTAGAAGAAACAATGTTGATATATATTTTGTGTTCAAAAATATTATTGGTGTGAAAAGAGCAGCTGTCAACATTCTGCTGAATAAAGGATAATGTAACAGTTGATAGCAATCTTTTTTTAAGCCAGAAAGATGATTTCAGATACGTCTTGAACTGGGGTTGCATTCTTATGGACTGAAATATGCCTCTGCATGGAGCTGGGGAATTCTATTTTTTTCAGTCAGCTATTTCTCTTGGATTCTTTGGAAACTGTTGGTGTACAATGCTTATGGGACAGTTATATAATGTGGACTGTTGAACTTGGTCATCCAATTATTTCAGAATATTCACTCCATTAAAATTCAGTTTTGCTTACAAATAATGACAGTTGATAATGGAGTAAATTTGTTTCTGGAGTAGATGGCTTTTCAAACTAGTTTCAGACATCTTATGACAGACTTTTTTGGGGTGGGGGAGCCTGACAGCATTTTTTGCAATAATGAACCTGATTCTTGCTCTCTCGGCTATAGCTATTCATTTAGGATTCCAACTCAACAAATTATTATTACTACAACAATTGTAAGACCATGTTCAGAGCATATATTCTAGGGTTGCCATTTTCCCCAAAGTGAAAATCCAGTTGCTGAGCTTTTTGGGGGAACATTTCCCCCAAAAAATTAAGTTTTGGGGCTTTGGGAGGAATTTTGAAGCCTTTTTTAATTATTTAATTGCCCTCCTTGCTACATGTCTGGGTTTTTCTGGACATTTTGCTGATTCAGCAAAAATCCGCCTGGACGCCAATTTGCGGCCTGATTCCCAGAAGTGTCCACGAAAACCCAGACATATGGCAGCCTTATTTAAACAGCAATGGCTTCCCCCAAAAATCTTGGTATCTGTAGTTTAAGGGTGCTAAGTGTTGCTAAAGGTAGAGGGTAAAGGGACCCCTGACCATTAGGTCCAGTCATCACCGACTCTGGGTTGGGGCGCTCATCTCGTTTTATTGGCCAAGGGAGCCGGCGTACAGCTTCTGGGTCATGTGGCCAGCATGACTAAGCGAACCAGAGCAGCGCACGGAAACGCCGTTTACCTTCCCGCCAGAGTGGTACCTATTTATCTACTTGCACTTTGACATGCTTTTGAACTGCTAGGTTGTCAGGAGCAGGGACCGAGCAACTGGCACTCACCCCATCACCGAGATTTGAACTGCCAACCTTCTGACTGGCAAGTCCGAGGCTCTGTGATTTAACCCACAGCGCCATCCACGTCCCTGCTAAGTGTTGCTAGTAGACCCCTATTGCTGTCCCAGAGCTGCAGTTCCCAGATTGGTTGAGCAGTTCATCCTTCTTTACAGGGAACTCTGGGAATGGTAGTTCTGTGACAACTAAGAAACCTACAGTGATACTAAATCATTATCAAAATGTCAATGATTCCATTATAAAAATTGCCAGGTATTCTGCCATTTTGAGCAAGCCTCATCACTTGCCTATGCAAGTCACAGCCTGCCATCTGCTGGAACTGCCCAAGGTGGTTACATACCCCATATGTTGGTCATCCGACATCCTGTGTGTGGGATAGAGAGCATCTATTGTGAGCCTCAAAGCGTCTCTCATTACTACTCCCAAGGTCTTTATTAATACAAAGTTAAAGAGAGTGATATACATCATATGCACTATTTTGAAATGTGGCTTGAGTTAACTTCATACTAGTCCCAAACACTGCAGATTATTTTTCTTTTAAAAGCTCTATTTGTAGGAAAGGCATTTTTTCAATAATCTCATATATCCATTTTAAATGTTTGCAGATTTCCTGTTTCCATTAATTCTTCCCAGAGGAAGGTGGGGCAGGGCGAGATAAATCTGGTCCAAGCGTTTGGAGAGAGCGCTTCGCATTGTGCGTGCAAACACACTTTCAGGTTATCTCGACCCCTCGATCAATGCAGAATGACCCAACACTGACAAATGGGACAGGAAGAATATAAACATTATCTTGATGAATGGGAGAACTTGGCTTTTGTGTAAAAGCGAAACTGAATAATGCCACGTGAAGTATTATAACAAGGAAGGGTAAGAAACAAACAGTTGAGTGTAAGGTGTGGAGGCAGCCTCAGTTCTTTTTATATTTGCTTAGTTGTTATCTTTTAAAAAGTTTTACATTTCAAAAACAAAGGTGCAAGTGTTAAATCATATTTAGGGCAACAAACAAATAAGATCTAATTATCAGTAACAGATTAGAAATATCAAAATCCAAGATGTTCAGTGATTTCAACAATGATACCCTCCACAAACATAGTAAGCCATTCTCATTAAGACAACAATTTCTATTGCCTAAAACTACAGTGGTACCTTGGTTCTCAAAATTAATCCATTCTGGAAGGCCCTTCCAAAACCAAAGCATTCCAAAACCAAGGTGTGCTTTCCCATAGAAAGTAATGCAAAATGAATTAATCCGTTCCAGACTTTTAAAAACAACCCCTTAAACAGCAATTTAACATGAATTTTACTATCTAACGAGACCATTGATCCATAAAATGAAAGCAATAAGCAGTATACTGTACTATAAAATAAATAAGACAGTATTGTAGATGATAAAAATTAAAATTTAATTTTTTTCTTCCCTGCACTGATGATAGTCGTTGTTTGGATGTGAGGTTTTTATCCATTTCCACAGTGACACATCAATCAATAGCTGAACTGGGTTCCACCCAGTTAGAAAAACAAATTAACCCAAAAAGCCTTCCCCCCAAAACACACACACACACATTGCAAAAACAAAAGCGCCAAACTTAATCCATTCCAGAAGTCCGTTAGACTTCCAAAATGTTCAAAAACCAAGGCGCAGTTTCTGATTGGTGCAGGCGCCCCAGAAACAATAGCCGACAGCCACATTGGACGTTCGACTTCCAAAAATTGTTCAAAAACCAGAACACTTACTTCCGGGTTTTCGGAGTTTGAGAACCAAAGTGTTTGAGAACCAAGGTACCACGGTATACATTTCAGGCGATACTCGGGTTGCAGAAAACACAAGATGAGCACCATTTTAGGTGCTCCAGTGTCTTTGACTTCCCTTGCCCTGCACAGTGTAATAATTTGAACCTGGGAGCAGGCAAAACCAGAGGCATCAGAAGGCATGTTTCAAAGTAGGTTTCTTTGAGAATTTGTATCGAACATTCAGAAAAGGCTCAAGGCTTTGGAAGCATTTGAGTGGAAGGTTCTCAAAGGTCCAGCCCCTATAGCTGAGGTGAGTGGGACAACCCAACTGTCAAACGCTTGTTAGGTGCTTGGAAACTGCAATATTTGAGAAGCACTGAGCATAGGGCTGGCAAGATGCTTCTTTCCCTCACCCATCAGCTGATGGAAATCATCCACTGGCAACCATTTATGTAGATCCAAATTCTTCTTTGGACTCCAAGAACTTTCTCGTGTCCTTTTATAATTAGCACATTAATTTGAGAGCTCATGCAATAATGTATATATACTCTGTGTAATTAGCTGCCTTTGAAGTTTCAATTATATTTGTAATCCTCACAGTAAACAACTCCCACCCAGAAACCTATGTCCCCACTGTGGAAGGATGTGTGGATCCAGAATTGGTCTCCACAGTCACTTACGGACTCATGGTTAAAACTGTGTTTATGGAAGACAAACTTACTCAGCTACGAGTGATCGCCAAAGAAATAGAATACCCGCAGGTCTCAGGACGGTTGCAACATAAAATCAGAATATAAAAATACAAAATGCATAATAAAAAGCACCCAAAAACCCAATAAATCCCCCCTCTCCAACATATTTTAAAAGGGCATTGGATGCCAATCAGCCAAAGGCCTGGTTAAAGAGGAACTCTTTTGCCTGGCGCCTAAAGGTGTACAATGATGGCTCCAGGTGAACCTTCCTGGGGAGAGTATTCCACAAACAGGGTGCTACTGCATAAAAGGCCTGTTCTTGTGTTGCCACCCTCTTGACCTCTCGAGGAGGCACACGAAGGAGGGCCTCAGGAGATGATCTCAGGGTCTGGGTAGGTTCATATGGGAAGAGGTGGTCCTGAGCAATAATGTTTCAAGTTAATCAAGCACTAGCTAATATGTTAAGATGGTGAGCAAACACAGTGATGCAGCAAGAAGGGACCTCAAATATCTGCTCCCATATCAGTCTTAGGGTTAGTGTCAATCTTTAGACTGGACACCAGTTTGATAGAAGAAGAGGTCTACTTTTTCAATGGAGATGGTGCCAACATCAAAATACAGTGTGTGTGAGAGAGAAAGAGAGAAAGAGAGAAAGAGAGAAAGAGAGAGAGAGAGAGAGAGAGAGAGAGAGAGAGAGAGAGACTACGTTGATGATTTGAAAGGCAAAACAGCAATATTCTTTCTATTGGAGCCACGCAGGGCGAGTTGTATTTACACAGCCTCTGTTAGTTTCCTTTTACCACGAACAAGGCGAAAGTCCAAATGTTCCAGCCTCCCGGCTCTTATTGTACATCTGCTGCTGTATTATTCTTTAGCACACTAAGAACTCATTGACCGGAGGGCAAGTTAACATATTGGTTCCCCTGCAAGACATCAGCTGCAGCAGATGTTTTAAAAAATGCATATTATGTTATTTTGAGATTTCTCCCCCCAAAATATCTTGGAAGCCATCGAATGCAGAGTCTACATATGTAGCCGTAAGGCAAACGCTTTTGAAGAAAGGGAAATGGCACCAAATAAGGAACAGGCTTTCCTGTTTTGATATATTATTTACGATATTTGAAGAAGTATTTTCCAAATGGCAAACTGCCACAGAATAAAGGGCTGGCTTAAAGCGTATAGGGTACGAGTTAGTCAAAATAAAGCATGTTTGAGTCCCACCGATTTCAGTAGCATGGAATGAAGCATGTGCTTTAGTCTACCATCGAAGTGAATAGAAGTTAACAAGGTTCTACTTTGGCTGAATTTCTGAGAGAAAGAGAAGATATACAAGGGAATCCTACAGAAATTTAAAGTGGACCAATTTGGCAAGCATTCACCATGAACCTTAAGAAACAGTGAGTAACCAAATGGCATATTTACTCTTTAGTCCCACTCTCTCACATTTTATTAAATACAGGACAGTCTTCAAGAAGGGAATGTGTTTGCCCTGACAGGAGCAATATGTGACCCAGAAGAACAGCAAATGAACAGACAGAACAACAAGTGTTTGAATGAAATCTTTATTGACCACAGCAGGAAGGCTCGGAGTTGGCATGGCAGTAGGTCTCCAGCATCACTACATCATTCCATTCACCTGATGCTGGTGGAATGGAATCCACTGGGCTGAACAGAGACAAAAAAAGCAGTCCCACAAGCCCTTGCAAAGGGATGGGGAAAGCCTACATAAGGCTGATTCAGCCTTGAGGTCAAGGCCATTTTGCCTTGAGAGATACTTGCCCACCCACTCTCGGGTTAGAGCCTTTATTGAGAAATTATGGGGCGCTGGTCGATAGGGCCAGAAATAGTTTTTCCTCTCTCAACCTGATTGGCTCTTTTCCCACCTTTCCCTCAGTGACATTATGGCCTTACTTTGTTAGGCAGAAGAATGTTGTTTGTATGAAGGCAGAAATGGCATCGAGCAGATCAACATAGTATAGGGCAGGGGTGTCCAACTAGTCGACCGCAATTGACAGGTCAATCCCCGGGTGATAGCGGTTGATGATGGTTGATTGCGTGCTGACTTTCCTCCGCAGGGGGAAAAGAGTATCCGGCCCGGCCCCCTCTCTCTGTCTGTCACTCACGCACAATTGCTGATTCGGAAGACAGAGTTATTGCTGCTGGGTTTACTACCTGGTAAGTGATTTATGGCACGTTCCCCCCCAAAAAGCATCAGAAGTATGTCCCCCCCCCCCAAAAAAAAATAAAAAGCTCAAGAAGTTTGACTTGCCCCCCTAAAAAAGCTCAAGAGGTTTGGCTTTGCCCCCCCCCCCCGGGTATATCACTGCTAGTCTCTTGGGAATTGAATGTCCCTGGTATAGAGGAGCCCCCATAAGGTGCCTGAAGGGAGGATTGACTGAAGCTCAGTGCTGGGATATCTGCCTGGTAGGAATCTGCACCCTGATCACACAGTGAGACTTTGCTTGCTCAGTTTGCACTACAGCAAGGTTCAACACTGGCCAACTCCCATGGAACAGGTTTGGGGCAGATCCATTCCATCAACGTGGGGCTTGTGGAATGATGAGCTGATCCTGGGACCTCATGCCATGCCAACCCTTGCCCTGCCTGCTGCTGTCAATAAAGATTTGGCCTGGATTTTATCCCATTAGCATTGTACAGTCTGGTTCTTTTGCTGTTCTCATGGGTCACATAATGTGCCTCCCTGGGCAATACATGCATCAGAAAACGAGTTGGACAAACATGCTCATTCTGAGTATAAATTGAGAGATCATGTTACATGGGACTATAGCTAATAAAGAGGCACTAGTGCAAAATTTTTGGTTTGAGCATCTATTGGGGGGGGGGGAAGGAATGTTGCAAGAACAAAGCTTGAAGTCCAAGGAAACAATATAGCCAGAAACCCAAGCATTCTTGGCCAAAGCAAGTGGCCTTTGGCCGTCTTTGTTTATAGCTCATTCTTCATAGACTAAACTCTGGTAAATTGCAAACTTGTAGATGGCCTCTTCCTCTCTCCATATACACAAACTACACACATACACAGTTTACACTGCATTCTCTGTAAACACAATGAGGGAGGTAAGGAAATGGAAGCCTGTGTTCGCATGTTAGTGGAACTGACCCACAGATATTTAAAAGTATTTTGATAAGTTAAGAGCAAGGTTGTTAAAGACTTCATGAATTAGAACAGAAAATTTCAGTTTGCTCCAGTAGATCTGAAAACCTACAAAGATTTCATTTTCAACTAGACACAGAAGCTCATTTAGAAGCCTGTTTCAGTGGAAAACATTTTCTGTTTGCATATGTAATTGATAAGTGCCCCTCCAGTACGAAGTGGAGCGGCTTGAGTTTTAGCTTAGTTTTCAATGTTTACAAGGCATTGACAGCATTTCCGTTGAACTGAAAATCCTTTAAAAAGCCTGTTTTCCAGGGTTTTTGACTGCACACTCTTTGCATCCTGGCATAAGCATAGTACACGTGTCAAATCCCTCCCATTTCCCTGATCCAGTTATGTCCATATGTGCTCAGATCCCTAACTGCACCAGGAACTGCAGACTCAAATGGATACCATGTGTGCTTTTGGCAAGGCCCAAAAGAGGAAATCCCCATGGAGGGATTGGTCTGTATAACACATGCTCAGTCTGGTGGCCTATCACGCATATAGGGGAGTTGGGACTGAGCCCTTCACTCCATCCTATTCCTGAATGGATCATTTCTCTTTGGTGGCTGCTGACTTGTTTTACACACACACACACCAATGGCAGATTTTGGGGTCTCACATTTAACCAGCGCCCTGCACAACCTCAGGTTGCCATACCTCGAAGACCAAAAAGAGGATAGCCTGAGCCGCTGCCAACCTGAGCTGGGGAATGAGGTGTGTGGGTAAAGGCATGCAGGGCCACCACTGTCGTGCCCATGCGCCTCTTTGCCCAGCTTGGGCTGGCAGAGGCCATGGCATGAACAGCAGCCTGTGCCCACACCCAAGCTGCCTGCGTCTGAGCCCAAGCCCAAGCCACTGTCCTGCTTCTGAGAAATTCTATCCCTCCCCCAGTAGCAGCAAGAAGCAGAGAAAAAGAAGAGTTCTCACTAATAAGTTTATTTAATAATCACTATGAGAGACAAAGGAATGGAGTTTATGAGAGACAAAGGAATGGAGTTTATCTGCTGTTTCGAACTGCTAGGTTGGCAGGAGCAGGGACCGAGCAACGGGAGCTCACCCTGTCGCGGGGATTCGAACCGCCGACCTTCTGATCGGCAAGTCCTAGGCTCTGTGGTTTAACCCACAGCGCCACCCGCGTCTGCAACACCAAAATTTGGCACCCCTTTGCTACTCCATTCTAAATCATAGTTGTGGCCTTCCCAGTAGCACCCCAGAGACTCCACACCCAGTGCAACTGAACCAGTCCCACTCTGCACAATTTGCCTCTGCACAAACACACCACCCAAAGGTAGGATTACCCTGAGGAGGACATGTGAGAAGAAGGTGAATTGCTGGGAGGGGCGTCGTGCAGGGAGGCTGGCATAATGAAACACCCTGGCAGAGTCAATCTTGTTGGTGCAACTGCACTATATTGACCTTCCCACCATCTCACCCCTGTCTCCCAGTGAACAACAGCTACCCACCTGCCTGGAAGTTAACATAGTGGTAAGGGCAATCTGGCAAGCTACTTCTGACCTAATCCTCAAGCAGCAGTGTAACCTTGTCCAGAACAGGTTAAATACCACTTCCAAGCAATTCACCAACAGTACCTGTCTTGATCTCGATTATTTTGTTAGCCTCAATCCCACCCAAGTTAGCTGAATCCAAGCACCCATTTTGGGCTCTACCACTACTCATGATTCAGATGAAAAAGAGAGAGAGCGAGAGCTGGGTGTTCTCTGCATATCAGTGTCACCCAACTCCAAACCACAAGTTAAGCCAGTATTAATACATTAACAGTCAATGGAAGGAGATGCTAGGCTTTCCCATCTTCGTTGTTGGCTGTTGCTAGTCCAACAGTTCCAGTGATCTCTGCAGGCCTATACAGCCTTGTTTTTAAACAGCTGAAACCCCGCTGATTTGCACGTTGAATGGAATAGGAGATGTAGGCGATGCTGACTCCAGTTCCCACACTCTCCCATAACCAGCTGACCTGTGGAATTTCAAGTATGTTGATTGTTGTATTGCAAAGGAGAAACATGTGTGGACATGTGCATTATTCCAGCTAGGAATATGTGCGCCAATTCCTGCATTTGCTTCCCGGTGGTTTTGGGGTGTTGCCTTATGTTTAAAGATGGGAACAGAGGGCGTTTCTTTGGCACCAGAAATGCAAATGTGACCTGAGACGGTTTTCTTGACACTTGTCCTGATTTATTTCATCGCTGCTTGCAAGATAGATTCGTAATTGACAGAGACAGGCATTTCAGTTGAAGTCAGGACTCAAAAGCATCCGTCTATGGGCTTGGCAGGCTAGTCTCTGATGAACAAATACGACATAATTTATTGATGGACAACATGATAGCACCAGATCTTTCTATGGGTAGAACTGTGCTCAGATTACTCACTGTTTTGCACAAGTGTTTGATTGTATCGAAAACTACCTGGAGTAAATCCATTGGGAGAAAGTTGGAGGACTATGCAGTTCTTCATCTTTCTTTCCATGTGTTTGCAAGTGACACTGATATATATATATATATATATATATATATATATATATATATATATATTCCCTCAGGCACTGATGTTTACTTCACTATAGAAACACAACTGTTAATATAGTCAAGCACCTGGTCAAAGATGAAATGCAGAGCCCTCAGCAAAACAATAGAAGGTATTGTTGGTGCACTGTGCAGAAATTGCACACAATAGTTGAAGCCAAATTTGCATACCTTGTAAACTGGCCATAAAGCTGAGCCTGTCACATAGGCAATCTCTTATTTATTCATATTTTCTTCCAACTGGAAACATGGAGGCAGGACTCAATTGATAGCCATTGGGTTCCAAGTTGTGTAAACTCAGTCTAAACTGATTCTGAAATTCCTCTACTGAGGCGAATTGGTAGATTTCTATTAACGAAGTTTTATAAGTAAATCAAACTTTAATTTCATACCCTCCAACATTTCTCCACTGAAAATAGGGACGTCCCATTCCATAATGATAATTTACTTTTTATACCCCACACACCTTACTGGGTTGCCCCAGACACTCTGGGAGGCTTACAACGTATATAAAGACATAAGAAAGCATTAAAAAGAAACCTTCCCTATACAGGATTGCTTTCAGATGGCTCAGGAGTTGGATAACTCCATACCCTCCAACAGTTCTCCAATGAAAATAGCCACATCCTAAGGAAAAGTGGGACATTCTGGGATCAAATCTGAAACTGGGATGGCTTCTCTAAATCAAGGACATTCCTGGAAAATAGGGACACTTGGAGGATATGTAATTTTTTTCCTGGGCATAATTATGATAACCAATGGAAGTGTGTTTTCCCTGTTAATTTTGTCTCAAGTTAATGTGGGGCCTCTTCTAATACCTGGCAAGTTACCTGTTCTGGGTGGGGTTGAATTCCCTCTAAAGGAACAAGTTTGGGGTTACATCTCTTTCACTGGAAGCCCAAGTGTCTCATTATCCAAATATATAATAAGCAGACTAGTTTTCCACACTTGCATTTAAGGACGGAAGCAGCATATTCAGAGCTATGCAATTTCAAAGTGTTTGTGAATTTTGACTTTGACATATGCCCTTTGGATATATGCAGCCAACCACTTTACCAGATGAATGGCAGCACGATGTTGAATTGCTTTGGAGGTGACCTACCTTTTCTTCACATATTTACCACAAATTCATCCAGCTATAGACGTTCTCTGATGGCTTTAACATGAGGGTTGGCTTGGAGTTCAAGGCAGAAGTTGTGGTTGACCACATCCTAGCAGACAAAATATAATTGCTATATTAGGATCTTATACATATTTCAGTAGATTCCCTATAAATAATCCCCAAAGCTCAACTACTTTACATGAAATATATTCAGATTTTGCCCTTGGAAAAAAAGAGAGAAAGATGGGCCTGGAATCCCTGATTCAGCATTTACTGACCACATTGCCATATTGTAACTTTTATTTGACTCGAGCACATCCAGTGATCAAACAAAACACTTTGAGGCTTAAGCAGGGATTGTTATGCAATACCTTGAGGATTTACTATTTATTTATTTTAAAAATATCCATGTCACCCTTCCATAAGATCTGGAGCAAAATGTAACCAACCAGCACACTCTATATTTCAACCTCTCTCTGCCCTGATTTTCCATCTCCCCACCTCACAGTCCAGTTCTCAGCCAGCATCTTGTAGAACAACTCAGAATGTTCAGTCCTTATTGGGCTGTTTGGGTGTCTCCCTCCCCCTGCTAAGGGTTCTTCTTCTCTCTTTTGGTAATTAACCTTTGGGTTCACTCAGCCCTACAGATGTGGATGGTGGCACTGATCCACACTCAGGGAATCAGTACTAGGGAATTAGCATTTACCAGCCTTCCCCAACCTTTTGCTCAGTGGCATAGCATGGGTTACCAGTGCCCAGGGCTGCACAGAGGAGTGGGAGGGAGGGAATGCATGGTTAATGGTCAAGGATGATAGGAACTGTATTCTAAAAGCATCTGACAGCACAAGGTTTGGGAAAGGCTAGCGTACATAGGCTATACTGAGCAGATGTATGTCCTTAATTAGTGTAAAATTTAGTTTTTTAAAAAACATCCCAAACCCAACAGGGAATTTGTGGCACATCTGGGTGGCAGCAGGAAATCCTGTGGCCATAGAGTCGATTCTTCAGGGATCCCTTGCCTCAGCAGAACAGGCCAAATGACAGATTTTATGTACTTTATCATGCAATAGAAAGACATTTGCTTCTGTTTTGAACATTGTTTGGGGGTGGGGGGGAACCATGACCATCACTGTTTCTGGAGTACAGTGTTCCTGATATGGCATGCACCTTTAAAAGTGCATGTTTGCTGGCTGACATCTTGGGGTAAACCCCTGAATCACAGATGATCGGGCAAGCTGCATAACAACATACATACATACATTCATTCATATCTATTAAAGGGCATGAACATTTTCTATGGATAAGATAGCTCAGTCCATGAGGTCTATACTGACTAGCTAAGAGTCATATTTGGTGACAACACTGATATTTAAGCATCTTGACCATTTGGGAAGACCCTTCTAGGGTTGAAACATCTTTGGTCTATAGCAATATTGTTGGTGACATTTTGCTGGCCATATAAGATGATGTTCTGATGTAATTTTATATTGCCATGATTATAACAATGAGATTTTAGATTGTATTTGATATATATCTTCTAAATTTGTGTGTGCGTGTGTTAAATATGGATTTAAACTTCTTTGTTTTTTATACATTGGGAAAGTAATTTGCAAGTTTAGAAGCTCAGGCCCAATTTTGTACTTTTGTTCCCTTGCAAATGGAAACCATGAATATGACAATCGCATTTGTGAAAACATGTGTAACAGACAAGTACACTCACTCAGGTGCCTGTTCAGTTACTGTTCCCTGATGAGAATAAACTCAGTGTGGCAACTTGAACTGTCTACCATGCAATTTGTGAAACAGCCTTGAGCAAAGTAGAATGCATTTACTTCCTAGTGCATAAGCTTAGGATCACAGCCTTAGTGATCTGAGCAACTTAAGATTATGACACACTGCCTACCTTGTAGGAGCATAAAGAATCGCAAGAGAAATTTCTCCTTAACGATCTACTGATAAGGTGATGAAAGTATGAATATCCCTGCTGGAAAACAAGCATGCAATGACATTCCAAGATTGCATAAACTGTGTTTCAAAAGCGAGGTATTGGCATTTTTACAAAACCATATGTACTCTGAAAGAAGGGTTAGCTCAAACAATGCCAAATATGTACCACAGTAGAAAACAAATATTTGCCTAAGGTGCTGAGCAAGCAGCAATAAGCAAGCTCAGGTAAGATCCATTCATAGGCATTTTTCTCTCTCTCTTGTAAAGAGCTTTAGCTGAGCTGCAGCATTAACACTGGAGTTCAGTGTCATGGCTATGCTTTTTCTTTTTTAACTAGCAAGATGTCATTGTCGGTACGTGTGTTTTGAGAAAAGCCTTCAATTCATAAAGAGCCCTGAGGGTGCAGTGCATTCTGCGCAGAAACAAATTCACACACACATACACACACCATGCCCTCAACAGGACAGTATCCCCAAGGACATCACTTTACCTATTTCAGATATGAAAGAATGGGGACCATTTATTTATATGGGGAAAACACCATTGGGTTTATGGCAAGCAAGAGCTGCTTCTGGCTTCCTGCAGTGAGCTCAGTCACCAGCAAGAATGAACAAACTTCTCTCTGCCTCTCAAAAGAAAATACGAGAGTTTCTGTTGTATGTGTTCATTCTAGAAGGGAACCTGAAATGTTCAATACATTTTTATTTATTTTATTTTTTGCTCTGACCTTATTCTTTCTGGTTAGCTCCAGCAAATCTTGCAAGATTGAGCAGCTTGTGTACAGCTCTGGGGAAACAGATTTGCATAAATATTTTCAAACCAGATCAGGAATATAGCCTCACCATTTTCCCCGTGGGAACTGACTTGTAATCATTGCAATGCCATGAGCGCAGGAATGCTGCACATCCAAAGCTAAAGGATAGGGGAAAGAACCGAAATCATTCCATTCTGTTTATAGAAACAGAACCTAGAAATGAGGGAATGGAATGGAGTATCCTGGAATGGAACGGCCAGCTGACTGGCACTCTGAACAGCCATCCACACATTTTGTTGTGTGGTGAGGTCCCCAAGCCACCCCAAATATAACACAATTCACACAGAATTTTTGTTTTAGGTTTTTGGCATAATTTTGGCCACAACTTTATTAAAATACAAAAAAATGTGAGTGGTTGCTGAGGCATTGGTTGCGACTATCTGACCCCACACAGGGACAGACTGACATTCGCACGCACACGGAAGTCAGAAAGGGAAAACATTTTGGGGAGAAAGATGGAGCTGGGAACCATGGCCTCACCTCTCCCCAAATGCTCCCAGGGGCTCTTGCGTGGCCCTAGCCCCTTGACAGGACCAAAGATCGGACAAAAGCATGGTGAGCCCCTGTATTCCTTTAATGGAATCCCTTGCAGCAGCAGCATTGGAGGGGCAGGCACAGCCAATCCATGCCCCTCCACCAACCAATTCATAAAACCAATGCCTAACCGCAACCTTACAAGTTGTGACAATTTGCTACGCAGTAGGCAAAAACCAAATGGCACCAGCCAATCAGCCAGATGGTCAAATTCCTACCAGGCCCCTGCCCCAAAAGCAGATGACCCCATGACAGGCATAGCAAGGTCAAGTGAACAACCCTAAATATAGGGAGGGTGGGTGATCCGATGCGCGCAGCGAAAAGAGGAAGCTCAATGCTGTGCGCAGGGAATATAAAGCTTATGGCTATCAATCACAAAATGGCAACATCAAATTCTCCCCAACGACAAGATGAGCCCAATCACAATGGTGGCCAACTTATCTTTCCCGCCAGCAACAGTGGGATGTCTTGTAAGACCCCACCACAACACGTGCTCTCCATGAAGGAGAACACACTATGTAGTTCTCACTTCTTTGCTTACATGTGAGAAAGCAAAAGAGTACTCAGCTGAGGAGTGGGATAAACCTGTTACCTGTCTCCAGTGACCCTATCCAAATAAGAACCAAGCTTGAAGAAGGAGAGGCAGGCTGACAAATCTAAAAAGAGTAAACGCAGAAGGGGAGGGGAATGGAAGGGGGGAGGAGAACAGTTTGACAGTGCCAGAAACAAAGTGGTGAACTAAAAACAGGGATTTATATACAGTTTGGGACCAGGCTGATCTTCCAGCCCTGGTGGTCTTGCTTGGATGGAGGGACTGAAAATGACCCAGCCGTCTTTCGTCCCCTGGCTGATGGATGGGGCCATAGTGTACTTCCCTTCTGCTCTGCAATTGGAGCCAAGTGTTCTTTCTGGCAGGCAAGGAGGAAACAAACTCATTGCTTCTTGATGGATGGGGACAGACTTGTCTTCCTCTGGCCATAACGTTCTTCCTGGGAGGCAGAGGCCGTGGCCTCCCTCGGTCCCTTGGTTCCCTGGCCAATGGCAGAGGCCAGAGTGTACTTCCCTCAAGGTCTGATGTCTGAGGGCAACAGGCAAGATCATGAACACATGGAGAACATCTCCGGTACTATTAAATAAGTCAGCATTCAAATACTTCATAATGCTTAAATGGAGTTTTGTAATAAACCACACACACACACACTCAAAATTCCAGATGGCTGCATTGGTTCAGCAGAAGAATTATCTCCAAGCAAAAGTAGAGTACCTTCATCAGGACCAAGCAAACTGCAACAATAAATCCTTATGCATTGAGGGCTGACCCATACATTGAGGATTGCCAAGGGCACTGACTAGGTGAGGTGGAGTGGTAGAAACCGCCTGACCGAGAGCCCTCTCAGGGAAAGTGCAAAGAAAGAGAATTTGGATCTGGGATCCTGGTGGTGGGCAACCGGACACACCCCAGAGGAGGGGAAGAGCTGGAATGGACTGGGATCTTGGAGGATGAGGAAAAGGGGGAAACAGGCAGGTGCCCCTGCACAGAGCAAAGAGAGGAGTCAGACTTAGCAGCTTTACAGAGCCCGCCGGAACAGTGTTTCTGCTGGCAGCCTGGGAGCTCATCTCATTTGTGACATATAACAAAGCAGAGAGCCAAGCAGAGACAGAGAGGGTCCCTTGGAGCTCGCCCTAGAAAGAGGGAAGGGCCTGACGCAGAGGGAATGGAGTGAGGTCGGAGGTGCAAGACAGTTGAGAAGCTGCTTTCTATGCTGGAGTTTATCGCTCGAGTCTCCATGTGTTTTCTGTTCTGATTCCTTAATAAAGGGACTAGGTAAAGGTAAAGGTAAGGTAAAGGACCCTTGGGTGGTTAAGTCCAGTCAAAGGCGACTATGGGGTTGTGGTGCTCATCTCGCTTTCAGGCCGAGGGAGCCGGCGTTTGTCCACAGACAGCTTTCGGGGCATGTGGCCAGCATGACTAAACTGTTTCTGGTGCAACAGAACATCATGATGGAAACCAGAGTGCACAGAAGCACCATTTACCTTCAGACTACAGTGGCACCTATTGATCTACTTGCACTGGCGTGCTTTTGATCTGCTAGGTTGGCAGGTGCTGGGACCGAGCAATGGGAGCTCGTTCCATTGTAGGGATTCGAACTGCCAACCTTCCAATTGGCAAGCCCAAGAGGCTCAGTGGTTTAGACCACAGCGCCACCCGCGTCCCTTAAAAGGACTAACTGCAAGTTAGGAGGGGTTGCCTTCTCTCTCTGCTCTGCAAAGTGTGCTACGTGTCAGCTCCCTTGACAGGCGTGGGGGATGCTGGGGATGTCAATCCCATGTGCAAATGTTTGGCACAAAGCAAGCTAGTGTAAAGTTACACCACTTTGTAACACATTCAGCAGCAGGGCATCTGCTGTTGCTCTGCCTAAGCATGGCAGAGGGAAATGAAACCTTTAAAAATAGTGCTTTATGTTGGGTTGCCCGATCACATGACTGAGCAGAACGGGCTTGGGATCCAGCCTAAATCTCCTTTCACTGCTCACACACCGCTCCTCCCTTCCAAATGTCCTTTTTGGGGAACTTACACACAGTGGCGTAGCGTGGGTTATCAGAGCCCGGGACCACATGGAGGGTGATTGGGAGGGTGGGAAACAGGCAGAGCATGCATGTACATTTAACTTTCTAACGGCTTCTGCATCATCCAGGAGCTTGCAGCCACCAAGATAAGAAAAGAAGAGTTGTTCCATTGTCTGGAGAGGTCACTTCCTGGTTCGCATGTAGAAGCCATTTTCAACAGAGCCCAGCAACAGAAGCATGCGGCTGAACTCAGGCAGCTCCAGGTGTTGAAATTTTGTGCCCCCTAGAAATTTTGGGCCCGGTGCAACCTTTCTTGAGGCTCCCCCCCCCATTACACCACTGCTTACACCAGGGGTCTGCAAACTTTTTCAGCAGGGGGCCAGTCCATTGTCCCTCAGACCTTGTGGGGGCCAGTCTATATTTTGAAGAAGAAAAAAATGAACAAATTCCTATGCCCCACAAATAACCCAGAGATGCATTTTAAATAAAAGGACACATTCTACTCATGTAAAAACACGCGGATTCCCGGACCGTCTGCAGGCCAGATTTAGAAGGTGTTTGGGCCTGATCCGGTCCCCGGGCCTTAGTTTGCCTACCCACGGCTTACACCATAAATGGCTCCATCAGCTTCAACTCAGCCAGATGAGCTGGGGATGGGTGCTTAACACCAGCTGAGTTGGAAATCAGCCCGCTGAGATCCACAGCATCATAAACTGCTCATCCCAGCAGGTCTTCCCACAGAGCTGCCCCTTCCGATTTTTGCAGGAAGTGGCTTTGTTTTATTCGGCATTCTAAATGAGGTCATGGATTGGACTTAGATTTAACGTCAGCTTTTCAAAGACTTTGAACATGAGACTATGTAAGGAAAGAAAAAATCACATCTGAGCATGTAGGGGATACCTTAAGCCAAGGGCATCAAAGCGTTAGTCATGTTCAATTTCTGACTCAAAAGTTGAAATGTCAAAAGAAAGACTGGTTAGTATTTCTGAAAGTATATGGTCATCTTTGTATGGGTATAATAAACTGTATCAGTCAGTGGCGGAGGAAGGGGGTGGGGTTGCCCCAGGTGTCATCACTGAGGAGGGTGAAAAGAATATGAGGTTTTCTTTTCTTTTCTTTTCTTGAAAAAAAATGGGCTCACTGAACTTTTTAGTTCAGTCAAGAAACATAACAAAATGTGGCTGGTACTGGATGCCACACTGCAGAGGCTGGAACTTATCACAGGGCCTGCACTGTGCTCGAGCCATGCGTCTCTCCTGGGAGTGATATGGTGGCTTGGGGGCCTGCAGGCTCCACGCTGCCTAAAACGGCAGTGTGAGACTTGCGTCTGCCCTCTGCCTCTCCTTCAGCCACCCTACAGCCGAGGGGGAGGCGGCAGAGAAGCTCCACACAGCGCACCCTCGCCCCATGTGTGGCTTGCCTTGCCCCCATTGGGCTGCTCGCCCCACCCCACAGACTGCACCCGGCACCCGAATGGCTAGCTACGCCACTGAGAAAAGTCCTGCTGAATCCCATCTAGAACAGAATCTTGTTCTCATAGTGGCCAGCTAGATGTCTATAGGAAACCCTCAAGCATATACCTTCCAATACGTATTTACCCAACAGCAGGATCTTGCACCTTTGCTAGTGCTATGCACAAACATTTGAAGTGTACAATATGATTGCATCCTGCCCTATCCCCATCCCAGTTGTGCGGCAACTGAAGGTGCTTCCAGTTGGGGACTTAATATTGTAAACTGGCCATTCAGAAATTGCAAATGGAACATTGGCAGCAGGGATGTTGTTGTTGCTTTTGTTTGTTTTTTCTGTGAAAATTGGTTTTCTGTGAAAATTGTGAAACTGAATATAAAAGGAATGAAACACAGCCTAGCATTTTGATGCTGATGTCATGGGGGTGTATGCGAGAGTAATGCCAATCCCACAATAAAAACCTGTCTGGAAGCAACCCATAATATACCAGGATGTGGCAAAATAGGGAAACGTACATTTTAACTCTTCAAAACTGCAGCTGCAGCACATCTCACCTTGCTCCCTCTTGCAGCCCCCAGGTATTGGAAAATGGCTCTCCTTTCTCCTCTTCTCCAGGCTTCTCCAGGCCTCAACTGTTCCTCATCAGGCTTGGTTTCCAGACCCTTCATCATCCTGGTTGCCCATCCCTGCTCACCTTCCAGCTGCTCAATATCCTTCTTCAACTAGCCTGCGCTGACTGGTAGCAGCTATCCAGGTTTTTGAATGGGGGGGGGGGGACATTCCCAGGACAGAAGGCCTGCATGCAAAGCAGATGGTCCAATGCTGCGCTATGGAGACCCCTAGCCTGCCTTGAAGGATGTGGGGGTGGTCTCCCTTTGGAAATGGGGCTGCAGCAAGAAGGATGTGAAATGCCGATGTGAATCTGTGGATAGAAGATACAGCCCAGCTGCAGGTGGAACAGAAGGTGCCTCCAGGTTTTGACAGACAAGCATCACCTCTCAGGAGGGTCCAGGTCCAGGTGGAGGGGTTGCCATGGTGACAAGGACCTGCCCTCCTTTGTGACATCTCTTGCTCTTCCCTTAAAAGCCTCTGACTTGCAGGCGGCCATTGTGGGTTAGTGAGGAGAGTCAGGAGAGAGAGGTGGTGGGGGTGGTGGTTGTAGAAGAGGAGAGCTTTGCTTGCCATTTTTCTTTTTATTTTATTTATTACTTTTATTTGATTCATTTGATTTTATTTATTTTTATTTTATTTTTTATTTTACCTTTTTTATTTTAACACTTTTATTTTACTTTTACTATTTTATTTTTTATTTTTTATTTTATTTCTTTTATTTCTTTTATTTTTTATTTTTGCATATTTGTGCGCATTTGTGCGCATTAGTGCGCATCTGTGCGCATCTGCGCACATTTGTGCATATTTGCACACATTTGCGTGCATTTGTGCGCATTTCATATATATTACTTTTGTTTATAGAGAAATAGTTAGGGGTAAGTGTAGGGTTAGGGTGGGGGTTAGGTTTAGGGTTAGGACTGGGTTTGGGGGTAGGGGTGGGATCAGAGTTTGGGATCAGGCTTGGGTGGGAATTTTAGATAGGTAGTTAGCTTAGACAGGAGGGGCGGATTTTTCAGCAAGAAGATGTGCCGGCTGTAAGTACCATTCCTTTGCCTTCTCTTGGTCTCCTGGGGGCGGGGTGTGAGTCCTGGGTCCCCTCCACAGCTTTAGCTCTCTGGTCCACCAGGGAGCTTCATGGCTGAGTGGAGATTTGAACCCTGTTCTCCCAGTCCAGCCCCCCAACCACTACACCTCTACCTGGCTCCATTTTGCATCTCTCCAGCTGCCCTACAACTTTGGCCTTCTCCTCCTTCCTGGGGATCTCTCTGGCTCCAAGAAAGGCTCTACCCCCTTCCTCATGTTCTGCTCTTCTTCTGGGTCATCTTGATGCTTGGAGGACCCTCCTAGAGGTCTCCTCCCTCTCCAGGAAGGGCAGGGCTGTCCTAAGAAGACGATTCAGAGCAGCCCTTTAATAGCTGGCAATGCTTGTCTTTCCTTTGGGCTGGAACTCTTGAACCCATAGCACTTGGGGCCTCCTTTCTCTCTCTGCCAGACATTCGTGCTCTGGGCTGCCTCTTTCCATCTCTGCCGATGCCCTTTCAGGTCGCAGAACTCCATAGAGATGGCAGGAATTGGGCCAGACGCCCCTCCTCTCACACACACACACGAATTGGGGCTGCCAGCTTCTGAGTCGCTCTCTCTGCTCGTCTCTTCTAGGTTCAGGCGCTTAAGGTGGCTGATCAGCTGCAAGAAGGTGGCCCCCTTGGAAGTTCTGGAGCAGCCCACGGTGTCGGGTGAGCAAGTGGCCCTCCTTTTGGAGATGGAGGAGGGCAGGAATGGGCTGGGAGGCGCATCTAGTAAAAAGATGCACGGAGCCAGATGGCTGGATCCAACCCGCCTATCTGCGACAGAATCTGGAAACCCAACCGCCCCCCCCCCCCAGCAACCACTACGTTTTGTGGAGTCTGATGGGAGAATCAGGGGGCTGGGCTGTGGGGTAAGGCAGGGGGGCAGTTGTCAGCGGGAGGAGCATCTTCCCTGGGGAGCCATGTTCTGGGGCCAGGAGGTCAGGATTGGCCCCCAAGGCCTGGGGTGTCCCTCTCCTGTAGTAGGACTTGAATCCAGGAGAAAACTCTTGGGAAAGCCTTGCAAGGGGCTCAGGGAGGAACTCACCAATCCCCATGTCCTTCACTTTGCAGATGTGCTGGGAATCCACATCCCTTCCGTTGCGGTGAGTATTGGATAAAACAAGAGCAGGGAGGGGATCCCTTGGACCTGCCCCCCTCTTGCACTCTGCACTCTCAGATGTGGAGGAGCCCTACCCCCACAAGGAAATGACAGCCTGACTTTTGCCTTTCAGCTGCTTGACAAAGATCAGCTTTATCTCCTGGGCATCATCCAGGACTGCCAGGCAGCTCGGCTCAGGGGGCTCCGAACCCTGAAGTACTCCAAGGAGGAGACTGCCCAAGCCATTCTGGTGAGTGATGGGTGGTGTGAGGGACCCCCATGGGGAGGGAGGGGCAAAAAGGGGCTGGCGTTTGGGGTTGAAGCCGTCCTCTGGAGGCTCCTGGAAGGAGCTGACTTTCCTCCTCTGCTCTCTTCTAGAATATCCTTGGCCACTTGGAGTACTTCAGGGATCACCCCCTGAGCCTGGCCCTGGCCTTCGAGGCCCTCCTGCAGTTAAGGTGAGTGGGGTCTTTGGGGAGGGCAGGGCTGCAGGGGGACAGAACTCCAGGGGGAGCTTTGGGTGGGCAAGTCAGGCAGGAGGGAGAAGGGTCAAGGGAGACTTGGAGGAGGCAGTGTCTAACCCCTTCCCTTTCTCTCTCCAGTTTTATGAGACCCCACTTCAGTCTCTCTATGGTGAGTTCAATCCTCCATAGAACAACAGAGGCAGTTCTGGGGAGCGCAGAGGAGGACAAAGAGGTATGTCCTCTGCTTTAACTTCTCTTTGCACAGCTCTTTCTTCTTTTTACACTCTTACAAAATTTAACACTCAACCTCTCTTCTCTACTTACTTTATCAAACCTTTATTAGGCATTATGGAAATAAAACCTTAAAAGAGAAAATAACATATAAAAGCCTTGAAATATATATAAAAAGGCAGCAGTTTGCTAAATGCATATATATATATACATATAGAGTCAGTGGTTTTCCTTGTTATCCTGCTCCTTGGAGGACTGCTACCAAAAACTCGGCTACCCCCGCCGTTACCCTTTGGTCAACGTCGGATAGGTAGAAACCCACACATTCACCTTGCTGCGGTTCCAGACCACCCAAAAGAGGGGACAGCACGCGTTGACGGAGCGTACTGTACAATGGGCAATAAAGGAGAATATGCTCTACAGTGTCCGGGACATTCATAGAGCATCTGCAGAGTCTCTTGTTTCTAGGAATGTTTTGATATCTTCCCCTGACAAATGCTGAGGGAAAAACATTCAAACGGGCCAGCATAAAAGCCCTACGTTGGGCTGGGATTATTAGTTTAGTGACGTAATTGGCTCTGCTATCTAAGATATTTAATTCATAGAATATGGGGGAGCAAATTTTGTTTACAGCTGCCATAATATTTTGTCTCTCGACATCCTTTAGTCTAGTTAGGATATTATGGGAGATATATTGCTCACTAGAATTGTACAGGGGCTCCAGCTCGATGCCTAAAGATTCAATCTTTTTTTCGAGGTGCTGATACCATCTTGATTTATAGGAGTCTTTGAGCAAATCAGCGAGCAGACTTGATGGAGGGCAGCGAAAGTGGCAGCGTAACCAATACTTTATTGAGGTGGACCATGCCCAATATTCCATTGTGTGTATGCCTATTTCTGCACACATTGTTTCATATTTGATCATAGCTGGGAGTCCAAGAATACGTCTCAGAAAGCTAGAGTGAATCTTTTTTAAATCATTGTTATATGCTTGGACCCATAGCGGGATTCCATAGAATATCTGGGATTGCACTTTTGTTTGAAATATCTGATTTGCCGCAGGAATAAATTGATTACCTTTCTGATAATGAAAACGGGCAACTGCTGATGAGATGCACTTTGCCTGTTTTATGGCATTTGTGCGATGGGTTGCCCACCCTAAATTGCTCTGGAATAAGATTCCCAGATACCTATAGATTTTCACTTGTTGGATTTCTTGCCCTCTTATTTTCCATTTCTCTAATTTCCAACCATTCGAGAAGACCAAAATTTTTGTCTTCTCATAGTTTATAGAGAGTTTGTTACATTCGCAATAGAGGATCAGTGAAGATATAAGACGTTTCAGACCCAAGCTCGTTAAGGATAGTAGGACAGCATCGTCTGCGTATAGTAAGAACCTCTCTTCTCTCTTTTCCCACAGGAACTGAAGAGGCCATTTCAAAGCCTGCTGGGGGGTCTCCTCCTAGAAGCCCCCAATACTAGCACCCTTCTCCAGTTGCTTACCGTAAGTATCCTGATAGCACCAGGAGTGGTTTTAGGGTTGCCTCCTGTCCCTTACCCAACTAACTGTCCCATTTGTTTCATCCCGCAGGACCTCCGATATTACGCCCTTTTGGGGAGTGAAGACCAAAGGAAATTAGCGGCCAGCAGCATGTCCCTGCTGCTGGCCCTTTCACGAAGATTCCCGAACCTCAGAGTAAGTATTTTGCCTTCCTGTATTCAGTTCTTTGGTTGCTTCCATCCTTCCTGGGTGGGGCTGCTTCTCTTACACCCATCCAGGGTGGGGTTCATAGAGTCAACTGTCTCATATTTGTCTTTCCTCTGCAGAACACAGTAATTCGTCCGGAGCTGACATGTTTCAGGAATAATCTGAAAGAAGGTAAGCCCCACACCTTGGGGACAGTGAACTCCCTTGTCCCTTGTTTGCCCAAGACACACCTCCCAGGTCTTCTTGCTGGGAGTCCTGCAGGACCTGCCCCCTGCCTGGCAGACCTTTCCCACCTGGCCTGGGAGAGCACCACCCAGACTGACTCCAGCTACAAGAAGCGGAGAGGACTGAACTGATTTTCTCTCTTTTTCATTCTTTTCCATCCAGATGACATAATCGTTGAGGAGTTGTGATTTTCCTCCTTGAAGAAATTGCTGATCTATTTGGACATCTCAACTGGCCAAAGACTGGCAGAAGAAGAGGCACTCACTGAGAATCAGGAGGGGAACAGATGGTTTAACCAGCCATGAAATATGGACTGAGATTGGGTAGAACAAGAAAGAAAAGAAAAGAAAAGAAAAGAAAGAAAGAAAGAAAGAAAGAAAGAAAGAAAGAAAGAAAGAAAGAAAGAAAGAAAGTTTTTAATAGATTTTGAATAAACGTGCAATAAATTGTTACTGTTTTGAATTTCATTGTATTATTGTCTTCTTTTCTGTTGCTGAAATAGCATGAGCATTTTTTGCTGCTGCATCACTCCTCAGGTTGACTCATGTTAAGCTTGTGGTCCACTAAGACCCCTAGATCCTTTCCCCATGTACTACTAGCAAACCAGGTATCCCTCATCTTATATTGGTGCAGCTGGTTCTTCCTGCCAAAGTGCAGAACCTTAGATTAGTCCCTATTGGATTTCTTTTTGGTTTTTTTTTTTTAATAAAATTTTTATTAGGGTTTTTTACAGAATAGAGTACAAAGACAATAAACAACCTTACTTTTATCTCAACAGAGTTTCATAACTTCTTTGGACTTCCTCACATCTCCCCCTGCCATTTTCATCATCATAAATTTTTTTCCATGCAATTTATCATCTAGGTTGCAAATTTTATAACCGCTTATTTAAATATAGTCCTCTGAAAATTTGTTTCTCTTAGTCTCGCTTTACATCCCATTCCAATCCGATTTTGTGATGGCCAATTGTTTATGATCAAACATCCTACTTAACTTTCCACCAAATCACAATATTTTTGTAAATAAGTCTTAAATTTCCTCCAATCTTCTTCAACCCTCTCTTCTCCCAGGTCTCGAATTCTGCCAGTCATCTCTGCCAGTTGCATATAGTCCATCAGCTGCATCTGCCATTCTTCCAGCGTGGGTAGATCTTGAGTTTTCCACTTCTTAGCGATTAGTATCCTTGCTGCTGCTGTTGCGTACAAAAAGAATGTTCGATCCTTCTTTGGCACCATCTGGCCGACAATGCCCAAGAGGAAGGCCTCTGGTTTCTTAAGGAAGGTATACTTAAATACCTTTTTCAGCTCATTATATATCATTTCCCAGAAGGCCTTCACCCTGGGACAAGTCCACCAGAGGTGAAAGAATGTTCCTTCATTTTCCTTACATTTCCAACATTTATTGTCTGGCACATGGCATATTTTGGCAAGTTTAACTGGGGTCATGTACCACCTATATATCATTTTCATTACATTTTCCTTCAGAGCATTACATGCCGTGAAGTTCATCCCCGTGGTCCACAACCTTTCCCAATCCTCAAACATAATATTATGCCCAATATCCTGTGCCCACTTTATCATGGCCGACTTAACCATTTCATCTTGTGTATTCCATTTCAACAGCAAGTTATACATTCTTGAAAGTACTTTAGTCTTAGGTTCTAACAATTCTGTTTCCAACTTCGATTTCTCCACCTGGAATCCTAACTTTTTATCATTTTTAAAAATTTCTTGGATCTGAGCGTAGTGTAACCAGTCTCGCACTTTGTCTTTCATTTTTTTCCCAACTCTGCATCTCTTTATGAGTCTTCCAAGTCTGAAGGCTGACACAATTTTAAAGTCTTCCTCCTCTAGACCCCAGAACTTGGAGAATTCTTTGGTCAAAAACTCAGCTAGATTACCTTCTTCCGCTTCTGGTATCGATCTTATCCTTAAGTTAGTCTCCCTGTTCCGAAGTTCCAACATAGAGAGGTAGGTCTGGTGTTCCCCAACCTGCTTGCTGAGCGGCCTTACTTCTTTTTCCAACTCTCCCACTCTTTGGCTGGTCTCTTCGGTCAGTTTCTGATTTTCACCTGCAGCCTCCTTCAGTTGTCCGATTGCTTGTGCATTTTGTGCAACTTGCCCAGATAATTTGTTTAAAGTTTCTGTATTAAGGTCAATTTTCGCAGTTTGTTGGTCAACTTTCCTGTCCAAAGACTCCAATTTCTCAAGAATTCTCTCTAATACAGAACCAGATCCTCCTGAAGCCATCTCTTCTAGTTGTAATTCCTCAGTTTCTCCCTCCCCTGCCTGTGACAGGGAGGTAGCTTTTTCCTCCGAGGGCAGAGTAGGCACAGATGATCTGCGTGTTTGTGAGGCTGCAGTTAAGGTTGTCAGAGTTGTTTGTCTAGTTCTTAATCCCTTTCTTTTTGCGCCACTCATTCCAGAGTTATCTAGCAGTCAAGGTCAAGCTGAGTTGTTCCCATGAGAAAGCAACGGCCCAGGTGGTAGCAGTCAAACAGAGGGCCGGGAAATAGAAAGTAAAACAATATTTTTGTTATAAATCCTCAATCCTCTGGGGGGAGCATAAAATGTCCTAAGAAGAAGAGTCCATTCCAATCATACAAAATCTGAACCAATACTTAGGAACCTTCACAAAAGTAGTTTTAGCAGAGTTGGTTTTAAGTTTGCCACAATATTTCAAGTTGTGCTTACTGGAGTTCCGTAGTGCAAGAACGTAACCATTCTGAACTCCCTCAGATTGTCTCAAAGTTTAAATACAATGTATCCAAATTTGCAGTCTGACAGTTCTACTGCTCAGGCAGTTCTGACACCTGGGCTTCTTAAGTAAAGTTGTAATCCACAAAGAAGAGGATATATAAGTCCTAATAAAAGTCCAAAAATCAGTTACTTACAGTCTTTAAGGGGATTGAAAGTAATTTCTGCGGGTGCTCAATCTGAGCTGTCAAAAGTTCTCTCTGTGCCTCCACTCCTCCTGCTCTTTGCTTTAAAAGTCAATGGCTGCGGAAGACGGACTTCCTTTTCCTCGTCACTCCGCTTTCAGCTTATTTTCAGTATTTTTAGTCCCACAATTTAGTAAAATCCTCAGTTACTCACGGGTTGTTGCGTTTCAGAATCTTGTGTTGCAGGAAGAAAGGTCGGCGCTCACCGGCAACAGCAGCGCGGCTTCGCTCCGCTGAATGCGCATAGACCCACAGCGCCGCTGCCCCCTCTGCGATCCGGAGCCCCTTACGGGGTTCCCTCAACGTTTCGGGGGTTGCTCCTGGCGCCCGCCGGGTCCCGAGACCGCAGGCTTCCGCTGCCTGCGGTTTTCCAAAATGGGTCTCCGCTTCGCCGTAGCGGACGACCCTTTTCCAGCGGAGCTTCCCTCTCCCGGTTAGGAAAGGGCAGCCATTACCGTTCGCGCCGCCTCCGGAAGTCTCCTGGATTTCTTTTTGGTTTTGGTCATTTATGATTAAGTTATTAGAGGGAAAATGGAATTAGGAGTCATTTTCATCAAAGGAATTAAGGCAATTTATACAGATCAAACTGCAAACCTGATTGTAAATAATGCAATGTAAGGTATAGAAGGGGACAAGGCAAGAATGCCCCCTATCACTGCTTCAATCTATATCAGCCCTAGAGGTGTTCACACAGAGGATAAGAAATAATTCTGACATAAAGGGGATAAGGGTGGGCCAACGGAATTATAAGAAAAAAGCCTTTGCGGGTGATGTGTTTTCTGTAGAAGAACCATTGAGAAGTGTACCTAAGTTATTACCATTTTCAGAGTTGGTTACATTATTGGCAACTACATGAAATATACAAAGAAGATAACAAGAAAGGATTTAGCTATACGACATTCAGATTCCAAAAGGAAGTCGTAGAAGGGAAGTTGAAGCTGCTGAAAGGTGGATGTAGTAGTCTGTTAGAATGGGAAAGAAAAGATGAAGAGGTGAAATCAGTAATGATTAAATGGGCACAGGATATAGGTCACAATATAATGTTTGAACACTGGGAAAGATTATGGAAAACTGATTTAAAATTTACAGATTGCTCTCTGTTGAAAGAAAATTATATGAAAATGATGTATAGATGGTATACAACACCAGTACAGATAGGAAGAGTGTATAAAACCGGTTCAAACATGTATTGGAAAGGCAAGGAAAAAGAAGGGACTTTTTACCATATGTGGTGGGATTGCAGTAAAATTAGAAAATTTTGGGAAATGATATATAATGAGTGGAAGAAAATGTTCCAATTAACATTTGTCAAAAAACCTGAAGCATTTTTGTTAGGGATTTTAGGGAAAGACCTGCCAAGGAAATTTAAGAATATCTTTATGTACGTGACAACGGCGGCAAGAGTCTTAATAGCACAAGGATGGAAGAATGAAGAAACCCCGACTGTAAAACTATGGCAAGAGAAACTGATGGACTATACAGAATTGGTGAAATTGACATACAAACTACGTGATAAGGACAAATGTGACTTTAAAGAAGAATGGGAACTTTTTACACAGTATTTAAATAAACAACAAAATGAACTGGACTCCTTGGCAGGTTTTGAATAAACATTCACAAATTTATTATTAATAACATATAGACAGATAGGTTAAGGATTTTTACAATTTTATAATATGCAGAAAATTCTAAGTATGGAAAAACCAGAGAGAGGAGCTGAGGGAAGTCTGGGGGGTGGCAGGAGGGGGGGTTTCTATTTTGGGGAAGGGAAAGGGAAAAAATGTAGGGGGAAATGAGGATGATATGTTTTATTGATAAAATGTTATGTTACAATTCCTAATAAAAAATCTTATAAAAAAAAGGTGTACCTAAGTTATTGGAGGAAATAAGGAAATATGCAAATCTTAAAACAACTAAAACTAAGGTTTTGGTGAAAAAGATGGATGCACAGGCAAAAAAAGATTGGCAGATGGCCAGTGGGCTGACAACTGAGAAAAAGGTGAAGTATCTGGAAATATGGTTAACAGTGAAAAACTCCAATATATTTCAAGACAATTATGTAAAGACATGAACAGATATAAGAAAAAACCTTGAGTTATGGGGAAGAATGAAATTCTAATGGGAAGAATTTTGGCTATAAAAATGAATATATTTTGCCCCAAATTCTATTTTTATTTCAAACCACTCCAATAGTATGCAGAACAAGATGCTTCAGAGAATGGCAAAAATATGTTTCTAGGTAATAATAATAATAATAACAACAACAACAACAACAGCAACAACAACAACAACAACAACAACAACAACAATAACTTTTTATTTATACCCCGCCCTCCCCGGCCAAAAGCAGGCTCAGAGCAGCCTTGTCTGGCAAGGGAAGAAATTGAGAATTAAATATAAAATTTTAATAGATATAAAATAAGGAGGTGGATTTTCGTTGCCAGACATATGGTTGTATGATGTGGCGGCTTGTCTCCCCTTCTCCCCCAAACTGTCCTGCAGTGAATCAGGCCAGAGTCCAGCATGCCACCCGGTTTGCCAGCTGCTGCCCGCCTTTTGCCAAGGCAAGGAGAGACTCCCCAGGAAAGGCATCTGGATTTGCCCGGGGGGTGGGGTGAACCAGAGACTGGAGGGAACCCAAGCCCCAAAGTCTCTTTCTCAGCGGCCTGAGGCAAGGGGTGCTGCTGGGGAAAGAGGCAAGGAGAGGGGCTGCCGACCATAATGCAGTAAAGATGGATATGACACTACTACCAACCGGTTCCTTTAAATGGAAGATGAATGACAATTTGTTTAGAGATCAGGAGATCACCAAGAAGGCCCAAAAAGTTTTGAAGGATTACTTTGAGATAAATTTGAACACCACAGTGGAAAAAAAGAACCATCTGGGACGCAAGTAAGGCCGTGATGAGGGGGTTCTTGATACAACAGAATGCTGTAAAGAAAAGGACACAAAATGAGAAAAAAGACAAGATCCTGGAGAAAATTAAAGAATTTGAGAAGAAGTTAAGATTAAACCCGAAGTCACAGCCGATTCTGAGAGAAATTAAACTCTATCAAGCACAATATTCCAAATTGATAAACCAGGAAATAGAGTGGAAAGTTAAATTAATGAAACAAAGAACATTTGAATTGGCGAATAAATGCGGGAAACTGCTAGCATGGCAGTTGAAGAAGAGACAAAAACTAAATACAGTTACAAATTTAGAGATTGAAGGAAGAAACATTCAGAACCCTGTAGATATTAGAAAGTGCTTCCAGAGATATTTTAAAAAACTATATACTCAAGGGCCGCAAGATGAGGCTGAGATAAAACAATTTTTGAAAAAGAATGGACTACCAAAACTGTCACAAGAAAACAGAGTAATCCTGAACTGTAAAATAACACGACAAGAGATTGAACAAGCCATTCAGAACATGCAATTGGGCAAATCCCCAGGGCCAGATGGGCTTACCTCCAAGTATTATAAGACTTTGAAAGACTATCTGATACAACCATTGCTGGAGGTTAGCAATGAAATTTTGGAGGGGAAGAAGGCGCCGGAATCGTGGAAAGAAGCGTTTATCACATTGATACCAAAATTGGAAACTGAAAAGACTCAACTTAAGAACTACCGCCCCATTTCTCTTCTAAATGTGGATTACAAAATATTTGCAGATATTTTAGCAAGCAGATTTTAAAAAGTTTTAAATGAAGTAATTCATAAGGATCAGGCAGGCTTTCTCCCAGGTAGACATTTGTTTGCTAATACAAGGAACATCATTGATATTTTGGAACTTTTGCAAACAAATATCAATACAAAAGCAGTGTTAATTTTTATAGATGCGGAGAAGGCCTTTGATAATATTTCTTGGAAATTTATGAAGAAAAATTTGGAAGGAATGGGAGTGGGACGGGGTTTTGAAAATGGGATAGATGTAATTTACTCAGAACAAAAGGCTAAATTGATAGTTAACAATGTGATCACAGAAGAGTTCAAAATTGAAAAAGGAACATGACAAGGCTGCCCTATTTCCCCACTGTTATTTATTTCGGTCCTGGAGGTGCTCTTGAACATGATTAGAGGGGACCGGATGGTTGAAGGAATTCAGGTCGGAGTGAAACAATATAAACTTAAAGTGTTTGCAGATGACCTAGTTTTGACCCTACAGAAGCCAGAATCTAGCACGAAAAAAGTATTACAACTGATTCAAGAGTTTGGTCGGGTGGCAGGATTTAAATTAAACAAGCAGAAAACTAAGGTACTGGGAAAAAATTTGACAGTTACAGAGTCAGAACGGTTTCAGGAAGAGACAGAGTTAAATGTGGTTAAAAAAGTAAAATACCTAGGGATAAACATAACAGCAAAAAATCTGAGTCTATTTAAGGATAATTATGAGAAATGCTGGTCAGAAATTAAGAGAGACTTAGAAAGTTGGACAAGACTGAAACTTTCTTTGTTAGGCCGAATCGCTGCTGTAAAGATGAATGTATTGCCAAAAATGCTGTTTTTGTTTCAAACATTACAGATTGTGGACAAAACAGAGTGCTTCCGGAAGTGGCAGAGAGACATTTCCAAATTTGTCTGGCAGGGCAAAAAGCCCAGAATTAAGTTTAAGATACTAACTGATGCGAAAGAAAGAGGGGGCTTTGCCCTGCCAGACTTAAGGTTGTATTATGAAGCAGCAGCGTTCTGCTGGTTAAAAGACTGGCTGCTTTTTGTGGACACTGATGTATTAGATTTGGAAGGCTTTGACAATGCGTTTGGTTGGCATGCATATTTATGGTACGACAAGGTTAAGATTCATAAGGCTTTCAAGAATCATATTGTCAGAAAAGCAGTGTTTAATGTCTGGACAAAATACAAAGACTTATTGGAAAATAAAACTCCAAGGTGGCTTTCACCATTGGAAGCTAAGGCCCGGAAAAGGCTCGATATGGAGGCCAATTGGCCAAAGCATTGGGAAATATTAGAAAAAGATGGGGACAATTGGAAATTGCAGAGTCAGGAGAAAATGAAAGACAAAGTCCGAGATTGGTTACATTACGCTCAGATTAAAGAAGTCTTCAAACTTGATAAAAAGTTAGGATTCCAGGTGGAAAAATCGAAGTTAGAAATGGAATTGTTAGAGCCTAAGACTAAGGTACTTTCAAGAATGTATAACTTGCTGTTAAAATGGAACACACAAGATGAAACGGTTAAATCGGCTATGATAAAGTGGGCACAGGACATTGGGTATAATATTATGTTTGAGGACTGGGAAAGGTTGTGGACTACTGGCTTGAATTTCACTGCATGTAATGCTTTGAAATAAAATGTAATGAAAATGATATATAGATGGTACATGACCCCAGTCAAACTTGCAAAAATATACCACTTGTCTGATAACAAATGTTGGAAATGTAAGGGAAATGAAGGAACGTTCTTTCACCTCTGGTGGACTTGTCCTAGAGTGAAGGCCTTCTGGGAAATGATATATAATGAGCTGAAAAAGGTATTTAAGTATACCTTCCCTAAGAAACCAGAGGCCTTCCTTTTGGGTATTGTCGGCCAAGGGGTGTTAAAGAAGGATCGATCATTTTTTATGTATGCAACAACAGCAGCAAGGATACTCGTCGCTAAGCATTGGAAAACCCAAGATTTACCCACACTGGAAGAATGGCAGATGCAACTGATAGACTACATGGAACTGGCCGAGATGACTGGCAGAATCCAAGACCTGGGAGAGGAGACGGTAGAAGAAGACTGGAAAAAAATTAAGATTTATTTGCAAAAATATTGTAAACTGTATGAATGTTAAGCAGGATGCTTGATCATAAACAATTTGGCACCATTAAAACAGACGAAGTGAATTATGAAGATAAGGCAAATTCAAGAAAAAACAAATTTTTAGATAACTATTAGGCTAAGTTTAATTTTTTAAGGAGTGAAATAAATGTATCTAAAATTTGAGATATAACATTGAAAATTAGATAGTAAGGATGGAGATAAGGTGATAAATTGCTGGTTTAATTTTTACAACTTGGAACGCAGGAGCGGGAGATGTGAGGAAGTCCAAAGGAGATAAGAAAATATGTTATGATATGTAATATTTTTGCTTGCTTATTTATATTGTAATTAAAAAACCCTTAATAAACATTTTTTTTAAAAAAGGAGAGGGGCTGGCTTTGGGCTCAGAGCCTAACTGATGAGCTATGGGGTAGTGGCATAGCAAGGTCAGGTGGTACCCGGTGTGGGAAATTTATTGTCACACCCCCCCACACACACACACATTGAAATTATTAAAAGAAGGAAAAATAAGATACTTACAGCTGCAAGTGTTATTTTCTAGTTTATTTGCTTAACACTGTGAGTGTAAGCACTTAAAACCTTTTTTTCACAGTGGGAATTTCTTATGAATGAAATTTTTTACTTCATTTCGCTATTTTGCAGCCTACTGTTGATGTGGAGTGCAGGAAGCTGAGGTGCTGTGTGAGTGCAAGAAACAAGCTGTGCTGATACCTAGAATACAAGAAGAGCCAGTGGCGGAGGAAGGGGAGTGCAGGTGGTGCGGGACACCACAGGTGTCATCACGGAGGGGAGTGACAAAAATATGAGTTTTGGTTTGTTTGTTGTTTGTTTGTTTGTTAAAAATGGGTTCACTAAACTTTTTAGTTCAGTCAACCAATGTAATGAAATGTGGCTGGCACTGGGCGCCACACTGCAGGGGCTGGCACTTACCATGGGGCCTGTAGTGTGCCTGAGCCATGCGCCTCTCCTGGGAGTGACATGGTGGCTTGGGGGCCTGTAGGCTCCATGCTGCCTGAAACGGCAGCGTGGGACTTGCGTCTGCCCACCACCGCTCCCTCAGCTGCCCTACAGCTGAGAGGGAGGTGGCGGAGAGGTGCCACGCAGTTCACATTGCCCCCATGGGCTACCTACACTGCAGGTCTCAGTCACTAGAAACAGGCCTTTTTAGTTTACAGTGGTACCTCAGGTTACAGACGCTTTAGGTTACAGACTCCGCTAACCCAGAAATAGTACCTCAGGTTAAGAACTTTGCTTCAGGATAAGAACATATATTGTGTGGCGGTGACGTGGCACGGCGGTAGCGGGAGGCCCCAACAGCTAAAGTGGTGCTTCAGGTTAAGAACAGTTTCAGGTTAAGAACGGACCTCCAGAACAAATTAAGTTCTTAACCCAAGGTACCACTGTACTATGTTTGCTTGAGATGTAAAATCTCTCTCTCTCTCTCTCTCTCTCTCTCTCTCTCTCTCTCTCTCACACACACACACACACACACACACACAGAAATATTTCTAATAAAGCTTTTGCCCCACTGTTACTTTTACGAAGTGGGAGCTACTGCAAATCTATCTAACATTGCATGCAATCCTTTTGTGCGAGCTTGATCATGAAAGAAAAAGTTCGTGCTTTATATGGATTTCAAGCTACAATGTCTTCCCATCGCCAGGACAGGGCTCTGCAAACAGCTGGGGGGTTATTGACACTGTAAAATCCTGCTCATTCTAAATCAAGCGGGATGAAAACCTCCAGAGAAAGGTCTCTTTGCAAGAATTTGCTAGCACATCCCACACATGCCGCTAAAGAATTTACAACACAATAGCTACAGTTGAGTTCTTAAAAGCTATTAAAACCTCAAAAAGTTTTAAACCAGCTTGCTGGCGAAAACGCTATTTTGTGAGTGTCTGCGAGGGGGAAGCATACGGCGAGTAATTTTTGGAATATGCTCTGACAAAAGAAAAAAGAAAAATCTGATCTCCCAGATGAAGTGAACCTGTCCTTTGCTATCATCAAAGCTATAGATTCAGAGGCAGTTTGCTACTGAATACTAGCTGTTTTGGGTTTGGGGTGAGGTGAGTAATGAAACAGGGCTATTGCTGGTGGGCATCTCAGAAGCATGTTCTGGGCCATTGAGCCAGATCAGTGTTTGGTCTATTTCAGAGCAGCTTTTCTTACTTTTTTAGGGTTCCTAGAGAAATCTCCTCTTGGCATTTTGGGAAATTAATTTTTACTAACATTCTATATTATACTGGCAGCAAAATGAAGTTATTCAAAATCAAAACAAAGGTAAACAAATATTAGGTGACTTTATAGAGTGAAGTGTGGCCGCGGGTGGCACTGTGGGTTAAACCACAGAGCCTAGGACTTGCCGATCAGAAGGTCGGCGGTTCGAATCCCCATGACGGGGTGAGCTCCCGTTGCTCGGTCCCTGCTCCTGCCAACCTAGCAGTTCGAAAGCACATCAAAGTGCAAGTAGAGAAACAGGTACCACTCTGGCAGGAAGGTAAACGGCGTTTCCGTGCACTGCTCTGGTTCGCCAGAAGCGGCTTAGTCATGCTGGCCACATGACCTGGAAGCTGTACTCCGGCTCCCTTGGCCAATAAAGCGAGATGAGCGCCGCAACCCCAGAGTTGGTCACGACTGGACCTAATGGTCAGGGGTCCCTTTACCTTTACCTTACAGAGTGAAATTATAGACTGAGTAATCCCCTTTCCCTTTTCCCTTGACTAGTGTTGATTGGTTTGTGTGTTGTGGATGATATATTTGTGGGAGGTTTTCTGTGGCCTGCTTGTTTTGCTCTTATGTTCACTGCAACCAAATGTATATGTGTAGATGCTCAAAGTTTTGATTGTCTGCTTGCTTCTCATTGATACAGTAAGTCTTAAAAACAGCAATAGGAATGGGAATTATGCAGCAAAGAGTTTGGGGAATGGCTTCCAGTTCAAACCTAGGCATCTCCAGATTCCCCATCCCTGTTTGGAGGTGAATGAGAGGGCCTGTGGAGTCCAGAAAAGTTGATGGTTTCCTAAGCCAGCCACAGAGGAAAGAAAGTCAAATTCTCTGCAACCAGCACAGAAACTCAAAGGGCTTGCAGAGGAGTGCTGCATTCTCTGCCCCCTCTTTTAAAAAACACAACCTGCCAAGGAGTCAAAAGCTCACATTTCCTGTGAGCTGCGGAGGATGGGATTGCCCTCACCTGCACTCAACACAGAAGCCTTGTAGCAAGCTAGTAAAGATTTCTGCAGGCTAGTAAGTTCTGTTGGCATATATACAAGTCTGGCCAACTGCTTCCCCCTGTAGTAAACTATAGAGAGAAAACAAGATAATTTGCTTCCATATGCACTTGGCCTATATACCAGCTTCCTACTAGGTAGATCACTGTTGCTTGCCAGGAGGGCAGAACGAAGGATGAGGCAGCTGAGAGACCAACACAATGCAAAGACACCAACGTTAATGGCAGGTTGCCTTCACCAGTGCATTGGCACCACCAATGGTGTGTGGTCAGTGGACACGGGGGACTAGGCTAGCCCCCTAAACATTCCTGGTAAATTAGAGTATTAAAGTATTAAAGCTGGGCAACTCATTCCCAAACCCCGAGAAGCCCAGCGTAGGGAGGGAGGCACGATGCTCTGATGGGTCCAAGAGCTCTCTTGCCAACTTCCTAAAGCCCACCTGGTTTTGGGAAGGAGGCAGAAGGGCTGCAGCATCCTGTCGGAGCCCTGGCACCTCCTTCCCAAAATCTGGGAAGTTTCTGTCCAGCTTCGGGAAGGAGACACCATGCTCACGAGCATGACATCAGGAAGTCGCATGTGCGTTGTGCCCCACCCAATCTCCCTCACAAGCTGGAACCTCTAGCCCAAACTCTTCCCCTAAAATGATTTTTTTAAATAATATTTTTTATTAATTTTAACATATAAATTATAAAATGTACCACAAAACTTATCACTTATACAATCTTTTTGGACTTCCATCAGCACCTCTGATGATCCACCGTTTTAACCACTTCTTATGCATTTCTTAATTTTGTATTGCCCTTACATCTCTTAACAAATCATCCTCCCCCTTATCCATTTTTACAATACTTCTAATAATACTCCTCACAAAACTTCTTGCAACCCTACAAACGTCATCTGTTCTTCACAATTACTTTTCAAATAGTCCGTAAATTTACTCCAGTCTTCCGTGAATTTCTGGTCTCGTCGGTTTTGAATCCTTCCTGTTAGTTTATCTAATTCTGCATAGTCCATTAACTTCATCCTACATTCTTCAATCGACGGTAACTCTTCTTGCTTCCATTTTTGGGCCAATAATATTCTTGCTGCTGTTATTGCATATAAAAAGAGCTTACATTCCTTTCTATTTATATCCCCACAATGCCCAATAAAAATGCTTCTGGTTTCTTTATAAATGTATATTTCAACATTTTTTTCAACTCATTATATATCATCTCCCAGAAGCATTTCACCTTTTTACATTCCCACCACATTACCTAAAACAAATTTCACCACACACCATTGAACACCACACTGACTTCTCTGCACAACAACACCACCTGACCCAGTGAGTTCCTTCTGCTTCTCAACAGGGTGGAGCAGTTTTATTGTTATAAAATAATTCAGATGGAATTCAGCTGCAATGCTTATATAATGCAGCTTAGGGTGTGGGAAAAGCCCCAGAAAGTCTTGCAGCTACAATTTTTACTAAGATTTCAACGACAGGAACTTTCAAGTGTAACTTTTAAAGTGTCATGCATACAGTATTTATTCAAACACACTGGCGTTTGAAAGGAGGCCATACAATGGCTCTAATTGTACAAATCATGTCCTACTAGAATTAGGTCAACTTGTAATGAGGATAAGCACTGAACAGTTGCAAGCTCCACAAAGAAAAAGAAGGATATTTACAGAAGCCAGAGCTCACAGGGCACACACTATCAGGAGAGCGGTTTTTTTGTGGGGGGGGGTACCTAAACACACTTACAGTAACTATACATATTCTTTAAATGTTGACCAGCAGCAAAAAAGGACATTCTCGCCATGCAAAAAAATCTGCACAGTATTGCATGAAACTAATTGAGCTTCCAACCATGAAAAGAAAGAAGGAAAGACATTGGAAGGGGCTTTGAGATGGAGAGAAACAGATATATATATACCTGGGCCTTTAGGACAAGATTTCAATGGTGAGGAAAATGTTTGGCATTTATTAGAGTGGTGGGATATTGTATCCTGGAATAGCATGGCTGGTTTCACACCATTTAAAAAAAATGGAGCTGTTTAAAGGCTTCTCTGATATCTTTCCTAACATTTCTACACAGATAAGGAGTCTGTCTCCCATTAAACACAGTGATCATGTGTCAACGGCCCCACCCTCAACCATATGTAAAGACTGGCTCACTCAAGTCAGGGGACTCCCATAAACAGCCCTTCAGGACTATCTAAACTCTTTCCCCCTGGGCCTTGTCATCTTGAAGGCCAGCTCTGAAACTTCTCAGCCCAAGACAAGTCATTCTAGGTGACTGCGAAGCTGCTGGGCTGGCCCAGCCCCAATAGACCAGCCTAAATCATGCCTGTATGTGTGCAGGTATAATCAATTGTCACATAATTTGCCCAATGATTCACCAGAAAGCTGTCAAAGGGTCAACATTTGAAGTGAAAATTTGGTGTGCACAGCCCTAGTTAAAAGGCTTTTTGCTAAAAGGGTGCTCTGTCAATCATATGCTGAATTGAAAGGATGGATTTCCTCACACAAATATCAAATTCAAGGTCACGACGCTTGGAGGGTTCTTCTATGGGTTTTGGTTGACTCAGTGGTAGTCATGCTACCACAAGTGTGTGAGGGAAAGATAGGGCCATCTGATTGCACTTTAGAGACATGTCTCGTGAGTTTATTCTGGTGGTTAGGCCTTTATTTTGATCTTTGCCGTCTAGTCTGTTCAGCACATGAAATGTTCTTAAGAACGCTTATTCTGACTTCACCATAAATCCTTTGGTCCTTTCTTTTAAGTGGTGAGCAAGGGCTACATAGACGATGAAAGATGCATGAACTTTGAAAGACTTGCTTTTGATGGAAGTTTATACATATTTGGAGTAGTCGCTTGATGTTATGATTGGGCCCATATGAACCCACACTGTCATAAAAGGGGGGGGGCTAAATAAGAAATAAAAACACTTTGAGCGCTGTTTGGTGACACAAATAGACACTAATGGGGACGTCAGTGGGCTGTTCGGGTATCAGCTACTGAAGTGTTAATATTTTATCAGGGATTTATAAAGGGCGGAACATTCCTCAAGTGATGGGACTAAAATGGCTTCCTAAGCAACACTGAATGTATTAGGCAGAAGAAAGCCACTAAGTGTAAACTCAGTGAGTTACAACAAATCGAAACCCCCTGATGAGCCCATACATATGGTCTATGTGTTTGCAGGCAGGTACTTACAGTTAGAAACTGACTGGAATTTTTGAAAGGTTAGCACTGTTTTTTTTATCTTTTTCTGACTTTGTCATTTCAAATTGTGAAGGAGCTTTTTCCAAGTGATTTTTCAGAAATAAATAGCAATCAGTAATGCTGCTGTCAAGACCTGCCATCATTGCCTGTTCTCTCTACAGAGTGGGCTCATCTGAGAGAAATTACTTCCGCTACTCTCAACATTTGCTGCCAAGAAAAGTAGTAGAAAGATGGGATGATAACTTTCACAATATAGTTTATCATTATGTATTTATGTGTAAATATTTTCCTTAACTTTGTTTTTGATGTTTATGTTAGTTGACGAAAACTGAAAAGAGCCCATATGCAGAAGGACTTAAGGAGGGAAATACATGGTAAGTGAATCAAAAGCAGTATTTTATTTTATTTTTGTCTCTCAGTTTTGGAGACATAAAACCTTAACATATTGCTTCTGATGTCAAATATAGATGGCTCTTTTTAAAGGGATCATAAGCATATTTAGGGGAGGTTTTTTTGCCAACCGAGAGAAGAGAAATGACATTGACACATGCTGCAGTGAAAAGGAAGTGAATTTCAGATGCTGGAATTCTCAGCATCTTAAAAGGAGTCTGGTTTAAAATGTGATATGTGAAGCTGTTCAAATGCTGATCTTCTGGCAAAACGAGAGAACTTAAAATTGATTTAACATAACCAGAATTGCTGCTCTTGAATCCAACAAGGTGAAAATACTGCTGCGTGAAAAGCCTTCCCTAGTAGGACACCAGGAACCTGCTCACACATATAGGATGTTGAGAAACTGTGTACGTGCAGCTACTCACACAGAGTCAATTAAGGTTTGGCAGACAGCCAGAAGGCAATCTGAAGGAGTAAGTCTGCCTGGTGATAACAGAGACATGGAGACCGCTCCCTGTTTGGTCAAGCTCTCTCAAGGGAGTGATAATTAATGGCCTACCAACTGGTAGTTTAGAGTTTGGGTTCAGTTGTTCTGTGTCAGTGAGTGTAGGAGTTGTGAGTCGTGTCAGAGAGAGCTAGCTAAAGATCTGTGTTCTCTTCCTGTAAATAGCCCACTGTATATAATAAACTCCTAACTACAAGTTCCTGGTTCCTGCTTCGTCTATCCTGTCTGTAGCCAAGTCGCCAATTGCTTCCATGGATTCTGCGTGTACTCTGCTAGGTCTGGCTAAGGTCCTGCAACTAGTCAGAAAGTTGTGAAACAACAAATAGATTTTGCCAATATACAAGTCTTGGGGTTGGAGGGTGTGTTCAAACAATCAATCAAATACCTTTATTGGCATCACAGTATAAAACATTTCAAGTAACTGGAATAATTAGAAAGACAAGGGTGAAGCTATCAAGGGCCATAAGGTCACACTATGGTTGTGTGCATTTGGCCATTCTACTATGCCATGTCTATTTCTTGAAAGGATAGTTCATTGGGAACCCTTTTGGGTAAAACTGTGGCTAAAAGGGAAGCTTCTAAAGCAGTAATGTCTTTGTCCCAATCTGCCAGGAGAAACCTTATTTGGCTTCTTCTCAGAGTTGTGGGCCAGATGTCCAACATTTTGCTCAGCATCAGCTGACAAGGTTTGCTGTGTAAAGGACAATCTAAGAGAATGTGGTCCATTGAATCAGGTACTTCTTGAGTGCAGGCACACATACGGTCTTGAAATGGAATGTGTGAGAATCTGCTTTTGGTCACTGAGGAGGGGAAAGCATTTAGTCTCGCAAGCATAAAAGCTCTTTGATGGGAAGGGAGTAGTAGATCCTTTAGATATTTGGCACAGGTTCCGTGGGATGTTGTGATACCTAAGGCCTCCGGAGAACAAGATTTCGGCATATGAGGTAACAAGGGCTGTTTTTCGTGGTTGTAGAGCCGCTGCTTGATTTTCATCACGTACTTCGAGGCTCTCGAGGGCAATGGCCAAACTATTTTGGCCTCAAGATTTTGTCTTGAATTGCTCTATACCAGGAATGTCCAACTGGTCAATCACGATCTACTGGGAGATCCCCAGGTCGATCACTATGTCCCTTTCCTTAGCGTTGTTAAAATAGAATCCTGCCTCGCCCTCCATTGTTGCATGATCTGAAGAATGGAAGACAGAGTTTACTCACTCAAGCTGTTTGTTTCTCCAGCAATCCGTTGGTGAGTGGCTGTTCCCCATTCTCCCTTGAGCTTAGGTTTGAATTCTCAAAAATTGGGGCTTCCCACCTCTCTCAAAAAGCTCAACAACTTAGCCCTGTACCCCTGGCTGTCCTCCTTCCTTAAAAAAGTTCAACAACTTTGACCTGAACCCCCCAAAAGGGGGTAGATCACTGCCAGTTTTTAATTCTGTGAGTACATTGCAGTCTCTTGGGAGTTGGCCACCCCTGCTCTATACAATCTGGAAATAATACGGTCTTTAAGCATAGAGGTTAAGAAGGAATTGGGACGCGGGTGGCGCTGTGGGTAAAAGCCTCAGCCCCTAGGGCTTGCCGATCGAAAGGTCGGCAGTTCGAATCCCCGCGGCGGGGTGCGCTCCCGTTGCTCGGTCCCAGCGCCTGCCAACCTAGCAGTTCGAAAGCACCCTCGGGTGCAAGTAGATAAATAGGGACCGCTTTCTAGCAGGAAGGTAAACGGCGTTTCCGTGTGCAGCTCTGGCTCGCCAGAGCAGCGATGTCACGCTGGCCACGTGACCCGGAAGTGTCTTCGGACAGCGCTGGCCCCTGGCCTCTTGAGTGAGATGGGCGCACAACCCCAGAGTCTGGCAAGACTGGCCCGTACGGGCAGGGATACCTTTACCTTTAAGAAGGAATTAGATGTTGTTGCGTGTCGAGGTCCCCAAGACACCCCCACCCCAATAACACACACTTCACACAGAATTTTTCTTTAAGGTTTTTGGCATAATTTTGGCCACAACCTTATTAACATACATGGATGTGAGTGGTTGCTTAGGCATTGGTTAGGACTATCTGTCCCCCCACCTGGGGACAGAACTGACTTCTGGATTCCAGCAAAAGTCAGTGAGGGGAAACAATGTTGGGGAGAACTGGAGCTACGCCACAGGCCTCAGCTTCTCCCCGCATGCTCCCAGGGGCTTAAGCAGCCCAAACCCGATTCCAGGGGTTTGGACGAAAGGATGGGAAGCCCCTGAATTCCTTTAACGGAATTCCCTTGCAGCAGCAACATTGGAGGGGAAGGCCCAGCCAATCCTTACCCCTCCTCCAACCAATTTTAACCAATGCCTAACCGCAACCTTACAAGTTGTGACGATTTGCTACGCAGTCGGCAAAAACCAAATGGCCTCAGCCAATCAGCCAAATGGACAAAATACCTACCGGGCCCCTGCCCCAATGGCAGACGACCCCATGACAGGCATAGCAAGGTCAATTCACAAGACCCAAATTAAGGGATTGCGGGCAGGTGATCCGGTACATGCAGCGAAAGAGAAAGCAGATCACTGTGAGCAACTGTTTAAAAAATCTCTGTTCCAACCCCCAAACTGGCAACATGAAAATTACCCCAGCAACTCAGGCTACCAATCCCTGCCAGAGGCATCCCATCCCAAACTGCCTGGCAACAGAAGGGTGTCTTGGCTGCCCCCACTGCAACACATGCTCTCTTTTAATGAGAACACACTTTCTAAAATGGACTTTCAGCCAGGCCTTGATTGTGGAGAGCCATGCTTTGGTTTTCTGTCAGATGTTGACCAGATTCAGCACATAAGGTTATATAATTTACGCATTTAGGGGCACCAAGGATTTTACGAAGAAAGGTTGCTTGAATTTGTTCAACTTCTCTATTAAATGCTGGTATCCAAAGTGGAATACCGCATGCTTGAGTGCACACATTTTAAAAAACAAGTATCACTGGCGTGCTGATGTCACTCACACATGGTACATGGTGTCACCTCCCTCAATTGTGGGGCCCAGGCAATGCACTTGTTGGTGGGAGAGAATTGTTATCTCCTTCCCTTACATATGAAAAGAAAGGAGTCCAGGTTTCAACAAAGGTATCTCTCTTGGTAACCCTTTTTGCTTCTCTTCTAAGTTGAACTGGTCATTCTGAGATAGCCATATTGCAATTTTATTGTTTTTCCTGGCTCATGCCTGTTTTATTTATTTTTTACCCAAAAAAATTATTCAGTTTTACTCTATACATTTAAATTCAAACATTAATCATCATCATCAACATTCAGGATTCCTGAAACCTTGAACTTTCCTCCACCCCTCCATGGTTTCCATTATCAAACTTTTTCCACTGCATCATATATTTTCTCTGCTTTCTTGAAATAATCCCTTTCCTCCTTAGTTTATAATAAATTACAAGCGTTACTCAAATCCCACCAAAGCCTTTAGTTGTTTACGATGTTCTCTTAAGTAAATTGTAAATTTTCCCCATTCCTTATTAAAGTTTCTATCTTCTTGGTTTCTGATTTTCCCAGTCATTTTTGCCATTTGGGCATAGTCCATCATCTTCATCAGCCATTCGCCTCTGGTCGGGACTTTATCTTCTTTCCGTCTCCGGGCCAGTAGTATTTGTGTTGCTGTCATTGCATACATAAACAATCATTTCTGCTCTTTTAGTATCTCTGCATCTAAAATTCCTAGTAAAAAAAGCTTCTGGTTTTCCCCCCCACAAAAGTTATATAAAACATTTTTTTTCAACTCATTGTATATCATTTCCCACAATACACATTCAAAATACTTTTGAACCAGACCTTGAGAGGTAGCTCAGCCCGAAATTTCCAAAATCAACAGAATATTTATCGAGAAAAGTTACACGATTCGACATGACAGTGTTTTCAAAGGAAGTCAAGCAGAATTTGGCAACAGTAAGGCTTCCGGTTTCAGCTGCAAACTTCCTATTTTAGAGAAACGTTCTCCATTCTATTGCTAAAACATGATGCTGTTTAAAAGGTCTGGGGGTGGTGGTAAGAAAATAGATGTCATGATGTTTTCGTGGTATTGGTTTTTTTAAAAAATGCAACCTCCCACGTTCTTTTACTTTGGTTTAAATCCTTCTTTTTGTCTGTCAAGCCTTTATTTAGTTTCACAGTTCATGCCTTTCATGTTGTCGCAAACCTTTACCGAAGAAGGTGAGGCCCCTTCTTTTTCTTCCCCTCTGAACAACTCTTTCCTGCTGTTTTACATCACAGCTGCTACTTGCTGGTGGTCTCTGCTGCTCTTCCCTGTATCTCTGCACCCATAGCTGCAGACAAAGTCAGAAGAAGAAAGGAGAAAAATTAATGACATTCCTTTCAGTAGCAGTTGCAACATTGGGAGAAGTTAGTTTGTAATTAGAGCGCTGGAAAGAGAGGATCGACACTGGCTGTTCAGCAATATCTGGAAGAAACACAGACAGAACACAGGAAGAATTGGGGGGAAAGGGCATTCCTGACATTTCACCCACTTCTCAGAATGGCTAGTTGTTCCATGGGTAGCACTTACCCAGTTATGGCTTTCTCTTGGAAGAGAAATCACAGGAAAGCAATGGTGTTGGGGGTGGTAGTACTGTTTGTAATATTGGATTTATTTAGGCACCACTAATAATAATAAATAATATTTTTTAATTTATACCCCACCCATCTGGGTGGGTTGGTTGCTTCAGCCACTCTGGGTGGCTTTCAACACTCACAAAAAAATAACAATAAAACATCAGACATTAACAGTAACATTCTGATCCTATATAAAAAGTCACTTTAAAATAGACAACTTAACTCAAATAAAGCAATATGCAAAGATCCATTAGAATCCAATAGTAAACACTAAAATTAAACATCAGCAAGCAATAAACAGTTTACACTTATCAATTATAATAAATAATTACTCATCTGTAATTGATAAAAATAGCAGCAAATCGCAATGCATAAAAGACCACAAGTCATACAAAACCATGTAAAAGGACTAAATTGAGAAACAAGGACACATAACTTATAAAATAATTTTTTTAAAACTGTCCCTGAACTCCTCTCTCCCCAGCTGCTTCTGCTATTCTCAAAGTCATGGTCTGGGAAAGGCTCCTGGGGCTGGGAGGTGAGGCAAGGCAAGTGGAAAAGCCATTGCCTGCATTACCACACCATGCAAGCCCTGATCAGCTGGATAGCTCAGTCAATTTGAGTGTGGTGCTGATAATGCCAAGGTTGCAGGTTCAATCCCTGTATGGGACAATTGCGTATTCCTATATTGCAGGGGGTTGGGCTGGATGATCCCCAGGGTCCCTTCCAACTCTGCAATTCTATGGTTCTGTGATCACCTGCCCCTTCATGTATTACTGCCTTGCCATGGCGAAGGGGCTTGAATAACTCCAAGAAATTATGAGCTATGCCATGCAGGGCCACCCAAGACAGACAGGTCATAGCTGAGAGTTTAGGCTAAATGTGATCCACCAGGAGAAGGAACTGGCAAACCACTCCAGTATTTTGCCAAGAAAACTCCATGGACATAAAAAAGGAGGAGCTTTGAGAAGAAAGTGAGAGTTTCCAAGGCATGCTCTGGTTCATGGGGTCACGGAGAGTTGAACACGACTAAGACGACTAAACAACAACAATATGATCAGCTGCAATATGTGGTGCCTTTACCTGCAGATTGCAAATTCTGCAGGCAAAAACAGGTCATCTCACATCACCTGTCAAACCTGGCCCACAGTGGGTGGGGGAGATAAGGATCTGCCCCACTGCCTGGATCCAGTGATTTACAAAGCTATAGGTAGGCAACAGTTGGAGGCAAAGAGTTTAATCATTCATCCATACAGCAAAGCCCCTGCCCTACATCAGAACCCTAGTTGCACCCTGAAATATGCTTCCAGCTCCAAATCTGTCTCTGGGGAGTGAATATTCTATCACAGGCACCATCTGGGGCATCGGGGAGACCAAGGGCCCCCCCAAAAAAATTCAAGCAGGGAGCCGCCCCCAAATGCAGAGGCTGTGTACGCACACTGCATGGTGCACTTACCTTAATCGCACAACACATGCGGCTTGCCTGTCTCACTCACGCATGCATGTGATATCTTAGTATGTCATGTGACATGTTTGCATAGTGTCAGCATGTCATGTGATGTGTGTGCATGACATCAGTTGTGGGGACAAAGCAGCACACTTGATCCCTATCCATTCCCAAAACTACATTTGCTTTTACAGACACAGATTAACTCCCTCCTCTTACGTGGGGACTGGGATGAGGATGCATATTCTCCCTATAGCCTCTCCTTGCGTTCCAATTATTTCCAAGTTCTTCCAGGCCTTTGACCTGAAATTTCCCTAATGAGGCATGGCTGGTACAGTCTGGCCACTGACCTTTAAAGAACATCCGCCAAGCCTTCTAGTCCATTCCTTTTTTGTCCAATTCCCAAATTCATTCATGGCAATGAAACAGATATCTTAGTCACAGTACATAAGAAGCTGTTGCTTCAGACAGCATCTTTGGGGCAAGAGTACAAGAAAGTGTACTCTTGTACAACCCATCTCCTCCCCAGGCGAAACACAGATATGCTACAAACGTACCACACAACATCTGTCACCTGAGCCACTTGTAGCATCAATGCCTTCATTTGGTCATCTTGGACAGAGACACCTTTCTTCCAAACATATATAAAAGCATAATGAAAACATAATTAAGCACTAAACATTAAACACTTTCCTATACAGGATTGTGTTCAGATGGCTCGGCGGGTCGGATAACTCCATACCCTCCAACATTTCTCCAATGAAAATAGGGACAACCTAAGGACAAGTGGGACAATCCAGGATCAACTCAGAAACTGGGATGGCTTCTCTAAATCAGAGATATCCCTGGAAAATAGGGAGACTTGGAGGGTCTGAAATTCTTTGGACCTGCTTTGGTGTCCGGGTCTATTGTGAATTGGAAATTGCCATTATCTCAAAAACTACATAAACTGCAGAGTGGAACTGGCAGGTTATATCCCATCCCTATTTTCAACCAAGGCAACGAAACCCAACCCAAAACATAACGAAAGAGGAACCATGATTTCAGGTCAGGCTCCCTTAGAGCTGTTCTGATAACACAGCATTGATTGACTTGTTGAAAAACACACAAGAGAGTTGCTCGCAAGAGTGTCAAAACATGGAAGTCGCAAACTCAAATAAGGTCATAGCTCCTCTTCTGTTAAAAGAAGAGCAAAAGAAATACTTGCTTTATTTGTTTGTTTATTATAAGGCATTTTATGCAACCTTTCTCTGATATTACCAGGGAGATTTGTTATTTGACATTGCCCCCACCAAAATAATGGGGGACGCAGGTGGCGCTGTGGGTTAAAGCCTCAGCGCCTAGGACTTGCCGATCGAAAGGTCGCGGTTCGAATCCCTGCGGTGGGGTGCGCTCCCGCTGCTCGGTCCCAGGGCCTGCCAACCTAGCAGTTCGAAAGCACCTCCGGGTGCAAGTTTACCAGTGGGAAGGTAAACGGCGTTTCCGTGTGCGGCTCTGGCTCACCAGATGCAGCTTTGTCACGCTGGCCACGTGACCCGGAAGTGTCTCCGGACAGCGCTGGCCCCTGGCCTCTTAAGTGAGATGGGCGCACAACCCCAGAGTCTGTCAAGACTGGCCCGTACGGGCAGGGGTACCTTTACCTTTACTTTACCACCAAAATAATAATAAAATAAACAAATCCTTTGAGAGGCACATTAGGTCAGGTAGCTGTTTCTATGCCAGTCGCTTGAGCCAGCACACATGCATGGGGATGACTTCCAGGTAGGTCTGAGTGCGGCTGACTACCGCAAAGCAAGAATCAAAATCTGGTTCTCTCAGGCCCCAAGACCATTGCTATTGCCCTAAAGCAGGCATAGGCAACCTCGGCCCTCCAGATGTTTTGGGACTACAACTCCCATGATCCCTAGCTAACAAGACCAGTGGTCAGGGATGATGGGAATTGTAGTCCCAAACATCTGGAGGGCCAAGGTTGCCTATGCCTGCCTTAAACCAAGCTGGCTTTCTGTCCTTCCAAATGTGTCCTTTAAATCAGCTCCAGTTTGCATCATCTGCAGTCAATCATCCGGCATGTAATTCATCCCTTTGGTATTCGAAAAGGTCTACTTTTAGAAAGGATGGTTTCGATCCGAAACTCTTACAATCAGTCATTTCTTATAACATACCTGGTTTTAAACTGGTGTGTGCATAGGGAGTGGGGAGTGGTCTGTTAATCTTGGGTGGTCTCTCTCTCTCTCTTTCTCTCTCTCTCTTTTAAGCCAAGGTTTGATTAAGTGTCTTTTCTCAACAGGTGACTCTTTTTAAATTGTTTTCTTACGGCAACCCATTTATTCCATGGCCTTTGTTCAGCAAGACTTGCTTTTCAAAGTTAACGATCATGTGTGACAACATGCTGAGTACAGATGGCAAACGACAAGTTTTAAGAATGTGGGTATTATGTAACCTGTGCGGGAAGGTATACATTTAATTTTGCTAATTAATGCACACGGAATGTATCTGCCCTGCTTTATTTACATGAATATTCCCACTGAGGATATGATTCCTGACTACTTCAGTGTTTGTTACCTTGTATTAAAGGGTAACATGACAGAGAGAATTGATAATAAATGGCACAGTGGATACAGGGTATCTATTAAAACTCAATTATCTTTAAGTTCCTGGGGCTGATTCAATTATTATAAGTGATGCACTGACACTATCAGACATCCTAATATAACCAGGCATTATTGGATCAGAAGTGAATTCTTGTTTACCTCAGTATCTGTACTCCCAGGGATCATTTATTTATTAACAAAATGTATATCCCACTTGCTCAACAGAAGGTAAGTTTATAAAGAAGACTCTAAAATTTTTTTTAAAAAAAAACCAACACCCTTTTTTCAATACTTATCAGATTATGTAGAACAGCAATATTTTCTTATGTTGAAAATATGAAACTGTAAGAAAGGAAAACAAATTATTGATTAATTAGTTCCATTTATGGATTGCTTCTCTTGCAATATCTCAAAGCGATTCACAACAAAAACAATAAAATGATTAAATCAATTCTATATGTAAAAAGAATTGAAACCAATTGCACATATAAAAGCAATTCCATATATGGGGGGGGGGGGGTCTGAAATCCAATACAACTATAGACTATTTAAAAAAAAATACCTAAAAGGCTTGTTCAAAAATGAAGGTCTTCAACAGGAAGCTGAAAGAGTAGGGTTGGCAGCCCCTAGTTTGCACAGAATGTTGAAAAATTCAGATGTTTTGGGATTTAATCAGCAACACAATGAATTAAGTGAGAGGTGGCTCCTCATCTCTGGAACCAAAAACTTTGCTAGAAATAGACCTGAAAGTAATAGTTAGCCTGGAAGAAAAGCAACCCTCAAACAATAGCAGACTGGTTCAATAAAATTTGATCGATTATAATAATGATTATAATAATGCACAAATACAAGATGGGTGACACCTGGCTTGAGAGCAGTACATGTGAAAAGGATCTAGGAGTCTTGGTTGACCACAAACTTGACATGAGCCAACAGTGTGACGCGGCAGCTAAAAAAGCCAATGCAATTCTGGGCTGCATCAATAGGAGTATAGCATCTAGATCAAGGGAAGTAATAGTGCCATTGTATTCTGCTCTGGTCAGACCTCACCTGGAGTACTGTGTCCAGTTCTGGGCACCACAGTTCAAGAAGGACACTGACAAACTGGAACGTGTCCAGAGGAGGGCAACCAAAATGGTCAAAGGCCTGGAAACGATGCCTTATGAGGAACGGCTAAGGGAGCTGGGCATGTTTAGCCTGGAGAAGAGGAGGTTAAGGGGTGATATGATAGCCATGTTCAAATATATAAAAGGATGTCACATAGAGGAAGGAGAAAGGTTGTTTTCTGCTGCTCCAGAGAAGCGGACACGGAGCAATGGATCCAAACTACAAGAAAGGAGATTCCACCTAAACATTAGGAAGAACTTCCTGACAGTAAGAGCTGTTCGACAGTGGAATCTGCTGCCAAGGAGTGTGGTGGAGTCTCCTTCTTTGGAGGTCTTTAAGCAGAGGCTTGACAACCATATGTCAGGAGTGCTCTGATGGTGTTTCCTGCTTGGCAGGGGGTTGGACTCGATGGCCCTTGTGGTCTCTTCCAACTCTATGATTCTATGATTCTATGATTAAAATGCATACTTCAGAAAGGCTTCAGCTGAAGCTGGTTCCATCTTGGAAACACACAGCATAAAGCAGATAGTATTTAAAGCAGGCATGGAATACTCTCCAATATTTCTCCAACAAAAATAGAGACATCCTATTTAATTATTATTAAATAGTGCCCCAGCCACTCTGTTGTTGTTTTTTTTAATAATTTTTTATTGGTTTTTTCAACACAGATTTAAAAACAAAACAACATACAATACATAAACAAACAAAACATATAAACATGTATAATTTCAAACATCTTTTTCATAACCTTACTTCTCAGACTTCCCCTTACCTCCCCTTTTCTGCATCCCTGTTTTGAGATTTTTTCAACAACTCCTCACACCAATTGTCTAATTACTTATTTTCTTTTTTAGCTTCTTCTCATACTTAATCAATTACAGCTATAATTAAATATTTTCTTTTCCCTTGACATTTTAGCACTCTTCAATTTTACAACAATTCTTAAGATATACTTTAAATTTCTTCCAGTCTTCTTCCACCGTCTCTTTTTCTTGGTCACGGATTCTGCCGGTCATCTCCGCAAGTCCCATATAGTCAATCACCTTCGTCTGCCATTCTTCCAATGTGGGTATTTCTTGTGTCTTCCAATACTTTGCTAGAAGGATCCTTGCTGCTGTGGTAGCATACATAAAAAACGTCCTGTCCTTCTTAGACACCAGTTGGCCGACCATGCCCAGGAGAAATGCCTCTGGTTTCTTATGAAAAGTACATTTAAGTACCTTCTTAATTTCATTAGAAATCATTTCCCAGAGGGCCTTAATCCTCGGGCAAGTCCACCAAAGGTGGTAGAAGGTACCTTCAGTCTCATTACATTTCCAACATTTATTATTGGGCAAATGATAAATTTTTGCAAGCTTGACTGGGGTCATGTACCACCTGTAAATCATTTTCATAATATTTTCTCTTAAGGCATTACATGCCGTAAAATTTATGCCGGTGGTCCATAACTGTTCCCAGTCAGCAAACATAATGTCATGACCAATGTCTTGTGCCCACTTAATCATAGCTGATTTAACCGTCTCATCTAGTGTATTCCATTTCAACAGCAGGTTATACATTCTTGACAAATTCTTAGTATTGGGTTCTAACAGTTCTGTTTCTAATTTTGATCTCTCCACCTGGAAGCCAATTTTCCTGTCTTGTTTGAACACTTCCATTATTTGATAGTAATGAAGCCAATCTCGTACCTTAGACTTCATTTTCTCAAAATTCTGTAATTTGATTTTTCCACTCTCTTGCTCCAATATTTCACAATATTTTGGCCATTTCGATTCCATATTAAGTTTTTTCACCTCCTTAGCTTCCATTGGTGACAACCACCTAGGGGTTCTATTTTCCAGCAAATCTTTATATCGAATCCAAACATTATATAGTGCTTTCCTGACAATATGGTTTTTAAATCCTTTATGAGTTTTTACCTTGTCATACCATATATATGCATGCCAACCGAATCTATTATCAAACCCTTCCAAATCCAAAATGTCTGTATTCTCAAGAAGTAGCCAGTCTTTCAACCAGCAGAAAGCTGCCGATTCATAGTACAGTTTTAAGTCCGGCAGGGCAAACCCCCCTCTATCTTTTGCATCAGTTAATATCTTAAATTTTATTCTGGGCTTTTTGCCCTGCCAGACAAATTTAGATATATCTTTCTGCCACTTCTTGAAACAGTCCATTCTATCAACAATCTGTAATGTTTGGAACAAGAATAACATTCTAGGCAATACATTCATCTTAATTACAGCAATTCGGCCTAACAAGGAAAGTCTCAAACTTGACCATATTTCTAGATCTTTCTTTATCTCTGTCCAACATTTATCATAGTTATCTTTAAATAGGTTCACATTCTTAGATGTCATGTTAATCCCCAAATATTTCACTTTCTTTGCCACCATTAATCTAGTTTCACTTTGAAATCTCTCTTTTTCAGCATTTGTTAAGTTTTTCTCCAAAACTTTAGTTTTTTGCTTATTTAACTTAAATCCTGCTACATGACCAAAAGCTTGAATTAGTTCTAAAACTCTTTTCGTACTAGTGTCTGGCTGTTGTAAAGTTAAAACTAAGTCATCTGCAAAGGCCCTCAATTTGTATTGTTTAGCTCCGACCTGAATTCCTTTAACCAGCTGGTCCCCCCGATCATATTTAACAAAACCTCCAAGACAGGTATAAAAAGTAATGGGGATATTGGGCACCCCTGTCGTGTCCCTTTTTCTATTGGACGTTCTTCAGTAACCACATTGTTCACAATTAATTTCGCTTTTTGTTCAGAATATATTGCACCTATACCATTTTCAAATCTTTGGCCTACCCCCATCCCATGGAGATTCTTCTTCATAAAATTCCAGGAAATGTTATCAAAAGCTTTCTCCGCATCCACAAATATCAATACCGCCTTTGTGTTAATGTTGACTTCTAGCAATTCCATAATGTCAATTATATTTCTCACATTGTCTGACAAATGTCTCCCTGGGAGAAAGCCAGCCTGGTCCTTGTGAATCTCTTCCACCAACACCTTCTTCAATCTTTTTGCCAAAATGTCAGCAAATATTTTGTAATCCACATTAAGTAATGATATAGGGCGGTAGTTCTTTATCTGGTTCTTTTCAGTCTCAGTTTTTGGTATAAGTGTAATAAATGCTTCTTTCCGGTGCCTTTTTCCCCTCTAAAATTTCATTGCAGACCTCCTTCAGCGGTTGTACTAACCATTCCTTCAAAGCCTTGTAATATCTGGAGGTCAACCCATCTGGTCCTGGAGATTTCCCTAATTGCATATTTTGAATGGCACCCTCTATTTCTTGTTCTGTTATTTTCTCATTCAAAACCATTGTACTTTGTTGTGAAATCTTTTGTAAACCATATTTCTTAAGAAAGTCATCTATTTCTCCTTCATTCTCCGGCCCTCTTGCATATAATCTTCTAAAGTAACTCTGAAAACAGTTACTAATCTCGTTTGGTTTATAAATGTTCTTTCCTTCCACTTCCAAACTTGTAACTGTGTTCAATTTTTGTCTCTTCTTCAATTGCCATGCTAGAAGTTTCCCACATTTGTCTGCTGATTCGAATGTCCTTTGTCTCATTTGCTTAATTTTCCATTCTATCTCTTGATTCATCAGTTCCATATACTGCATCTGGTAAAACTTAATTTCTCTTAAAATCTCATGAGACTTTGGTTTTGACCTCAATTTCTTTTCTCCTTCTTTCATCTTTTCCAGGATCTTATCTTTCTTCTCATTTTGTTTCTTCCTCTTTAAAGAATTCTGTTGTATTAGGAAACCTTGCATCACAGCTTTACTTGCGTCCCAAATTATTCTTTTCTCGACATCTGTCCTCAGATTTATCTCAAAATAGTCTTTCAAAGTTTTTTGGGGCCTTCTTGTAAATCTCTTCATCTCTAAATAGGGTGTCATTCATTCTCCATCTAAAGGAGCCAGCTGTTGTCAATTTCATCTCCATCTTTACGGCGTTACGGTCGGAGCAAGTCTTTGGGCAGATTTCTACTTTTTTTATCTTTGGAGCCATCCCACTAGTAACCCATATTTGGTCAATTCTTGTCCATGTCATGTTTGCTTCAGAGAAAAAGGTTCCCTCTCTTTCCAGAGGGTTCATTGTTCTCCAAATGTCAATCAAATCCATATTTTCAGTCATTTCAAAGAAAGTCTTTGGTAATCTCCCATCTTTGTGCTTTGTCCATGTTTGTGGAGACCACACCATTCATATCTCCCATCATAATTACATTATAATCCAAATGGTCCATTAAAGTCTCATGCAACTTCTTGAAGAATTCTGCCTTCCCTTCGTTTGGTGCATAAATTCCAACTGTCAAAAAATTTTCTCCTTGGACTTGTATTTCAATTGCCAAAAATCTTCCTTGTTCATCTTTAAAAATCAGCTTTGGGGCCAACTTTTCCTTTGCGTAGATCACCTCTTTTCTTAACTTTGTCTGATGAAATAAATTATTGTCCTAATCTTTTATTTATAAACAATTTTCTGTGTGCCCTGGTCACGTGGGTATCTTGTAAGCAAATCAAGTCCAATTGTTCTCTTTTCAAGATATGAAAAACCTCACGCCTTTTTCTGGGAAGGTTCAAGCCATTGCAGTTCCAGCTTAGAAATTGCAGAGACATCTTGTTGTTTAGTTAGTCCCTCCTCCAGCTGCTCCCTGATTCTGTTCTTCCTCTGTCTGTGGTTTCAGTCCAAATGTTAAATTTAGAATATCTGCTTCTGAAGTCCGTTCCACCACTCCCTTCTGAAGATCCTCCTCGTTTCTTTGCACTCTGGATGGCTTCCAATATATATACGTAAAAACAAAACACTAAACATATTTTTTTCAAAAAAACTTCCTCATATAGGGCTGCCTTCAGATGTCTTCTAAGAGTTGTATAGTTAATCATCTCTTTGGCTAGGGGTCGCATAACTCCAGACCCTTCAACATTTCTCTAATGAAAATAGGGACGTCCTAAGGAAAAGTGGGACATTCCAGGATCAATTCAGAAATCATGACGGTTCCTGTAAATCCGGGACTGTCCCTAGAAAATAGGGACACTTGGAAGTTCTGATATGGTGTGTCTTTTTCAGATTCCCTCCTGGGCAACCCTGCAGGAGGCACTTGGGGGTGGGGGGCAGAGGCAAAAGTGGGTGGATCAATAAATATGAAAGTTACCTTAATACAGTAGGCTAGTGTCTACAAACGCTCCTATCTATTCTCCATTCCAGCAAGCACAGATCATTATCAGAGTTTGAGGGCAAATTCTGGCCAAGCAAAAATACAAGGAAGGTGTGAAGCCAGCCCAGTGGGAGTATGGCCTGGGGACAATCTCAAGGGTCAAATAAAGGAGTTTGGGTGGATGTATTTTGCCCTCAGGACAGATGTTCCCCTCCTCTGGTATAGATGTACAGTGGTACCTCAGGTTACAGACGCTTCAGTTTACAGACGCTTCAGGTTACAGACTCCACTAACCCAGAAATAGTGCCTGGGGTTAAGAACTTTGCTTCAGGGTGAGAACAGAAATTGTGCGGCGGCGCAGTGGCAGTGGGAGGCCTCATTAGCTAAAGTGGTACCTCAGATTAAGAACAGTTTCAGGTTAAGAATGGACCTCAGAACAAATTAAGTTCTTAACCCGAGGTACCACAGTATATTGCCTCCAAACATTGCTCTGAATTGTGTTCTTACTGATTTGCTGCTTTGGAAACTGACAGCCATCCTTTGACAGGCTGAATGTGGACGTAGTTATTTCAAAAAGTTTTAATATTGTTCACATTTTCTGGACCATGTGAGATATTTTTTCAGCAGAAAGGTCTATGCCTTGGGAGGGAGCTCCTTGTTTTGCTAATGTTGACAGAAGGAACAATATTAATTTATAGATCAGACTTAGTATTTCTGAGCTCCTGAGTTCCTATACCTTTATAAATGATCCCCATGGCATGGCAATTTTCACATGAGAAATGGACTCCTGTGAGCTCCTTCTTGAGGTTATTCACAAACAACTCCACGTTCTTAGTAGTCTGACAAATAAGCATGAGAAAATAATAAATATGGAAATAAATTTAATCTCTCTCTCTCTCTCTCTCTCTCTCTCTGTGTGTGTGTGTGTGTGTGTGTGTAGATACCTTATGGAGCAGGAAGCAACTAGCCATTAAGGAGGGCTAGATACCATACATTAATAGCAATCAGACCTTCAACTACTTGTTTTATATTTCTGCAGCTGTATGTCTTTTGAGTATAATTTGAACTTCCTGAGATGGTAGGACTTCCTTTTTCTGCTGATGGGGCAAATCAAATGCAAAGGATTTGTGTTCTTGTGTGTTTTGTTTGATTCTTTAAGTCCCTGAAATGTCAACACCACTTAGGACAAATGTCAAGCATTCAGAATTCATGTAGTCCTACAGCTGCATAAAACTATGAGCTGCTGAAGGACCGTAAAATGTGTCACTGGGTGTTGGCTAACAATTTGCAGGTGCATATCGTCCCAGGAAACCTTTCCAATCATGTGAAATTTATAGGCTATGTCTGAAGCCCACCGCGGATTCATCCAAGCAATTAGTGTTCTATGTTTTTATGGGTCTTGTTAAAATTGAGTAGAAAGAAGGAATGGCAATCTATTTTGGAAAGTGATTTCTCTGTCTGATCTCTATGGGTTCGGATGCCATATCATCACCCAGTTTGGCATCAGGGTTCCTGCAGTAGAGGAGGTCTTTGTCTGCATTTGAATGTTGGGGACCATTTTGAATCAAAACAACAGACTTCACCCAATTTGGTGTGATGGTTCAAAACTGGACTGATTTGAATGCCTCTAGAGATATTGTCACCCAATCTGCTATTACATCACCCAAACCATAATAAAAGAATGTAAATATCGATGATGATGATGATTAATTTACACCCTGCCTATCTGACTGGGTTGCCCCAGCCACTCTGAGCAGCTTTCAACATATATAAAAACATAAGGTGATGGAAAAGGACCCCTGGACGGTTAAGTCAAAGGCGACAATGGGGTTGTGGCACTCATCTCGCTTTCAGGCCGAGGGTGCCGGCGTTTGTCCACAGACAGCTTTCTGGGTCATGTGGCAAGCATGACTAAACCACTTCTGGTGCAATGGAACACTGTGAAAGAAACCAGAGTGCACAGAAACACTGTTTACCTTCCTGCCACAGCGGTACCTATTTATCTACTTCCACTGGTTTGCTTTTGAACTGCTAGGTTGGCAGGAGCTGGACAGAGCAACAGGAGCTCACCACAGTCACACAGATTTGAACTGCCAACCTTCTGATCAGCAAGCCCAAGAGGCTCAGTGGTTTAGACCACAACACCACCCACTCCCTATAAAAACTCCCTATAAAAACCCACTCCCTATAAAAACATATGTAAAATAAAAGTATATAAAATCATAGTAAACAGTTAAATCTTAAAAAGCTTCTCTATACAGGGCTACCTTCAGATGTTTCCTAAATGTTATATAATTATATATAATTACTCATCTTCTTAACATCTGCTAGGAGGGCATTCCACAGGGTGGACACTACTATTGAGAAGGCCCTCTGCCTGGTTTCCTGTAGCTTCACTTCTCAGTGAGGGAACCACCAGAAGGCCCTTGGTGCTGGATCTCAGTGTCGGGACTGAGTGATGGGGGTGAAGATGCTCCTTCATGTTTACAGGATCAGTGAATAATAATAATAATAATAATAATAATAATAATAATAATAATACCTTTAGCAAAGCTCACCATATAAAACCTCATCTGCCCAGCAGAAAAGTGGATAAACCTTGTGGACTAAGGAATTCCATGAGTGTAGCCATAGATAAAGATGTGTCTCTCATCCCAACTAATTGTGTCTCCATTGCAAGCAAAATACAGAAAATTGCATTCTCTCTATGTATATCACCTGTATGAAGCCTCTATGTTTTCCTCTCCAATGTTAACCTCAGCCCCATGGCTGTTTAGGGCCATGACTCACACTCCACCTATGCTGCAGCCCCAAACCAAACTGAGGAAACACTGTTAGTTGCCCCTTGGGCGTCAGAAGCTTGCCAGCTCCCATGCTGTGGAATACGCTTCAGGCAGAGTTTCAGCAGACATTCTCATTTATGATTTTCAGGATTCACTTGAAGACCTTTTTCTGTTGACAGGCTGATGCAGCTGTTTAAACTTCCTTGATTAGCCAATCGTTTTAATGATTATTTTGTCTTGTTTCTGTGATGTTTTAGGTTTTATTGTACATTATTTAGAGCCGTTCCCATATGCTTTTCTCCTCCTAGGCTTACTTATCTTTCTTCTTTCTTCAGTCTTTGCTTTTTGGCTAGCTGTGCTGCGGAGGGCAGACATGGTCAACTTTTTTGTGTTGCTGGCTGAACGGACATGGCCTATAGCTAATGTCTGGCCAGCCGGTAAGGCACTGCCCATCTGGCAGGGCCACTGATTGGCCCATTTAAAGGTGGCATTTTTGCAAGGGTTCCCCGCCCCTTGATTCTGCCGGCCGGGGAATTCCCCTAATAACGTGGACCCTAGTGGTTGAGGGTGGTGGATGGAGGCAAGTTCCGCAATCAGCACCCACCTGAAAAGGGGTGAGAGGCCATTGCTGTACACAGTCATGATATTTTATATCAGTCGGCAGTATATTAATATTTTGCTTAATAAAGCATGTGGTTTTGTTAGAAACTGATAGCCAGTGTGGTGTAGTGGTTAAGAGCGGTAGTCTTGTAATCTGGTGAACCGGGTTCGTGTCTCCGCTCCTCCACATTCAGCTGCTGGGTGACCTTGGGCCAGTCACACTTGTTTGAAGTCTCTCAGCCTCACTCACCTCACAGTGTTTGTTGTGGGGGAGGAAGGGAAAATAGAATCTTAGCCGCTTTGAGACTCCTTAGGGTAGTAATAAAGCAGGATTTCAAATCCAAACTCTTATTATTATTATTATTCAGCAACAAAGACAGAAACCCTTATTGCTATGATAGCATCAATTAGCCTAGAAGGAAGGCTAACTGTGTACGTGTCAGTGGCGTAGCGTGGGGGGTGCAAGGGGTGCCAGCCGCACCGGGCGCAACATTTTTGGGGGCGCACTCGGAGCTCTCTGCCCCTATCTGGTCCTGGTGGCGCTGATAGAACGCCAGGCGCGGGGGCGCCAGGGAGAGCCAGCGCGTGCCCCACCCCGGACGCTCGCGGCCACCGCCGTCCCTCCCTCCCAGGGAAGGCGGGATTAGAGCAAGCGCCCGGGCAGCAAGAAGCGCGCGCGCACGCCGGCCCTGCCCTGGATCCCTCAGAACAGCCAGTCTCTGGGAAAGTGGGCGTGGCTTTAGAACTCTCAGGCAGCAGAGGCCGCCGCCCGGCAAGGCTTCCCATTGGGAGGCGCAAAGGCTTTAGTGGGCGGGGATTGGCGCAAATGTAAGCAGGGCGGGCTAAGAGGAGGAGCCGCTGCCGAGGAGCAGCGGCACCAGCAGCGTTTCCTCTCCCCCCCTCCCCTCCCGTGTCAACAAGCGCTTTGCCTGCGCCGGGGGTTTGCGCGTCTTTTCCTCTCATGCGCGGTATTTGCTTCCCGAGTCGGGCCCGGGGTTTGGCCTAGAGCCGGCGGCGGGCAGAGGGCGCAGCGCGATCGGCCGCAGCTCTCCGGCCGCAGCGGCTCCGGGCGGGCGAGCGATCGGTCGGTCCGCTGGCTCAGGATGGCGGACGACTCCACAGTGGCGTAGCGTGGGGGGTGCAGGGGGGGCGCAACTTCTGGGGTTAGGGCAAATCCACGGGTTAGGGGGCGCAAATCACTTGCCTTGCCCCGGGTGCTGACAACCCACGCTACGCCACTGGTACGTGTGCTGTAAAATCAGTTTGCAAGAAATAATTCCTCTCCAGCTCCTGGATCATGAGTAAGATTGCCAACTTGCAAAACTGATCCCATATCTATCTTTGGAGCAGAGCAAATATAGCATGTGTCAGTGGTAGAGCTAGGGTGCTAAGTCCAAGAACTGGACAGATCTGGGGCAGACCCAGCAGCAGATTTTGGTGATCCAAGGGGCAAAACCAGAGTATTTTGTTCTGCTTGGTTGGCAAGGCATAGTTTGAGAAGAGACAGAAGTTTGATATTTCTATTTTAGACAGTACTTTTGTGGTCACAAGACAAAGTAAAGGCCTACTTTACTTCCAATAGACACAGTTGTAACACATAATGCCATGATTTCAGCGGCCATGTGGACATTTTGGTTACCCAATTCTTTGTGTGTGTTGTGATGACTCTGGGACTTATCCCTGTTTGACAGTCATCCTGTTTAATTCATTTGGACCATCTTTCAATTGTAGCCACTTTAAATCAGCAATCTGCACTCAAATATATCTGTTTGTTGGAGTGTACATTAAGGTTACCAGATTTTTTTCAATGAATCCGGGAACACTTTTCATCTTCAATGGATTTTGTATGGGGACTGATTTGTAAATCCATGGACTGTCCCCGGGAAACGGGGACGTCTGGTAACCTTAGTGTACATGCACATTTGTGCTCTCAAACATCAGGAAATGATGTTTGGTGCTTAGTTTGCAACAGCTAAGCAAGCCATAATAAACTTTAGGATGAGATCTATTTCATGTATTGTTTAACTAATATACTGATTCTGGTCCCATTTGTTTTATGTTATGTATTAATTGTGTGCCACCCAGCCAAATCCTTTTTTAAGAAAAGAAAAATCCCTCTTTGCTAAGGTTGTCCTGGGACATGAAGAACAGCAGTAAGCAATCAGCCCCATAGTCACACAACAGATTGGGTATGCGGGGCATATGGTGAACACTTGTGCACAGCTTTTAAAAGCTCATTCCACAGGAAGTATTAAAAGTCAGCATTGTTAGCCTGGCCACACTTCTAGACAAGTGAAACTACTCGGCTATCCACATTGTTGACACAATGCAAGGATGAAATACGTGAGGTTCTAAATATGGCTATCAAAAAAAAACAAACCCCAAAGGGCATTCTATCTTCCTATATGAAATTAAACACTATACTCCAATCCAATGGGCTGGCTCTGGAATTCACATAATAATTCTTCCCCTCCATGTATTTCTTCCTTAGATATGGGGTCATATAGATCATGGTGGTGGAGTGAATGCATGAATTCATGCACATATGTCAATCATGGATAATTCAGGGGGCCCTGTGTGAGCTGTTCGTCCTATTCATGCCTACTCACATTTCACTACACCATAGTACCGGTACTTTGCCTAGCCATGTACCTTAGAGCTCTGCTTCAGGATCTGGACATGTGTGTATGTAACTTGATCTACATTTAGAAGGATTTGGGAATAAAGCCTGGGGTAAGGTAAAGGTAAAGGGACCCCTGACCATTAGGTCCAGTCGTGACTGACTCTGGGGTTGCGGCGCTCATCTTGCTTTATCGGCCGAGGGAGCTGGCGTACAGCTTCCGGGTCATGTGGCCAGCATGACTAAGCTGCTTCTGGTGAACCAGAGCAGCGCACGGAAATGCCGTTTACCTTCCCGCTGGAGTGGTACCTATTTATCTACTTGCACTTTGACATGCTTTCGAACTGCTAGGTTGTCAGGAACAGGGACCGAGCAACTGGCACTCACCCTGTCACAGGGATTCGAACCACCGACCTTCTGATTGGCAAGTCCTAGGCGCTGTGGTTTAACCCACAGCGCCACCTGCGTCCCTAAGCCTGGGGTAGCCAAGACAAAATTGGGTGGCATGCACACACATCAAGTGAGAGGCATTATTACAGTTCAAGGAGACCTTCTAGCCAGGCAAAAGCACCCCAAGGGTGTATCGATGTGTGACTGGGTGCAGGGGGAAATCTAGCTAGGAGAAGCCCAGAGAACCATTCAGCCCAGACACTGATGTCCAGCTCTGAGGGCCTTCTGGCGGTTCATTCACTGCGAGAAGTAAGTTTACAGGGAACCAGGCAGAGGGCCTTCTCAGCGGTCACATCTGCCCTGTGGAACACCCATCAGATGTCAAAGAGATAAGTAACTATACTACCTTTAGAAGACATTTGAAGGCAGCCCTGTACAGAGAAGTTTTTAATGTTTGATTTTTTTATGTTTCTGTATATGCTGGAAGCCACCCAAAGTGGCTGGGGCAACCCAGTCAGATGGGGGGTATTATTATTATTATTATTATTATTATTATTATTATTATTATTATTGCCTTTTAGGCCATGTTTGACTTGTTGAGAGGTGCAGACTTCCCTATTATAGTCGAGATGAAATTTGAAACAGAACTTCCTTCCATCCTGGCTCACTTCATACTCTTAGCCTCTATGCAACATGAGCTCTAAAAAAAGCTATTTCCCATTATCTAAACCATATGTTCTGCAGCAACGCTTAAATTTCTAAAATAAGTATTTCTGACCAAGTGGAAATGCCAAAAAAGAGAGATTCTGTTCTGATCATTACTGCATATTTGCGACAGTGTGGCAGATGTGCAATCCATACATATAAATGTGATGCCAGGAGCTCAGTCTTTGCCAGGGCCACAGTTGAATTATATTTTGATCCAAGCTGGAGCACACATGTTTAATTTTCTTCCATATTGCTGTCATTTGCATGGGAACAGAGGACAGCCAAGTCATGCAAAATTTATTAACGAGTAAAAAGAAACCCCAAAAAACGACCCCAAACCCAAAGATGGACTCTTTCAATTTATCTGACTTGTTTTAATTACTCAAAGGTCCATGATGGATTATCGCTCTAGCCTGGGGTACAAAGAGCATCGCAAAAAATAAGCTGCATTATGAGCTTATTCTTGTTGTCCTCTATAAATCCTACATCATTATTGTCAAAAGAACATGTCTTCAGACTGTTCTACTCCCTGCATGTACTCTTCTTTATGAACTGCTCTTTTGGACAAAAAAAAATCCTTCCAGTAGCACCTTAAAGACCAACTAAGTTAGTTGCGTGTTGAGTCCCACAAGCCACCCCCCAAAAAAATTCACGCTACACACATCAATTTTTGTTTAAGGTTTTTGGCATAATTTTGGCCACAACTTTATTCAAATACAAAATACGTGAGTGGTTGCTTAGGCATTGGTTATGACTATTGTCCTTGCCCTCAGGGACAGAGCTGGTCTTCCGGCCATCAACAGAAGCCAGCGTGGGAAACAAGTATTGGGTGAGAAAATGGAGCTGAGACCCAGTCCCTCACCTCTCACCCTCATGTTCCGGTGGGGCTTGCACGGCCCAGGTCCGACTCCGGGGACAAGGACGAAAAGAATGGCAAGCCCCTGGATTCCTTTAACGGAATTCCCATCCGCATCATTTGGAGGGATAGGCACTTACCCCTCCAAGCACCAATTTAACCAATGCCTAACCGCCAACCTTACAAGTTGTGACGATTTGCTACGCAGTAGGCAAAAACCAAATGGCACCAGCCAATCAGCCAGATGGCAAAATTCCTACCAGGCCCCCGCTCAAAGGCGAACGACCCCATGACAGGCATAGCATGGTCAATCAGGCATGACACCATCCTAATTAAAGGGAGGGAGGGCGGGTGATCCAGTGTAAATCAGCCAAGAGGACGTCCGAATGTCCGTCCCCTGTATTTATAGACTAATGACCCCTCCTCCAAATTGGCAACAATCAAAAATCCCCAGCAACCCAATTTTAACCCCTTAAAGGCTTTGGTTCTAGAAAACCCCATTCACCGCAGGGTGGCTTGTTTTCCCAACCGCAACACGTGCTCTCTGTTAGGGAGAACACGCTTTGCGTGTTGAGTCCCACAAGCCACCCCCCAAAAAAATTCACGCTACACACATCAATTTTTGTTTAAGGTTTTTGGCATAATTTTGGCCACAACTTTATTCAAATACAAAATACGTGAGTGGTTGCTTAGGCATTGGTTATGACTACTGTCCTTGCCCTCAGGGACAGAGCTGGTCTTCCGGCCATCAACAGAAGCCAGCGTGGGAAACAAGTATTGGGTGAGAAAATGGAGCTGAGACCCAGTCCCTCACCTCTCACCCTCATGTTCCGGTGGGGCTTGCACGGCCCAGGTCCGACTCCGGGGACAAGGACGAAAAGAATGGCAAGCCCCTGGATTCCTTTAACGGAATTCCCATCCGCATCATTTGGAGGGATAGGCACTTACCCCTCCAAGCACCAATTTAACCAATGCCTAACCGCCATAGAGCCCCAGCTCACCGCCAACCACTCACAAACCCAACCAAACCCTCAGTTTGGCCACCACTGCACCCAGCCATGCCTCATTCCCCGAGGCTGAAAGATGCACGCCGTCAGGTCTGAAAAAGGGTGCAGCCTTAAAATGAATCTCAGGATGGGTAATCACATCTCCACCCAATTCCAAAACCTTCTTAGACGCCGCAGAGTTGATGCGCTTTCTGACCCTTTCAGTGGCATCTGGGCACTGACTGCCCCTCCAAACTCGGCGTTGCAAAAGCTTAGACCAAAATATTTTTGCTGCAGGCACCATTGCCTGCAAAACCTCCAGGTCAGCCACAATAGCAGCATGAAGTGAAAAACAGTCCATGGCAACTAGGTCATTCTCCCCCAGCTGCACCACAACAGCCGAGGGTGGCCCTTCTAAAAGCAGCTGCCTTCGGATCCGCGGCAGGAACTCAGACCAGCGCATTCCCCGTCTGGACAGCCACGATAACTGCACATGTGGAGGAAGGCCGAGACCAGGACCCAATCCGGACTGTCGTGCTGCGACACCAGCCCAATGGACAATACTGTGCCCAATCATCCACACTCGGACAATCGCTAAACCTGAGGTAAACAAAGCAAAACAAATGTAAGAAACCATACTGTTAGCGGACATAACCTCTATACGCATTTGATTTCCAACGACCCAGATTTTTAATTTTAGCGGCCGACAGCCCCCAGTGCGCAGCCATCGTCGCAGCCCCTATCCTGAAGGAATGGGGGGCAAACCCATAAGCTGTGCCACCACAAGCCAGAATTGCCTTGCGCATCACTTTTGCAAACTGATGTCTTGCCAACGGCAACCCATTCTCATGCCTGAGCAACGGCCCATCCCCTGGGTTGCGCACTGCCAAATACTTAGTGACATCCTTTACGGGGCAAGGGCCAGCTTCTCCCGTAGCCGGAAGACGAATGAGGGCACCCCTACCCGACTGATCCGTTTTGGAATTCCTAACTGTAATTCGCAATTCAGCAGGTAATAATTGCACATCCTGGAGCAATAGGCCCCTTGAACGACTGTCCTTGTGGATCTCCACCACTAATTCACCCACTCTCAAAGCTCCAAAAAAGGCAATAGAGAAGGCAGCCGAAAAAAGGCGAGCCTCGTACCCCGACCAGCACACCTCCCGTAACTTCCTGCGCATACCGCTCAATAAATCAAAAGAGATGGGGCTGCGGGTCGCAGGTTGGGCGGGACGGAGTTTACCCCAACCCTCAAGGGCCTTGCGCACAATAAACTTTGCGCACGGATCTTTGTCAAAAAATGTCTTACTGAAAAATGCTATAGCAGCTGCCTGAATCCTAATAGTCTTAGCTGCATGCCCCAATTGAAATAAATGCGCCAAATAACTCAAACCTGCGAGGAGGTGGGAGGGACCCCCACTAGCTCGCAGGCTGACTGACGCATAAAATCCAAAAAATCAGACCAGGCCTTTGTATAAGATCTAAGGGTAGAAGAGGAAACAGACGCCGCTACTCCCTGCAAAACTAATTGCTGCCAAGGTTCCAGAGATGATCCGGGAAATATTCCGGATGTATTCGTGCCTCTGGAACCAGGAGTCTGAACCGCTCCATCTGAAAACGGGACAGAGCATCAGCAATTTCGTTAGACACCCCCGGAATAAAACGTGCAGAAAACACTATATTGCAACGTAAACAATGCAACACAAAGGCCCGCAAAAGGGCCGACACCCTGCGGGAGCGTGACGACAACCTGGCCAGCACAGCCACTACCGCCTGGTTGTCGGTCCAGAAGCAGACACGCCGGTTCCTGAACTCCTCGACCCATAAATGCACTGCCACTGCAATGGGAAAAAACTCAAGAAAAGTTAGGTCCCGCGTTATCTCTCCTCCCTGCCAGCCAGGCGGCCAACGCATGGCGCACCACCGACCTTTCCAGTAAAGCCCGAAGCCCAGGGAACCCGCAGCATCCGATTGGACCTGAAAATCATTATGCAAGTTCAATGTGTCTTGCCACAGAGACACCCCGTTGAAGTCCTCCAGGAACTCCAGCCAGATGTGAAGATCAGCCCTCACCTCTGTAGAGAGGCGCACTCGATGATGTGGAGCCCTCAAACCAGCGGTGAGTCGAGCCAGGCGTGACCAGAAGGAGCGCCCAGGAGCCACCACTCTGCATGCGAAATTCAGGTGTCCCAAAAGCGACTGGAGTTGCCTAAGGGACACCTTTTTTAGAGGGAGCAATTCCTCTATTACCTTCCTCAAAGCCACCAGCTTGTCATTTGGCAAACTAGAAGTTTGCGCGACCGTATCCAAAAGGATACCCAGGTAAGTAATCCGCGTCGAGGGACCTTCAGTCTTTTCCGAAGCAAGCGGAACGCCAAGTTCCTGCGTAAGATCGGCAAAGGCTTGTAACAGCACCGAGCAATTGCCGGTATCACAAGCCGAGGCCAATAAAAAATCATCCAAATAATGAGTGACCCCGCCCAGACCGGTTCTAAACTTGAGGGCCCACTCCAAAAATGTACCAAAAGATTCAAAAGCGGCACACGCTATTGAACATCCCATAGGCATGGCTTTATCGAAATAATAATTATCCTCAAACTGAAAACCCAGTAGCCAAAAGTCCTGTGGATGAATCGGCAAAAGGCGAAAAGCAGATTCAATATCGCATTTTGCCAAAAGGGCAGCGTGGCCGAACTTCCGAATCATCTTGATCGCCTGATCAAGGGACGCATATTTTACGGAGCAAAGCTCCGGAGGAATAACGTCATTGACTGAAGTACCCTTGGGATGTGACAAATTATGAATTAAACGAAATTCACCTGGGGCTTTCTTTGGCACGATGCCCAATGGGGATACGTGCAAATTATGAAAGGGGGGATCGCCAAAAGGACCAGCCATACGATGCATAGCCACCTCTTTTGCAATCTTCTTGCGGGCAACCTCAGGTAGCTCGCGCACCGATTTTTGGTTAGAAGGATTCCGTGCCACGGGAGACATGGCTACCGGAATCCGAAAACCAACAGAAAACCCATCACTCAAATAAGATGCGGCGTCCCTATTAGGGTAGAACTTCAACCAACTTTGCAGGACTGATACACGGACAGGAGTATGAGCCAAGGAGGTCAGTACGTTATTTTCCTGTCCCAGAGGTTGAAGGGAGGGGGGTGTTTTGCTTGGGGGGTTGTTGAGAACCCCCCTTTCCCCCACGAAAGGGCCGCCGCCCCACAAAACAAGAAGAAGCTGGATGCGAACCATTGCATTTTTCGCATGTGTGAGTATATTTGCACCCCTGGCGCTGACAGGAGCCCTTATTAAAATCCCAGCAAATCAGGCGACGGCTAAATCTAAATGCCGAAGACCTCAGTTTTTGATGCTCCGGAACCTTTTTATCAATGAGTGGAGCTACGTGAGTAGTCCAGACATCGAGATCCTTACGATCCCAGCGGGCTGAGGGGATCTTGGCAGCGCGGCGCCTGAAGTTCTCATCATATTTGATCGCAGCACTTTCACCAGCTTTGTTGAAAGCGGAGCGAACAATAGACAGATAAACTATCAAATGAAGAGATCTCCGAGGGTAAGCCGCCACGACTACACCAGCGAAGACCTGGAAACAATCAAGCCAATGTTCGAATGTTCTGTCTATAGTGGAGGCACCCGGGCGTTTTCTAGACGTCCCTTTCTCCTGATCCTCCGAAGGTGGAACTAAGTCAAAGATGTCAACATAACGGCCGTTCAGAATCCTAGACCGCAGTTTGGACGACAAATGCAAACCTGGAATGATGTCTCTGGCCGAATTGGTAGAGACTTTCACGTCAGGTACCAAAGCACCGCCCTTACATTCTTGGACAGCCCCATACTTCGCCCGATGTGAGTTGGCCCTCCGTTCCCAAGCCCACCGTGGCAGCCCCGAGGCCGATTCGCCAAAACCCCAGTAAAGCTGCATTGAGCTACCAGACTCATCATCAGAGCTGGAGGAGGACGTACCAGTATACGAAGAAGAAGAATCACCCCTCCTCCGCTTGGCATGCTTCCGTGAGGACCTTCTGCGGCGACGTCTTCCGCCCGAAGATTTCCTATGAGGAACTGGTAAGCTGTCTTCAATAGAAGACTCAGAATCAGGGCTCCGTTGGGATACACCTGCAGAAGCTTGAGGAGAGACAACAGGTGAGAGGCCGGAACCCGACGCCACCTCATCCGGAGGCTGGGCCATCGCACTTCGTCTGGCGGAAGAAGCCGAGGGGTTCCTACGCCCTGAAACCCTCCCGGAGGAATGACCTGCCCTCCGTGAGTGGCGACGAACAACAGGTAAGTCACGGGGCTGGGTGAACTGCTGATCCACCATCGAACCCCTTGACCCTCTTCTCCCATCTTCACTAGATGACGGTGAAATTGGAGACGGCGCCCTTGCGGGATGAGGCGGCCTTCCAGACACAGAAGGTTGGGTGGAGCAATGTTGAAGGAAACCATCCATTTCGGCTGCAAAGCGAGATAAGGCTGCCGGGTCGCCGGCCATACTTGCCACCAAAGATTGCACCCGCCCCACTGGTTGACTCGGTGTAGGGGAACGAAGTGCCTGCGATGGGCCTCTAATAGGCCGTTTTGACGTGGAAGCTGAGCCGGGGTGGGCAGCAACTCTCTTCGGAGCCATCCCTGCTATTCAGAATCAATACAACAATCAAATGACCGTCAATCAATTTCACTATTATATTTATATTATTATTGTCCTATGTATTAAATTATTTATAATAATTTTTTATTTATTTATTTATTTATTTATTTATTTAATATTATTATTATTATTAGTATTAGTATTATTAAATCTAATAAATTATTATCCTATTTATTTATTTATTTGTTATTTATTTATTTGTTATTTCCTTATTTCATTTATTAAGTATTTCAAACAACCAAATGAACTAAACTTAAAAGTAAATTAAAACAACTGCACTTCCTGAGTCAGGCCAGCGGGGGGCGCCAGCTAGGCCGAAACTCAACCAGGGAAGGTGCAGCAGCAAGCCGCGCCACCAGGGGGAGCCCCGGCACACAGCTCAGCTGCAATAACCCTGCGTGGCCACCAGAGGGCGAGCAGGGAAAATCAGCGTCGGGAAAACTCCTCCCCCGCCTGAGCGCAACAAGGAGCGGCAGAAAAATGTCGGGCGCAACAACGAGCCGCAGCCCCAGGCCCGGGGAAAACGATCCCCAAGTTAAAAAGGGGGGGCGGCCTGGCCCGCTAGGCCCCGTCCACGGCCCTGCCGCCGCTAGCTCGGCCGCGCTACAGCCGCCGCCGCCCCTGAACAGCGCGGCCGCCCGCGTTCACGCGGCAAGCGGCCGAAAACCTGGGCGAAGGGAATCCCCCGAAGCGACTTCCCCCGCAACCCCAGACCCGCGGAGGGGCCTTGAAAAGGTGGGCGCCGCTGCGGCCCTGATTTACGGGCCGATCCAAGCACCTTCGAGCCCCCGGCGCCAAAATAACCGCTAAGGTAAGAACACCCCCAAAGTTTACGCGATGCCTAAGCGGCTCGCTGCGGGCCTCCTGCTTCAGCCCAGGCTTTAGCCTGGCTAACCGGCAGCGGCCGCCGCTCGCGGAACGGGCCGCCGAGCCCCTGGGGAAGGCCCCAAGCCGGGGGGGGGGGTGCCCACCCTCAGGCCTAGGCGTTAAATTATCCTAAAATTAAAATAATGGCAACCGATACAATTAAATATTAAACAATTTGTTCGATAAGGGGTACACGAGATGGGGGGGAATGGGAGGGGGAGGAAAAGGGGGTTACTTAGGAAGGGGAAATTCAATTATGGAGCAGCACGAAAATAACAGAAAAGAAAGGAAAAAGGGGGGGGGGAGATTTTAAGTCTAGGCCCAAGGAATCGAAAGTAGAAAACAATAAGCTCAGCAATACAACCGTCTCTCCTGATCCAGTGTAAATCAGCCAAGAGGACGTCCGAACGTCCGTCCCCTGTATTTATAGACTAATGACCCCTCCTCCAAATTGGCAACAATCAAAAATCCCCAGCAATCCAATTTTAACCCCTTAAAGGCTTTGGTTCTAGAAAACCCCATTCACCGCAGGGTGGCTTGTTTTCCCAACCGCAACACGTGCTCTCTGTTAGGGAGAACACGCTTTCTTGGTATGAGCTTTCGTGTGCATGCACACTTCTTCAGATCTGAAGAAGTGTGCATGCACACGAAAGCTCATACCAAGAACTAAGTTAGTTGGTCTTTAAGGTGCTACTGGAAGGAATTTTTTTTGTTTTGACTATGGCAGACCAACACGGCTACCTATCTGTAACTGCTCTTTTGGAATTCGTTAACAATAGAGGGGGGACAAATCTCCCATGGTTGGGCATCTGGATGTGATCAATATTTGGTACTGTTGGCTCTTTTAAAAGCTACTGGAATAGCTGCCCATTTCGATGTATTAAAATGAGTTGCATGGAAGGTACCTGCCGCAAACGGACTCATGCTTCTATGCTATCTCATTGGGATAGCAAAGGTCTATTATTTCCTACAAAAGACAGTGAAAGAATGAGGTGATGCAATTTTAAAAACATAAAGGGGAAATAAAGTGCTGGAAATAAAGGGGAAAACATCTTGTACATTGAGAAAGACTGGACATATTTTGACCTCTAAATCTGATTTTCAGCTGCTGATGTCTATCTGTGCTTGATGAACCCACTCCAGGGAAGGATGGAATGAACAACAGATAAGAGACAGCAAGGAAAAGAATATTGGTGAGTTTGTCTAACAAAGTTATCGACCTTTTCCTGCTTTGCCATCTGTCTGGGAGGAAAAAGCAGGAGACAGCATCACTGCATCTTCACCTTTACCCTTTCTGCCAATGAGTAAACACATGACCCATTACAATTCATACCTGAGTCACTCATCTCTTACTTCCCCCTGCTAGGTGCTCTTGGAGGAAACTGATTTTCTAGATCTATTTCAATTTGCTTGCCCTATATGGTGACCTGTGTTGAGAGAGACAGGGGAAATGTGCCCCTGTTAATTCTCCTTGACCAAAGTAGGCTTCCAAGGATGATTTTGCTCTAGGGGGCTTAGTTTGGTCAGAATTGAGTATACACTTCCAGAGTTAATACTAAATACATTACTTTCGGTAAATGAACCACCATAGCTGCTAGAGGGCCATGAAAATTTGTGTGCTAGGCTTTTTAGACTCATCTACCCATGAACTGAGGGTGGCACTGTGGGTTAAACCACAGCACCTAGGAATTGCCGATCAGAAGGTTGGTGGTTCAAATCCCTGCTCCGGTGAGCTCCCGGTTTCTCAGTCCCTGCTCCTTCCAACCTAGCAGTTTGAAGCACGTCAAAGTGCAAGTAGATAAATAGGTACCACTCTGGCGGGAAGGTAAATGGCATTTCCGTGCGCTGCTCTGATACTCCAGAAGCAGCTTAGTCATGCTGGCCACATGACCCGGAAGCTGTACGCCGGCTCCCTCGGCCAATAAAGTTAAATGAGTGCCGCAACCCCAGAATCGGCCATGACTGGACCTAATGGTCAGGGGTCCCTTTACCTTTACCTTTTTACCCATGTACTATCTGAAACCAAAGGGGCACATTGGTTACCAGATATGAATTCCACCCCGTGGCTCTCCTAACCCACTAATGGGAGTTTGAGTTCAACAATAAGTGTCAGCCACAGACTTCCAATCCCAGCATTAGTGTTCATTACAGTGTGGTCTTCTTCTTCTGAGTGGGGACACTCCTTCATTGTTTTTGTTTTTCACAAGCTGTATGCAGGATGCTGGTTTTTGTATTTTCATTTAAAAAGATAATATAGTATGTAAAATATAAAATTATAATTCCCTGGATTCCTAGGTCCAGGTTTGGGGTACATACTCTTTGGTTTGTGAGCCCCAGCAGAGATTTAAAATTACAAAACATGCAGCAAAGTAGAGCATGGAAATATAGCCTGTTAGACCATTGTAATATCCCTTTCTAAATTCCTTCCAAAGTTCCCCACTTCCCTTAGCATAGAAAGAGACCACATGTTTAGTAAGTTAAAAATGATTGATTTACAAACTCTTCAAAGGTAGATTCATGTGTCGTTTCATACAGCAGCAAGAAAAGACAGACAGTTTAACTTAGATTCCAAAAATTGTAAGAGTTTCTAAATTATTTGAATAGAAAGGCAAAAATGGCATGCTTAAGCCATATGGTCTAAATTTGGAGCATCCTGCTTAGACTTCCTGCTAGGGTTCATATGGTGGAAGTGAGAGGACAAAGAGTTTGGTAAGCCTTCTTCCCAAGGTGAGACGGTGTGACCTAGCTAAGCCTGGCAAGACTCTGTGGACTTAACCACAGAGTGCATTAAAGTTAAGTATGTTGGTTATATGAGGCTGATTTATCCCACAGGGACACTGGCATATTAGGTCTACTATGGAATTATATGGAACCACACAGAGTGTTAGAACTATGTTCCTTTGATGACCAGCAACAGTGCTTAGTTATCCTGCACCTTCTGTAACAGGAGAGGTTCCTCAGCTCCGATAAATAGTCCCACAACCTGACATTTATTTCATGCAACTCCACTATTAATACTATTTGTGTGGTAAACAGAAACAAGAGCTGTCAACCTTCTCAAGTTAATTTACTATACTGGAGAAAATACATAGTCCATGTTTGAATAATATTCCACCAGCAGTTATGGATTAAAAGAGAGTGGGGGAGATGGAAAATTAGAGAACATCATCTCATGTAGAATAAGGTCCCTTGTTGTTGCTAATAAAATAATTAACTTCTGGGGTGTTTAAATTCATGTTTTTAATAGTATTTCCAAAAGTGTTCAAGGTACAAACTCCCATACACATGCGGACACACACATGCCCGCAAACATGTCTTCAATTTTAAGCATTCAGTGATCCCAATATGGAGAAAAGCTTCCTTCCATCTGCTTCCTCAGCAGTACTTATTCCTTCAGAGTAAACGGAACAGCTCTGGCAGAAGATTTACAAAGAATAGAACACTATTGCATAACTGGCATTCACTGCACTGCAATCAACACTTCCCCTATATCTGCTTCTCATATCGAGTGCAACTTATGCATTCTGGGGATAGTGCCTAAAGTCAAAATCACATATAGTCAAAACCAGTGTGGTTTTTTTCTGGGGAGACGCAGGGGTACACATACCCCTAAATATTTTGTGAATCTAACGGGAGAAGAAACTAATTTTTTAAAAATAGTTTCTTCTCTAGCATGGTGAATCGGCCACATTTCCTGTCATGGTGTTTCCTGAGTCTCAGATGGAAGCGGGCGTTTAATGTGTGAAGTAGGAGTTGGAATCTAGCACTGTGATTGGTCAGTTTTGTTGTTACCACCGCCAATGGTGGCTTCATTTCCTTTCCCACTGTTTCCTGAGTCTCAGATGGAAGCAAGCGTTTAATGTGTGAAGCAGTGTAGAATGTGGATGTGGGCTGTTTTACTGATGAAAGTTTGACCTCAATATGAGTAATACATGTTCTTTGTACTTTGGGCCATTTGCTGCATTTATTTTTCTCGATTTGAACTATAAAATGGTGATTTTCTTGAGTCAAAATGAGAGAAACATTTTTAAAGGGGAAAAAAAGCACTGGTCAAAGCACATTGGGTGCAATGGTGGTTGCTACAGCCTCTCCCCCCCCCCACCTTCCCCCTTTCTTTTTCTTTTTAACTTTGTCAAGTGTATAAAACTAAATGCACACAAGTTAAATGTGTGCAAGTTGTGAATGTACTGTATACAAATGCTTAACTGGTTGCTTCTTAATACTAATAGCTTGAATACTAATAGCTAGAAATTGGAAAGAAGCCAAATGTACATCAGTGGCATAATCTGGAGCATAACACTTTCTGGAAAACTCTCTCTCTCTCTCTCTCTTTCACACACACACACACACACACACACACACAAAACCTGTGTGGCAAAAGAAAGGAGACACATTCATGGCAGTCTGGTGGCTATTCATCCAGCAAATGAACAATGACTCTAGGACAAACTGTATCTGACGCATTCTGTAATATATGGTTGTTAATATTTTCCTTCATATTGATATTATTGTTTGCATCTGAGCTATGCCTTTGGGTTTGGGGAAAAGGAGAGGGAGGATATTCCAGTTGTTGTTTTTAGAAGTCAATAAAAATTTAGGGGGAAAGGTTTATGCTTGGGTGACATGCATATTCTTTGAATAAAGTGGACCTCTTTTTAAAATAATAATAAAAAACTGAAACGAAAAACCAGCCAGTGGGTGGTGAACAGTGGTTACTGAATAACTGTTGACACTGAAAGAGTGGCCAAAGTAGGAATTATCAAATCAGGTGACTATCATTGTTCAATATGTTTAATGCTACAAGCACCTGGTTCTTTCTTCATTATACAATTTACAGAAGACCAAAGAGTATGCCAGTCTATAACATCAAAATAATTATTCCATGTAGCAAAAATTTGATCCAGTGAAGAAAAACGTATTTTAGTGACTTGACATTAGGTAATGGAAAGAAAAGCTGAAAACTGCCTTTCAGTTTGCATACACAACCCAAAATTTCTATTTTAATTACACAACAAACCTGGGGCTTATGAAATAAAGAACACAGGGTTTATATGTTTTAGCAGTACCCTCCATGGAAAAATCCTTCTTCGTTCTCCACTGTAAGAAGAAAAAACAGTATTTTCAATAAATGTCAATTTTTATATAGTATACAGGCTTTTATAGTATACAAGCTTTACAAGAGAAATCTAATTTGCAAAGATAAACCACCATACATATTTATGCATTTATTTGTACTTTATTACCGTTTGGAAACATTAGTATAATACATTGGTACCTCGGGTTACAGACGCTTCAGGTTACAGATTCCGCTAACCCAGAAATAGTACCTCATGTTAAGAACTTTGATTCAGGATGAGAACAAAAGTCGTGCTCCGGTGGTGCGGTGGCAGTGGGATGCCCCATTAGCTAAAGTGAAACCTCAGGTTAAGAACAGTTTCAGGTTAAGAACAGACCTCCAGAACGAATTAAGTTCTTAACCCAAGGTACCACTGCACAGGGAGATATGAAATCAAGCCGAGTAAGATTGTCTTCTATTAGCATGGTCTTCACGGTGAGTCCGTAAGTGACCATGGAGGTCAATTCTGGATCCACACATCTTTCCACAGTAGGGACAAAGGTTTCTGGTTGGGAGTTGATCACAGTGAGAGTTTGCCAAACATGCCTTCCTCTTAGCACATTTCTCCCGTTTGTCCTGAGTTTGAGCGTCTTCAAAGTCCATGACACCTTTGGTAAAGGCTGTTCTCCAATTGGAACGGTTGCAGGCCAGTGTTTCCCAGTTGTTGGTGTTTAGACTACATTTTTAAAGATGTGTCTTAAGAGATCTTTAAACCTTTTTTGTTGACCACCAGCATTATGCTTTCCATCTTTAAGTTTGGAATAGAGTAGTTGCTTTGGAAGACAATAATCAGGCATCCGAACAACATGACCAGTCCAATGAAGCTGATGTTGAAGAATCATTGCTTTGACACTGGTGATCATTGCTTCTTCCAGGACACTGGCATTAGTTTGCCCAAAGCTTGTCCAATGCCAGTGCTACTAGGTGGTGGTCAAAAAGCATAGAATCATAGAATTGTAGAGTTGTGGCACACACTGAGTGACTAACTAAAAAATCATAGTAACGTTTCTGAACATAACAATTTTTTAGCAAGTGTCCCGGAAGCCAATTAATGCAGCTCTGTGAACTTGTGTTGAACTACTTTCTCTCCCCTTCGAAGAGAAGCAACTTCAGTGCTAGTCAAAACTTCCCTGCCATCGAATAATGAATGCAAGCTGTTCCTTGCCCTGGCAAACAGGACATTTTTTGCTAAAGAAAACAGCTGGGGCATGAAAACAAAGTGTTTGCATTTCAATATACTGTATTTTTTGCTCTATAAGACTCACTTTTCCCCTCCTAAAAAGTAAGGGGAAATGTGTGTGCGTCTTATGGAGCGAATGCAGGCTGCGCAGCTATCCCAGAAGCCAGAACAGCAAGAGGGATTGCTGCTTTCACTGCGCAGCGATCCCTCTTGCTGTTCTGGTTTCTGGGATTCAGAATATATTTTTTCTTGTTTTCCTCCTCCAAAAACTAAGTGCATCTTGTGGTCTGGTGCGTCTTATAGAGCGAAAAATACAATTTCTCTCTCAAAAAGGGATTTTTTAATTTTTAAAAAATACCCTTCCCTCCCCAGCAGTGGAGGTTGGTGCATGATAGCAAATGAGGCATTGCCCCCACCAAACTCAGCTACCACTCACTTTCTTAGTTAAAGCCATTCCACAGAGAAGCATCCCTTGTCAACTTCCTCGTCCTAAGCCTCAGTGTTGTTCTAGAACAGGGATAGGCAACCTAAGGCCCGGGGGCCAGATGCGGCCCAATTGCCTTCTCAATCTGGCCCGCGGATGGTCCAGGAATCAGTTGATTTTACATGAGTAGAATGTGTGTTTTTATTTAAAAAGCATCTCTGGGTTTTTTGTGGGGCATAGGAATTTGTTCATTCCCCCCCCCCCAAAAAAATAGTCTGGCCTACCACATGGTCTGAGGGACGGTGGACTGGCCCTCGGCTGTAAAAGGGTGCTGACCCCTGCTCTAGCAGAACTCAGCAGGAAGAAGGATGAGGACAAAGAATTAGTGGGCTTTGCCTGCCGTTGGTTCCGGCGCCACCTGCTGTTTGTCTCCCTGCCTTCAGCCCTACCAATTTCAATGAGCACCAGCCACCACTGCTCCTCAGCTATAATCTCTCTGAATCACTACCACCCTGCACTGCACTTAACAAAAGGAAAAAAAGAGGAAAGAACACTCATTATTAACACTTGATTCTGAGAATCTGGTCCTTAATTTAATTGATCCAGAGTGATTGTTTGGTGCTCTTGTTTTAAATAACATTCAGATGCACAGGCATTCTTTCAGCATGCCGCGGGTTATTTTGTTAACTGCAGAAGGCGGGGATTTAATCTGGTACAGCACCAAAAGCAACCTGTGACCTGGGGGGGGGGTCACCGATACAAGCACCCACATTGAATGACTTTTGCCAAGTCCCCCCGGCCTGTTTCACACATTTGTCTGCATCCTTGTGGAGCGTACAAGCAGGGAATGATCTTTGACACCCCGACACCTGTGTCCGATACTTTTATGTGCAGTCATTTCTGCCTTTGGGACACATGTTGCAGTTATGAGAGACAGCCGCTACCTGAACAGAGTCTGTTTGTTTACTGGAAGTGGCAGGAGGTAAATCAAGGGTGAGGGACATGTTGACCTCCACATGTGGCTGGACTCCAACTCCCATCAGACGCAGTCAGAGCATGGGCAGTGGTCAGGAATGATGGGAGTTGCCACCTAGCAACATGTTTCAGAAACTCTGGTTCATTGGATTCCATGGTTTTACTCTGAAATATCCCAACTAAGTGTACATTAAAGGTTTTTGACCATTTTGGCCGCAGCCTGGTGCATGGTCTTCAGGCAAAGGAGGCCATCACTTGTGTACCACTTTGGGTTCCAAGATGGATGAAAGAGAGGATGTAAACGTAAGGAAAATTAAATAAATAAATCCCATTCTATACCCAGGAATAATTGAACTCAGTGAGGGCTTACTTCTGAATAAATATGTGGAGTGATTTCTCTGCATGGCTAATGGAATTCCTCACCGCAGGCGTTAATTCTGAAGCCTTCTAAAATACTTCACCAGCCAGATAAATGTAACCTTTTTGTTTTGGAGAAGTTTTGTAAATACAGTAGTACCTCTGATTACATAACCCTCTGGTTACATAAACTTCAGGATGCAAAAGCGGAAAACCTGTAAGTATTTGACTGGGTTTCGCCACACGCACATGCGCAGAAGCTGTCCTCAGGTTGTGGAAACCTCAGGATCCAACCGGACCTCAGGAACGGATCCCATCTGCAACCGGAGGTACCACTGTACATCCCTGGTTTGGGAGGTATTACATCAGTGTTTTCCAAACTTGGGTCTCTAGCTGTTTTCGGACTACAATTCCCATTATCCCTGACCACTTGCTAGCTAGGGATGGTGAGAATTGTAGTCCAAAAACAGCTGGAGATGCAAGTTTGGGAAACACTGAATTATACCATCACACCATTTTGTGACATGCATTTTGAAATTATCTGATTGCTGTGGGGTTTTTAAGAAACAATCCAGTTTAAATATATAGATAATTAAGATGCTAAAGGACGCGGGTGGCGCTGTGGGTTAAACCACAGAGCCTAGGGCTTGCTGATCAGAAGGTCAGCGATTCGAATCCCCCTGAAGGGGTGAGCTCCCATTGCTCGGTCCCAGCTCCTGCCAACCTAGCAGTTCGAAAGCACATCAAAGTGCAAGTAGATAAATAGGTACCGCTCAGGCAGGAAGGTAAACAGTGTTTCATTCACTACTCTGGTTCACTAGAAGCAACTTAGACATGCTGGCCACATGACTCAGAAGCTGTACGCTGGCTCCCTCGGCTAATAAAGCGAGATGAGCGCCGCAACCCCAGAGTCGGTCACGACTGGACCTAATGGTCAGGGGTCCCTTTACCTTTACCTTTTAAGATGCTAAAATGTGACTTTGGGGAAGTGCTTCTATCTCATCAGAGACAAATAACACGAGACCTTAGCCACCATGTTCCTGATAAGCCACTTTACCATTTTCACGAGTTACATAGACATGAGGCTTATTAGAAGAACCATATGAGAGATCCAGAACCAACCTTCTTCCACCCTATCCTGCCACCAGCACTTAGTAGACTCTTCCTTGGACCTCTCTGGTACTCCTCTGGTCCATTCATATTTCCTTAACAGGATGTTGCTTGTCCTGGAAACCTTCCCCAGAAACTCCTATTGTTCAAGAACCATTCTGTTAACACCAAGTTGCCTGCTCAGCTCCCATAAAATCGAGGCAAGCCAAATGACTTCCAGGGCTGCTGGTCTGCAATAAAACACCATATCGTGCACAGTCCTGCCTCATCAAAGGCTACACTGTTTTTAACATCCCATTACTTTATTGTACTAAATAGGGAAGAGTTGACAATTCCAAGTCCGTTCATAAATATATCTATCGAGACTAGTCTGTTTCATCTGTTTGTTTCCTCTTTCGCTTTTGAGGACTCATTTCACTTATAAAAACACCTGACTGCTCTTACAGTTATGCTCTCTGTACCATTAATTTCAGCTGCTCTTTGATCCGAATTGCAGCTGGAGCTTAGCATGCCAAGACTGTAACATCTTGCAGCTTGCATTGAAATGGAGATTAGACCACAACCCAATAGTTCTGGGTGGTTTCACGTGATGGGGGAGGGAGGGAGGGTGGGTTGGCAACATTGCAAAAGGCAACACTTCATTTGGCAAAAGCCAAAAAGAATGACAGGGTTCAGATATCAGAAAAATAGAAAGGGAAGAGACCTAAGAAACTTCAGCTCAGGAATAAAGCACACAGGCTAATATGGAAAAGCCTATCTGTGAGGGATGCCAGCTTATCAGAAACAAACAGCCCATGCTACTCTTGTTCCTTTAACAGAAGCATAATGTCCAATGATAATCAGTTGAGGCTTTCCAAAGCATGGTCATCAGCTGATGTTGGTAAATTAAGCAGTTATCAAAGGAACAGCTATAGGACCAAGTTCAGAACATGACAGCCATATTGCCTATAGCAGAAATTTGGAGCCTGTCTTGCATCAGCACCAGCAAGCATGGTCAACAATGAAGGGTGATGGGAGCTGAAACCAACAACATCTTGAAGACCACTGGTTTCTCCATTTCTCCAATTCATAGAATTATTTTGCACTTGCATATCAGAAATTTTGTTAATTTTATTCATTTATTTGGAATTAACTTTACACAGATTTCCCGTGGATCCTTTGTCTCAGAAGGGCCCTCTAAATTCATCTCATGTGTTGCTTCGGATGTTCTTAAAGGTGAAAATACGGTACATCTTTCAGAGCCTGGACCTAGGCTTTCTATGAAGTGCAATGAGACAGGAGGGCCTCTTTGGACCAATTTCTACAACAGTCCGCAGAACCTTCTCTTGCAATAATTTATGTAGTTCTTACATACACTAGAGAATTCTATTGCTCTAAGGTATTTTAATCATACTGGAACTTTTTGTTTCATTTAAAATTGAAAATAGCTTTCAAAAGCCCCTGTGCACGATTATTGCACAGCATTCCTAGACTCCTTCTAGGGGGTGATGGAAACCTTCCAGCAAAAATGAAAGAGCAAAGGAACCTATGCTCGTAGTCGAGTTTGTCTTGCTATTACATTTACCTGAGGGACAATATATGACAGCTGGATGGAACAGCCAGTCCTGAAATCTGATCAAAAAGAGCTGTGCTCAGCATTCCTGCACAAAATATTTAAATTTCTTGGAAACTCATTTTCATTATCTTAGTTTTACTGTTGCAATTCCTCTTGGATATTTCAGCTGGAGGATATTGGGATTAGACTGGAGCTATTGACCACTGTACCAGTAACCAGACTTGGAGTGCTTCTCCTTCAAGCAAAGGGTCACTGAAGTTGAACAGTGCAGTACTTTGACAGTGCAGTTCTTTGGTCCGACCAGCTACTTGCTCAGTTTAAAAAAGATGGGTTTGTTCACATGCTACGTGAACGAGCATCTCCACTCCCATTGTTCAGCCCAGACACTGAGGTCCACCTCCGAGGGCCTTCTGGCGGTTCCCTCACTGCAAGAAGTGAGGATACAGGGAACCAGGCAGAGGGCCTTCTTGGTAATGGCACCCTCCCTGTGGAACGCCCTCCCATCAGATGTCAAGGAGATAAAGAACTGCACTACTTTTAGAAGACATCTGAAGGAAGCCCTGTTTGGGGAGGTTTTTAATGTTTGACATCTTATGTTTTTTAGATGTGCTGGAAGCTGCCCAGAAGGGCTGGGGAAATCCAGTCAGATGTGCAGGGTTCAAATAACAAAATTATTGTTGTTCTTATCATGCACCTTTTAAAAAGAGGCTGAGGATTGGCATACTGGTGTAATCTGAGTTTATGGTGGCAGGTCACATGATCACTTCATCTCGTGCAAGGAGGCAGAAAACTCCAACCAAGGTTATGAGGACTGGCTCATTCGTTTTGAGAACATTTGCTTTGGAGAAAGCGAGCACTGATATTTCCTGCACTGTTTTTATGACAAAAAAGAATGCCACCATTTCCACCACTTATGTCTCTCTGCATCCATGAAACTGGCAGCCTTATGAGAATCCAATACTTGGTGCCTGTTGTAAAATGTTCCATTGATATTGCAAATCACCCTCATTTTGTCAGTGGCTCTGGACATGCTGAGTGAATTGGTGAGCTTTGTGTTATGAATTAGATCAGAATGGAGAGCTGTAATGTTCTTTCCTGGCCATGCTCCATGTTTCCATTAATCATTTTTGCAACTCTACACTGCAGCTAAGGAGATTAGAAGTTTCATAAACCCAAACACAGGCCAGTGTCCTTCGGTCTTCCAGGACTGTAACTGCCAGCTGCGATACAGTTAGAAGCTCCTCTGCCTTCTGCCTGCTTTGGCCCTCGGGACCTTTTCCTCTCCAATTTGGAGCAGCTCTGCCAAATCAGGGCGATGACTACTGTGAACACAACTGCTAGGTGGAAATGGCTCCCATTTACTTTCTGATCCAGCTCTGGGGTTATTCATTCTGTTTATTTCCATAGTTACTCTCCACATTCCGACTGATAGCCAAAAGATAATTCCACCTGTTCATAGGAAATCCACATAGCGCCATTTCCAAGTGATGACAGCATTTCACGCCATTAAATTTCCTCTAGTTTTGGCTTGTGCAATATGGGACCCACCTTGCGCCTGCAAGATGGTCGACAACTGCTCCCTGCTCCATTTTTATCTCTGCTTCCATGGAGCTGATGAGCTGCAACAAAGTTAGGCTACTTTTAACACACGAGAGAGAGAGAGAGAGAGAGAGAGAGAGAGAGAGAGAGAGAGAGAGAGTGTCACACAAAATTGCCAATGTGAACATTTTGCATACTTTGAATCATAGAATTGTAGAGTTGGAAGGGACCCTGTGGACCATATATTCCAACCCCCTGCAATGCAGGAATATGCAGCTGTCCCATACAGGGATCGAACAATTATGGATAGTAGTTCATTACTTTTTATATGCCTGTTGTCTTTGTCCATGGAGTTTTCTTGGCAGGGATACTGGAGTGGCTTGCCAGTTCCTGCTGCAGGTGGATCACGTTTGGTCAAAACTCTCCACTATGACCTGTCTGTCTTGGGTGGCCCGGCACAGCATAGCTCATAGCTTCTCTGAGTTATTCAAGCCCCTTCGCCACGGCAAGGCAGTGATCCATGAAGGGGAAGACAGGAGGGCCTGGCATGCTCTGGTCCATGGCCTCACGAAGAGTCGGACACGACTAAACGACAACAAGTTCATTACTGTTCAGTTATTATTACTACTACTACTGTTAGGTCTGTTCCAATGATGATGATGATTCCAGTGCTATACCACCCCACCCCCCCCACCCCCGAAAAAAGAGGTGCTGGAACTCACCATAAATGCCTCCCTTGCTCTCTTATACAATGGTATCTTGGTTCTCAAACGCCTTGGTACTCAAACACTGCAAACCTGGAAGAAAGTGTTCTGGTTTGCAAACTTTTTTCAGAAGCCAAACGTGCTCCATTTTGAGTGTTACACTGAGGTCTGCCCTTTTTTGCTATTTATTTTGCGTTTTTGTTTTGGCAGCTTTTTTGTTCTGTTTTTTTGACTGTGTGGAACCCAGTTCAGCTATTGATTGATTGATTGATTGATTGATTGTGTGACTGCAGTACATTGCTTATTGCTTTATTTTTATGGATCAATGGTCTTGTTAGATAGTAAAATTCATGTTAAATTGCTGGTTTAGGGGTTGTTTTTAAAAATCTGGAATGGATTCATCCATTTTGCATTACTACCTATGGGAAAGTGCACCTTGGTTTTGGAATGCTTTGGTTTTGGAACAGACTTCCGGAACAGATTAGGTTTGAGAACCAAGGTACCACTGTAATGGCAATGGCACCCACCTGAGAAATGCCTGGGAGGGAAAGCCTTGTCTACTACTAGCATTATTATTAATACTAATGATAACCACTAGGAGAAGGAGCAGCAACAACAACATTATCCACATTATTGTTGTTGTTTAGTCGTTTAGTCGTGACCCAGTGGACCAGAGCACGCCAGACACTTCTGTCTTCCACTGCCTCCCGCACTTTGGTCAAACTCATGCTGGTAGCTTTGAGAACATTATCCAACCATCTCGTCTTCTGTCATTGCCTTCTCCTTGTGCCCTCCATCTTTCCCAGCATCAGGGTCTTTTCCAGGGAGTCTTCTCTTCTCATGAGGTGGCCAAAGTATTAGAGCCTCAGCTTCAGGATCTGTCCTTCCAGTGAGCACTCAGGGCTGATTTCCTTCAGAATGGATAGGTTTGATCTTCTTGCAGTCCATGGGACTCTCAAGAGTCTCCTCCAGACCATAATTCAAAAGCATCAATTCTTCGGTGATCAGCCTTCTTTATGGTCCAGCTTTCACTTCCATACATCACTACTGAGAAAACCATAGCTTTTACTATACGGACCTTTGTTGGCAAGGTGATGTCTCTACTTTTTAAGATGCTATCCTTATTACTGGGATATTATATTATTATTATTATTATTATTATTATTATTATTATTATTATTATTATTACCACCAAACTACCAATAATATCCCCCCAATTCCCCAGCCTTTTAGAAATGAAAGTGCAGTGTGCTACATTCCTCTCCTAGAGACAAAGTTAACTAGCCACATAACTGCCTTTCCTCAAGGCCCACAAAGTGTGGCCCTGCTCTCTAGCCATCCCCCAGCAGCGAGTGGATGGGAGTCTGCTGTTACCTCTTGCTTCCCCTCGGCACTGCTCTCTTGCCACACAATTTACAGGGTTCACAACAGCTTAGAGGACAAACAGCATTTCTCTCCACACTTGAGTTGCAACTCAAGGTCATTTATGCTTATCCACCTTTTTGCATGTTAAAGTAATTCACTGGCAAAACGCCAACATTCCTCAAGGAAGCCTCGGGCGGATTCTAATCCAGGCTATGTTCTGTTCCAGATTCCATATCTCTTCTGTTGTCTTTAATCTTGCTGCAGTTTGCTGCTTTCTCTCACTGAGTCTCTGGTGATCAATTATGCATCTTCCTCTTGTTATTAGTTCTCGGAACATCTCTGTTTACCTCTTAGCGAGGAACATTTCCCAGCATAAGGTTATATATATGTTACACAATTTGGGCACGATCCAGCTATAGTTTAGACAGCTTTAAATAGGGCTGAAACGGCCTCTCTGCCTTACTCTTACAGCCCCTTCTCAAATTGTGAAAGTGGAGAGGCTGTGTTTTCTGCCATTTTGGTGTGGGGTGGTGAAAACCGATTTAATTTTCAAGGGGAGCTCTTACGTTATGATTTATTGGCAACTTAGGTGAATTTTTCCAGCTGTGGCTGTAGTACACCCTTTGGCAAATTTGGCCCTCAAGGCCTTTGTGGGAGGACATTATATCACAACTGTTATGTACTGAAGTTCTCACCCTGGGCCAGCAGGGGGATACTGTAGATAGTTATGCCAATAGGGGATCGAAAGTGACGTTCAGTGATTGGATAGTTTTAGAAAATTGTTACAGTTGCGTTGTACTGGAGCTCTATATAAGCAGGCTGTCTGAACCCTTCAGTTCAGTTCTGTTCTGGCCTGTGAATAAACAAGAGCTGTTAGAAGAATAGCTGTGTCATCTGATATGTTCACCCACAACTTAACAACAACGATGTCCTCAGGACCCTACTGGGAGGAAAAAGCTGCCCCCTGTGTGGTGGCCACTCACCCCCTAACAACCTGATACCTTCTGGACCAAAATCCAAATCACTACTATTAAGATGCAATCCAATTCCTGCTGAACTGAACCACCTAACCATTTGGTGATGGAAGCACATTATCTTTGTATCAGGAGATAAATGAGAAAATATCACTGCTTACAATTTGGGTACAGTAGTTAGTGCATAGTGGATTACAGGACCTGGCTGTATGGCTCGACAAGATTGCTTATTGCTTGTTTTGCTTCATATCACTGGCTTGTTAGGTCCATGGAAAATATTGTTTTGTTGTTGGCTTCCATCTGTCTTGAGAGACATTGATATGCACTTCCGGGGGTGAAACCAAAGCACTGTCCTAGCAGCACCAAAGTAACCTCCCTGGGGTGCAGGAATGGGTAGTGAGTATGAAGGCAACAAGACCCCACTTCTCGGCCTTGTTGATGTGGTCCAAAGGAAAGCAGAGCAATACATTTAGCACCAGCTTGGCTGCAGGAATGGCCAGGTGGAGGCATATAAGGTGTCATCCAACCATCTTAGGGACTCCACTCCAGATTTGTGTAAGGTTTATTCCTTAGCCTTTTCTTCTACTAAAGATACCCTGCAATGCAGTGGAGGTTTAGCATCAGAGTTTTCCTTCTCCTAGATGGGCTATCTTCCCATATGGGCAAGCCCCATCTGTCCCTTACTTCCCTCTACAGCACATGCAGAAACCGCCTTCTTGACCGTTGGGCCCACTATTGGTCTCGTCGGCTCAATCTATCCCTAATTCATGGAGGGTTTCAGACCCATTGGCTACCCTCACCTGGTTTAGCCGATTGAAGCCATTTCCTGGGCTGTGGCTGCTGTTGCATATTGACAGCCACAGGTGAGAGCTGAGTGCAGGGTGTGAACCTAAGGTGGACAAACTACCTCAGAAGGAGCAAAATGTGTCCCCTCACCAGAGGTACTACTGCTCCCTTAACACCCTGTCCACCCCAAGGAAAATATACAATACGATAAAGGCTGCAAGCACTTAGGACAGACCTATGTGCTCTTCAGCTGTGTCAGATGGGTGTGGAATAAGCTCATGAGACTCCTCCCAAGGAGCCAACATCTCTCACAGTTTTAATTACATTTCTCCTCAGATTCCTCTGCAACAGCTGGCTACATTATAAGGCTTTGGACTTTCACCATCTTTGCCTCAAAGGAAGTGCATATATGAAGTGGGTCCATGCTGGTTAGATTGACGGGAAGTTGTAGGCAGGGCCAGCCTGCTTACGAGGCAGGATGAGGCAGCCATCTTTGGTGGCGTAACCCCAAGAAGCAATGCCTTCTGTTGACATCCCTTCCACCCCGCTGCCTCATCCTGCAGTGGCAGCTTCTGGTGAGATCTCGCTAGAATCTTTTGCGACCTCATGAACGTGGTGAGATCTCACAAGAGCTCCATGAGCACTCGTGAGACCTTGCCAGAACCTTCCATCGTTGTCGCTGCTTTGAGGTCCCTGCCACATGACCCAGGAAAGGGAGACTTTGGCAGGGGCAGGGTAGTGGTGTAGGGCAGCACATTCATTGTTTCTCCTCAGGCAGCAAAACAGGATGTGCTGCCCTTATAAGAAGCAAACAGGAAACAGAGTCTGCAGCATCTGTCTGCATCTTCTACTAAGTGGCAAAGCCCCAAGAGTGTCCAACAGGGACTGTATATATCAGTTTCAGTCCTCAAGTCCCACACTCTGGCGTTGGGTCACTAGAGTATTCAGAAGGCCTATTTCAGAGCAGTGTCGTCTGGCATTTTTTGGACCTCACAGGGATGCTAAGAAGGCATGGGCAATGAGATTGCAGGGGCAGGGCCAGTTGGTCTCCTCCCCGCCCTCCTCCCTTGCAAATATACTACAGACACTTAAGTGCTACAGTCGTACAAATACTTAGAGTAAACCATCTGAAGATTTCAGCTATTGACTTGCCTAGCGAAAGCACAAACCATGAATGAAGCTGTTTTTAGCTTTGCTGTCTCAAATTTGGATCATTGGTTGATTTCATCGTTGTGACCATTCACTCAACCACCCCTGGTGCCTTCCTGTGTGTAACAGAGGAAAACCAGTCTCAGTTACTGTGGAGATCTAAATGTATGCAGGAAAGGGATTAGGCACTGATTGATACAGACAGTCAATTAGTAGTTCAAAGGGAAGCTGACTCCTTGTTTTATACACACAGAGCATGGGATAAAAAGACTGTAGTTTGATGTCTTGTAATCTCTGTTGCTTCAGTGTTGACCAGGACAGCATGATATTGGGAGGTTTCTCGGAAGTTAAAAGAGCCCCGCATTGGCTCCCAGTGGAATGGCAGCATTAGGAGAGACAATGACATTGTGTGATCTGTGCACACTAGCTTTTCAAAAGTATTTCAGGCTGAACTGACTCTCTGGGACTCTGACTGTTCAAGTCAAAAAGTGTTCTTAATCTCCATGATGTGCTGATCAAACCTTAAACTGTCAGGCCACATTATTTCCACGGAGCCAGTTCTATTGGTGATTAATTAAAATTTCTTCTTGATTGCATACACTCCTTTTAAATGTGTAATCCATTTATTGTGTAGTGAGTTGAGAATAAGGGACCAATTCTGACAATGTCGGGGTAACAGCGGCTAGCGTGCCCTCCTCTGCTGAACACCCATGCCGGCATATGTTGTGTTTTGTATGCTGGAAGGCAATGGTGAAGTTCTCAGAAGAATACAAAGGGTTGGGGCAAGGATGTTATCACTGGGAGAAATCATTACAAAAATCAAACTGGATTGATAATATATGCACCTGTAAAATTCTGTATCATAAGGTAGGAAAGGACCATGTTTTTGTATATGCTGGAAGCTGCCCAGAGTAGCTTAAGCAACCTAGTCAGATCAGCGGGCTACAAATAAATTATTATTATTATTCAGAACGTCCAAGGTTCCATTACTTGCATCTCCAGGTACACTTGTATACCAGAACAGAGGTGTGAGGACAGCACTATGCAAGCCAGTGGATGCTCAAGTGTGTAGCAGAGCCTTGCCCTGTTTTCTACTACTGGGAAAATGCATGCATTAGGGTAACATTCATATTAAAAATTCATTTATTCATGATTTCTTCTATTTCACTTGTCCCACAGTGTGAGCAGGAGAAGCAGCCCAAGAACCACCACAGGTTGTGGTTTGTTGGCTTCTATCAAGACATGAAGCACACAGGTGGTGCTGTGTGTTAAACCACAGAGCCTAGGGCTTGCTGATCAGAAGGTCGGCGGTTCGAATCCCCGCGACGGGGTGAGCTCCTGTTGCTCAGTCCCAGCTCCTGCCAACCTAGCAGTTTGAAAGCACGTCAAAGTGCAAGTAGATAAATAGGTACTGCTCCGGCAGGAAGGTAAACGGCATTTCCGTGCACTGCTCTGGTTCACCAGAAGCAGCTTAGTCATGCTGGCCACATGGCCTAGAAGCTGTACCCTGGCTCCCTTGGCCATTAAAGCGAGATGAGCTCCGCAACCCCAGAGTTGTCCACAACTGGACCTAAAAGTCAGGGGTCCCTTTACCTTTAACAAGACATGAGCATCAAGCCAATGACAAACCATAGATTCAGGCTGAATCGTGATCAAGTTGTTAGGGTTCAACAGACCATGATCTCCAGTTTGGGCATCACTATCAACCAAAGCTACTGGTTTGTTTATCCCATTTGAGCTAGGGATGTGTGAGTGATCATACCGCATATACTAGCATGTGGCTCATTCAAGATAAACCAAAATAAATGGGAAAATCTACCTTATCAATAGATCCAAACGTAACCTCTGCCTCTAATCTAAGCCTGTGCAATTGACAGGCTTCATGCGACCTTCTAACCTAGGTTATGGAAGCCCACCAAGATCCTGGTACACTTCTTGCTTATGCTGCTTGCCTAGCACTGCAAAGGACAGGGAGTCTCCTGCATGCATGATCGCTGGCCTACATTCAGATTGGTGGCTCACTAACTCTGCAGATCCATACCCTCCCAACATTTCTCTGATGAAAGTAGGGATGTTCTATTCCATAATAATAATATTTTTATTGTTTATACCCTGCCCATCTGACTGGGCTGCCCTGGCCACTCTGGGCAGCTTCCAACACATATAAAAACATAATAAAACATTAAACTTTTATTCATATACATATACATATATATATATATATATATAAAGATCCCTATACAGTGCTGCCTTCAGATGTCTTCTAAAAGTTGTATAGTTACCTCCTTGGCCCAGGGTCACATAACTCCATACCCTCCAACATTTCTCCAATGAAAAGAGGGACATTCTAACATACCTTCCAACACTTCTCTGATGAAAATATGAACATCCTAAGGAAAAGCGGGACATTCTGGGATCAAATCAGAAACTGGGACGGCTTCTGTAAATCTGGGACTGTCCCTGGAAATCAGGGACACTTGGAGGGTCTGTCAGATCTTCCCTAATGTATGCATGGCCCAAGCTATCTGCAAGTCACAAAGCCCAGTAACTGTATCTTAAGTAAGATGGTGTTTTCTGAGACCTTCGGCATTTTTTCTTGTTTTCCTATCAATTATTTTAAATTGAATCTCAATGCACTATCTATTTCTTTCAAATTCTTTAAAATGATATAACAGAAATGTCTTGTTTTCCCCAGCTTAATGCTGAAAATCCAAGTGAAATCTCCACAGCAAACAACAGGTTTACTGATTTCAGGAGTCCACAGCACTGTTTTCTTGCCAGAAGGGGAAAAAGTTGGAAATGAGCCATCTTTATTTTAAAGGCCTACTCTCTCCGCCACCCCCATTACCCACCCCAATCAACCTGTTGCCTCAGCAACCAATGTCCCTGCTATCTGGCAAAAGACGGCTTTCTTTGGTTGAATTGCGACACAAAGCTGAAAGAGGTACAGAAGGGCAAACCATGAAAACTCATCATTTCATTATTTGAAAATGTGAATTGCTCTGAAATGAGGCTGCACCATGAGCTAGCCACAGCACCCCTCAACCCTCATTCAAATCTTTCAGTACCACAATGCTCCATTTCCGTTAATTAAATAATTACACCAAACTGTCTAAAAGATAACATTCAGCTGAATTCATGCATTCCAAACTGTTCTTTGGTCTAAAGGAAGCTGCCATTGTTCTGCAATGAATCAATGAAGGATTTTGATTTGTTTTTTTTTCTTAGCAAAAGGTGTTGTTGTTTTTTCAAAGCGTTTAATATTCTGCAGAAATTATGGCACTTTATGTAAATAGTGTAAAACACTATCTTCGAAACCTCAGCTGTTCTTTTAATCCGATGAACTTGACCTTATGATCGAGTGCAGTTGATGCATCTCCAAGATGGTGCTCAAAAAAGTTGATTAAAAAAGGATTGCTAGTGCTTATCTGAGATGGAGCCCAACATTATTAATGGAAAAAGGAGAAATATTAATTTGGTGGCTCCTGATCTTGGCAATCTGTCCATCCGTATAGATTATCTTGGCAGACTAACTCTTGGAAGAGTCAGAAGGTGGTCAAATGGTCCTGTTACTGTTCCACAATGGTCCCAGGTGTTTACTTAGATTTCCATTCTAAATCCTAAAGATATAAATGGATGTTCGATTTCCCCCTGAGATATACTGTATTTTTTGCTATATAAGACTCACTTTTCCCCTCCTAAAAAGTAAGGGGAAATGTGTGTGCGTCTTATGGAGCAAATGCAGGCTGCGCAGCTATCCCAGAAGCCAGAACAGCAAGAGGGATTGCTGCTTTCACTGCGCAGCGATCCCTCTTGCTGTTCTGGCTTCTGAGATTCAGAATTTTTTTTCTTGTTTTCCTCCTCCAAAAACTAGGTGCGTCTTGTGGTCTGGTGCATCTTATAGAGTGAAAAATACAGTATTTAGTGTAGTATATGAGATCATCATCTTGCCCAGGGATGAGGACCCCCTCCCCAAAAAGTGAATGAATCAGAAGTAAAAATAAGGGAAGGAAGAACGTTAGACAGTTTATTGAATGTAAAGGGTTTTTAAAGAAGGATGAAAGCCCTTCTAAAACTATGTAAGAATGGCTGTGGGGGGAGAGGAATTCTAGTGATGAACATTCCTCTCAGTGATAGCTACCCTTCCCAAAATTCCTTTTCTCAAAGACAAATCATTTTGGTTGGGAAAGTGACACCTGACATAGAAGGAAGGCACATTCCCCATTTCTAAGAAAGAGTATTTCTCTGGAAGAAAAAATGGCAAACTTTCTCACGACTGTATGAATAGCTCACGAGGACTATTATGAATGTCTGTTTGGGTGTTACTCAGTGGTAAAGCATCTGCCTTGCCCACAGAAGTTCTGAGGTTCATCTCCTGGTATCACCATGCAGGGAGACTTCTGCCTGAAACCTCGGAGGACCTCTGCTAATCAATGTACATACCGTATTTTTTGCTCTATAAGGTGCACTTATTCCCCTCCAAAAATTAAGGGTAAATGTGTGTGCGTCCTATGGAGCGAATGCAGGCTCCTTGGCTTCAGCGATAGCAAAGCGAAGCCTCCGAAGTGCAGAGGGAGCGCTCCCTCCATGCTCCGGAGGCTTTGTGTTGCTTTTGCTGAAGCCTAGAGAGGGAGAGGGGTCGGTGTGCACCGACCCCTCTCGCTCTCCAGGCTTCAGGGATAGCTGCCTGAAGCCTTTGGAGTGCAGCAGGACCTCGCGCTGCACTCCAAAGGCTTCGGGTTCCTTTTGCTGAAGCCGGGAGAGCAAGACTCTCCTGGCTTCAGCAGAGAGGGAGAGTTGCGCAGTGCCCCTTCAGCGAAGTGGGAGGAGAAATGGAAGGGGCTCCGTTTCTCCTGACCAGTGGCGTAGCGTGGGGGGTGCAGGGGGGGCCGGCCGCACCGGGCGCAACATCTGGGGGTTAGAGTTAGGGGGCGCAAATCCACGGGTTAGGGGGCGCAAATCCACGGGTTAGGGGGCACAAATTACTTGCCTTGCCCTGGGTGCTGACAACCCACGCTACGCCACTGCTCCTGACGCTTCGCTGAAGGAGCGCTGAGCAGAGAGGGGGAGAATTTTTTTTCCTGTTCTCCCCCTCCTATGGTCTGGTGCGTCCTATGGTCCTGTGCGTCCTATAGAGCGAAAAATACGGTAATATTATACTAGATGGATGAGCAGCAATTTCCAATGCTCCTCTGTTTGGCAACATTCTATCCATGCTCCAAATCCAAATGCGTGATGGCTCTGAGAGTTTAAGAGGTCATTTCAAAGCAAAGGAAGAGAGCATGTGGCAACAATGCAGGCATGTTCCTCAGTTCAGAGATCTGGCTGCAAACGTTCATTTCTGCATCCCCCTCCTCAAGATAGGAAAGAGCACATTCTCCAGATGATTCCCTCACCCCATTGTAGCTGGATCTCCGAAGTTATGACCGCAGCATGAGCATCCCATTTTGGTTCAATTGCTCTCAACAGAGTGCATAAAGCAAAGCATAGCCTCAAGAAACTGGGCAAGAGCATAACGGAACTTGGTTTAGAGATGCCGTTTCAGAGTCTCAAAGACCGTACGGAACAAGCCTTGGATTAAAAACACCGGGCAAAGAGACAAGCATATTTTGGCTAGAACCAAATGAGTTTTGCTGAAGTTCAGAGGAAGTAGAAAGGCAAAAGTAAATGAAATCTTGCTTATTCTAATTGGAGCTGAAAGTCTATCCCTTTGGATTTATTTAAACATATTACTGAAATCATGGCTGGCTCCAGGATGTTGAATGTGTCAAGGGTAAGGCCCGGTTTCTCTCAGACCCAGTCACACACACTCTCTCTCGCCATCCTCTCTCTTACACACACACAAACAAAATGAGACCGCATACTTCTTCCAAACACATTTCCTTGTGCTTTGCAACTTGTGGGCCAGCAGGTTACTCTCTGGGCAGTATCCAGTTAGCATGGATTTATTTTTGCACAATGAAACTCGCCCAAACCACACACCATAGCCAAGTCTATTCTGGAGGGTTTGGGGAGGGGACCTGGAACAGAAAGGGTGGGGGCATGGGAGAGGGGAAGAAGATCCACTGCTCCAGTGTAAATCCTGTTACTAACAGAATGAGTTCCCTAGCACTACATTTAATAAAAATGTCTCTGTGCCCCCTCTTACTGCTTCTATCTTTCTGACTGCCTCCCTCCACTGTTAGAGCCTCTTGGTAATTTCTTGATAATTTCTCAGGCTGTCACCCAGTTAAAGAAACATTTTAAAGCCCTTTTGGTTTCTATGTGTGGAATGAGTCTACATGCATACACTTCTGGTCTGTTTCTGGTCTTTTCAGGGCTTTTTGTCAACCGGAACACACCAGAACTCAGGGCACCTCTCAGGTGGGTGGCATTGCCATTATAAGAGGACAAGGTAGGCATTCAACAATGGTGAGTTCCAGCACTTCTTTTTCTAGAAAAATAGGTCTATTTCGTTTCCACATATGTTCTGCTTTAATATGTTTTGTCTGGTTACTGCATTCATCTGTGTGGTTGTTGTTTTTAATAAAATATTTAAATGTGTATTCTTGAATGTATTTTCTCAAGACGTATGTATTTCTAAGCATATTTTTTTCTCAAATATCTAAACACACTTTATGTCGTATCGAGGGATAACTTTGTTCCAATCTGCAAGGTGCAGAATGGGCCAGGAGGACTGTACAATAGTTCAGCAGTTTATCAGATTTCGATAAGCTTTGTTTGCTGTTGGATTTGGACAAATACATTCAGCAGCGTAGCATACCTTCCAACATTTCTCCGATGAAAATAGGGACGTCCAGTGCTATTTTTCTAGAAAAAGAGGTTCCAGAACTCACCATAGACATCTCCCTCATTCTCTTTGAATACCAATGGCGCCCACCTGAGAGGTGCCAGAACTGAGTTCCAGCGAGTTCTGGCTAGGGGGAAAAAGCCCTAGGGATGTCCTATTCCATACCTTCCAACATTTCTCCAATGAAAATAGGGACATTCTAAGGAAAAGAGGGACATTCTGGGATCAAATCAGAAACCGGGGTGGCTTCTGTAAATCTGGGACTGTAAAGCTGCTAGGAGGCAGGGAAGCAAGGAATGTGCAATCAATCAGGAATCTGCCTTTTCCCAGGTCAGACACTTTGTCTGTCCAGGTCAGCCTTTCCCTAACCTTGTTCCCTCCAGATGTATTTGACTGCATCTCTCATCAGCCACAACCAGTGTGGCCGGTGATCAGGGCTGATGGGAGTTGTACTCTAAAACCTCCAGAGGACACCAGTTTGTTGAAAGGCTCATGTAGCCCAATGTTGCAATGGTTCTCCAGGATCTCAAGTGGAGGGTCTTTTCATTTCCTTCCTAAGCCTGGAGATGCCAGGGACTAAATCTGCAGCCTCTGGCATGTGAAACAAAAGTGTTCTTCCGCCACTGAGCTATGGTCCCTTCCCTTCAAGCTTCAGAACTACATTATTCCAGTGACCATCTGATGTAAAACAAGTTATGCAGACTAAGGGGACCCAGGAAAAATGAATTGCCAAGCAGGAGGCAAGGGCTGAAGACCAAAGCCCAAGAAAGACCATGAAACACCATGATAAGCAAATAGTGAGCATCCAGCAGCCTTTTGAGAGGACTGTTAAGTCTACCAAGAGACCTGAAAGACTGGGGATTTTCCTTTAGGAGTTACAGTATCCAGGGGTGTCAACCTGAATAAAATATTGGGCACTTAGGTAAGCCCTGCCCCATATAATCAATCACAAGACACAGCACACACCATCTGAATGAGAAAGTCCATCAACTTTGGGGGAATCAGCCCCCTCAAACATTTTATCAGGGGACAAAGGGACCTCAGCCCCTAGGAGTTGGCTCCTATGAGATTATTTCACAGCTGGTTTTATGATTTAGAAACAACAGCAATTGCCGTACTTGCAGTTTCTCATTGATCCTAATTTCATAAAGTTTAGCATAGCGAAAGTGTGTTGCCCTGTTCATGGCCACAGACTGTTCTAGCCCGAGACTCCCCTCCCTAAAAAACATACTCAACACAGTCGTTGTTTTCTGAATTGATTTTGCTGTCTCAGCCTCACTAAAGCATCGATGCTTTTTTGGCTTCCAACTGAATGAACAATTTCCTAGTTAGACACACTGGATTTGGAGTTGGGTCAATAAAAGCTTTACTGTGCCCTTTTCTCTTCCCTCACAGAGCATACAAAAGAGCACTAAATTCCATTCATCCTTTCACTGGCCACTGTGGAATATTGAGCAACGCAGTTTTTGGCTTGGATGAAGAAACATGGCAAAGAACTGGAGGCGGCACAAATAGGAATTTTCTATTTCCCATGCTCGCTTGGGATGCATTTGAATTTCCTGCACTTTTTAACAGTTTGTCTCTGCCACCAAATTGCTCTGGAAAGCATAACACATTAGGTATCAAAAGAAGGTTTAGCTTAATCCCGGTGCATCTTATGTGGTTAACTGTAAGTTATTTGCAAAGAATCCACCGTGAGCGCTACTTGGCAGTTGATTTAAATGCCAAGGACTGTAGAAACAGTTTGTGAAAACTCTCGCTCTCACTTGCACACATTGGGGAGAGGGGAGGGGGAATGGTGAGCTCTAAGCACTGCAGGTTGGTGCTGTTTTTTAAAAAAAAGAAAGGAAGGTTGTTTTCTTTAATCCTGAGTAGCAAAGCCAGTTTCTCCTAAAAGTTCTGCAAAATTGCAAAGCTGCTTATAACAGAGGTGTTCTACCAGTGTGCCGTGGCACACAGGGTGCCTTGAATGATGGCCAGGAGTGCCGTTGGCAACACAGGTCTCTGTCTCTCTTTTTTGCCACCCTCTTCTTGATGCCCTCTTGCGTATGGTTACCAGATTTTTATTTTAGGGAAGCTTTTAATATTTAATGCTGTATTGTTTTTAACACTTGATTGGAGGCCGCCCAGAGTGGCTGGGGAAACTCAGCCAGATGTGTGGGGTATAAATAATAAATTATTATTATTATTATTATTATTATTATTATTATTATTATTATTATTGAAGCCGAGTAGCAACAGGGAGTCAGTAGTGGGGATGCTGAGGCAAAAGACCCTGGGCCCAAGCACACATGCATATTGTATAAAGGTGCAAACCCCTTCTTTCACACCCTGTGAAACATATGTGCGCAGAGTTTTTTAAAAAACCTGGCAATGGCGCGCTGTGCGCCCATGACTCCTGAGCCTCCCCCAATCTTCTGCCTCCTTTCCTTTGTTTTGACTGATCGGGGGAGGCTCAGAAGTTGCGGATAGGCTGTCGTCCAGTTCACAGGGTGTGAAAGAAGGGCTTTGCACCTTGCCTGGCAGAGAAACTGTGCACCTTGCGCCCCTCCTGGGCAATGGCTGTCTGCCCGCAATTCCTGAGCCTCCCTCGACCTGTCAAAACAAAGGGGGCAGGGGGCAGGAGATCTGTACCGCCAGACATCCCCGGTTCACCTTCAGCAGCGAACAGCTCCTGAAGCCAGCCAGAGCCAACTGCGCTACCAAGCTGGCTCTGGGCTGCAGAGGCTGCTGCTGCCATGTTTCCCGGGGACAGATTTGCAAATCCGGGGACTGTCCCTGGGAACCAGGGACATCTGGTAACCCTACTCTTGGGTCTCTGCCTCCCAAAGGCTTGCACAGCTGTTTGTTGTGGCAGCTCTGGCTACAAGCTCCTCAGGCGAATGGTGTCTCAGGGGCTGGTCAGATGTTGCTGGTTGCCAGGAGCTGAGGCAGCCTTGGAGCAAGCAAGCAAGCGGGTGAGGGAGCCCAGCCAGCCAGTCTACCGGCCCTTGCTGTTGGGAATAGACAGAGAAGTCCCAGGCCCCTGTGGGGCAAGGCAGGGCAGATGAGAGACCAGGGGTGGCAGCAGCGCCTGCCCAGAGGAGAGGAGAGGAGGCTGAGGGAACACTCCACAAGGGAGGGTGTTCAAAAAAGGGTGAGAGACTGGCAGCTCTGTAGGCGAGGGGTGACATAACTGGGCTCCTGAGCCCCACAGGGAGCCCCAGAAAGAATAGAGTTGGTCAAGGGAGCCATGAACTCAGAAAGGTTGGAAACCTCTGGCTTACAGTGATCACATTCATTGTTAGTCCTATTCGTTAAATATAGAAATAAAAACAATGACAACATGTTCCAGAACAAAAGGTCACAAGTAGTCATGGTGACTGACAAAGTTACGCTTACTAGGAACCAGGGATGGGGCTTTTTTAAAAAAAGAAGAAGAAAGAAAGAAAAATAATAATCATCTCCATGTTGAATTTATCCCCATGGGTGTTTTCTAGCTTTTGTTTTCCTCCTTGATCTTAATTAGAATTGACTTGTTTTTTTACTGGTTCTGCTAAAAATATGAATAATTATTGCATATTATATGCATTATAATCCTGCTATACACAGCAAGGTTCCTAAAGGAACCAGCACAAGAACAGATGCATGCAACATTTCATATAACTATAAAAAGCTCTCAGTTACTAGTGCATGAAATTATGCTTACAGAAATATAATACCGAATGGGATTGACTTTGTTATGTTTATTATATGTATGATATATCTCTTTTTTTGCATGCAATTTTGCATTTAACTTGTATAGAATTATTTTGTGTGTTGTTCTTGTTTAAGTTTCACAACGCATAAGAGGCTTGGGTATAACTTGGGTGGCCAATGCAAGAAGAGGTAAAGGTGAAGGGACCCCTGACCATTAGGTCCAGTCATGGCCGACTCTGGGGTTGCGGCGCTCATCTCGCTTTATTGGCGTCATGTGGCCAGCATGACTAAGCCACTTTTGGCAAACCAGAGCAGCGCACAGAAATGCTGTTTACCTCCCCGCCACAGTGCTACCTATTTATCTACTTGCACTTTGATGTGCTTTCGAATTGCTATGTTGGCAGGAGCAGGGACCGAGCAACAGGAGCTCACCCTGTCGCAGGGATTCAAACCGCCGACCTTCTGATCAGCAAGTATTGGGCTCTGTGGTTTAACCCACAGCGCCACCCACGTCCCAAATACAAGAAGAAGCAGAGCTCAAATCCCCACTCAGCCACAAAGCTCACTGGATGACCTTGGCCCAGGGAGGAGAACCATGTGACCACCTTGAGATCCTTGAGGCAGTGTGTAAATTTAACAAACAAGCAAACAAAGCTCAACATAGTAAGCTGTGTAGAAATCCATTCAGGGTGGATTTCCCCTCCATTCCTGCTAGGAGCAGGATTGTATTCATAAGTAGCTTGCTGGATAAGGCAGGGCTACTTTCTGGCAGGTGTGTTGCTGTCACTTACCAGGAGGTTCATGGTGGCAGGAAGGACACTGCCAGAGCTCATTTGTCACTCCTGCCGGTGCATTTCCACCATGCTGACCTCCTCACCAATTTGACCCTCCTGAAAGCAACAGAGACCCATCAGTCCATAAACTAGCATGGCAGCTCTATCCTACCTGGTCCTCATTCTGCTGCACATCATTAAATCACAGGTGGGGGACTTACACAGGGGAAATGGCAGCTTGCCTAAATCTGTTTGTTGAGTTTGTGACCAAGATGACATTTCAGCCAGGAGTATCCCAGATTTGATGTCTACTCTTAGCAACTTCATCACATAAGATTTCAGATCTCTTTTTCTTTTTTAAAAAAGGTTTTATTTATAGATTTTTCAAAATACCATCTAATTTTAAAAAAGAAGAAAAAAGAAAAAGGAAAAAGGAGAAAAGAAAAACGAAAATTCAATATATTTCAATCAATTCATCAAACACTTTCTTTTAGTCAACTTCCCTTCCACCCTTCCATGGTTTCCTCAAATTGTTTATTTCTGCTGCTTATTCTAATTATTCATACCTCCAATTTTTTTTCACATTGCATTTTTATTTTTATTTTACTGCTGAGCTTACTCCAAACCGGCTAGTGTTTTAACATTCTTACAATGATTTCTTAGACAATCTACAAATGGTTTCCAATCCTCTTTGAAAGCTGTCTCTTCTTGTTCTCTAATTTTACTTGCTTAACAACTTTAACATGAGGTTTGAGTTCATCTGCTGATTTTATTTATATTTTTGATACAAACAGTTATGTTCACGTGTTTGAATTTATTGGGGGTTTTTTAAAAAAAATCTTTTAGATTGTTCTTTGTAAACCACTTAGAAAGTTTTTTGTTGAGTAAGTTGTATATACATTTTGTTAAATGAACGAATAAGTAAATTGCATCACCTTATACTCACAATTTAATCTCTGGTGCAGAATGAAGTCTCAAAGGAGTGGTCCAACGTCTACTAAACTCCCTACAGGAAAGACCTACCTAAACCCAACACTTTTTTTTCCCAGAAGAGAATGAAAATTTTCCTATTTTGGTAAGCTTTTGCATGAAGGGTAGCATTAACTTTCTCATTGCCAAGGTGAGAGTTTACAATGTGGATATATGGTGGTTTTTAAGGTTGCTACATTTTATTGTAAGCTGAACAATATAACACAATACGATGGCCAATAACAATGACACTAAACACTATTTATAGACTAATACAAATGATCAGAAATTACAACCAAAGTCTCTAAATCTTCACCAGTCACTGTAGAATAATTCAAAAGTTCTATATATACATAATCTGTCACCAAATATCGCCTGGACAGAGTTTCCGGATAACCATCTGTTTCATTCAATGCTTCATCAGCCAATCTTGATCAATTCTTCATCAGCCAGACTTGTAAGAATTAATACAAGAAGGATGCAGTACAATTTCTTAACAAGCCAATCTTACATGTAAGCAAATATAAACGCTGTAGAAAATATGCTCTGGATCAGGGCTCATATGATACTGTAGTCACTGATGAACTCTGTTCCATTTGGTGACAGATTATGTATATATCGAACTTTTGAATTATTCTGCCACGAATGGTGAAGAAGATTTAGAGACTTTGGTTGTAATTTCTGATCATTTGTATTACTGGTCCCATCACCTCCTGGCAAATAGAAGGGGAAGAAATGGAGGCAGTGAGAGATTTTACTTTCTTGGGCTCCATGATCACTGCAGATGGTGACAGCAGCCATGAAATTAAAAGACTCCTGCTTCTTGGGAGAAAAACAATAACAAACCTAGACAGCATCTTAAAAAGCAGAGACACCATCTTGCCAACAAAGGTCCGTATAGTTAAAGCTATGGTTTTCCCAGTAGTGATGTATGGAAGTGGGAACTGGACCACAAAGAAGGCTGATCGCCGAAGAATTGATACTTTTGAATTATGGTGCTGGAGGAGACTCTTGAGAGTCCCATGGACTGCGAGAAGATCAAACCTCTCCATTCTTAAGGAAATCAGCCCTGAGTGCTCACTGGAAGGACAGATCCTGAAGCTAAGGCTCCAATACTTTGGCCACCTCATGAAAAGAGAAGACTCCATGGAATAGACCCTGATGTTGGGAAAGATGGAGGGCACAAGGAGAAGGGGACGACAGAGGACGAGAGGGTTGGATAGTGTTCTCAAAGCTACCAGCATGAGTTTGACCAAACTGTGGGAGGCAGTGGAAGACAGGAGTGCCTGGCGTGCTCTGGTCCATGGGGTCACGAAGAGTCGGACACGACTAAACAACAAAACAACAAAGCAACAACATAAATAGTTTTTAGTGCCATTGTTATTGGCCATAGTGTTGTGTTATATTGTTCAGCTTGTCTATATTGCAACACGGGTTTGTTTACGGATTACATCTTATTGTAAGTCATTTTGGGTTCTCTCTCTTTTACAGAGCTTTTGAATTGGAGACTCAAGATAGATTTGCATGACTTATATTTCCTCCATAGCAGTCTTTTTAAAAAAAAAATTCAAGAAGTGCTACAACAAAAAAATGGAATGGTGACTATTATTACTATAGGCATAGACCCAGATGAGGGGAAGCAAGGATGGCGGAATCAACAGAATTTAACTGAAGCAAATCCCATTCCATTTGTAATCTGTATTTTATTATTTTGATATGAGGGGGAAGAAAGGAATGAACTCAAAAAAAGGAAGTTGACCACTTGGGGAGGAGGCGGTGGGGGAGGCAGAACCAGAGAAAAATATAAAATAAAATAAAAAACAGCTGTTTGGCTTAGGGGAAGAGAAAGTCTTCCCCAGTGACAAATTTAAAATCAGAAGGAAATTGCATCCAAAGAGATGGCCAAGTTGATTGTCTCAGAACTTACATAAAATAGTTTGGCATCAAAGGGGAAGGAAAAGGAATGTCTCCGAAATCCAGGAAGCCACATGGAACCTTCCAGAAACAGAACAAGAATGAGAGGGATGTATAATGCAGTCCTTTAAGGAGGGGAAAAACACCCAGGTTTCAATACATTTATTTTTTTAAGCTGCATTATTTGTGCATCCGATCTGCTGTATATCAGCAACATATATTTACTGATCTGCAGGAAAACATTAACGCCGTACGTCCTGTAGCACCAACTGGACCATTCCCAACAGCGTTTCAAGATGGATTGGGAGGAAGAGCAAAAATGGAGCCATGTGTGAATCTGCTTCTGCCATAAGAGGAGAACACATTCTTGGCTTGCTCAGACACCTTCCTGCAGTGTACACAGACTTCAGTTTTTGCAGCACTGATGGAATAAACAGGGGATGTACAAGACCGAAGACCAGTATCTCAAACTCGGGAATTGAATGGAATCCCGTCGTCGGACCCAGTTTTATAATAAAACCCAGGCGCCCTCTTCTCTACAGTTGGGAATGACTGACCTGCTCATGCCTGTGCTAAATCAGCCATCACCATTGCTGCAGTTGACAAGAGGGTGTGCTATAGTATTCAATCCATCAGTCGTCACATGACCTGAGGAGCCAATAATATCCCATCCGACCTTACAGACCTACTAATCCTTCCTGGCTCTACAGTCTGAGTTAACTGGTTGCTAAGCTGCAGGCTGAGCTGCATATAGACTGCTTGACTCCTAGTTGAACCTCTGTAGGATGACCGGTTTGCCTGCCTGTCGTTTTCCAGGCTGCTATTCTTGACATATTTTGCAACCCAATACCCAAAACACCATTAAGTATCCAATAAACCGTGCAGCGCTCATTTTTCTCACATCTGGACATTGGGGACTATTGTAATGAGAGAGGTGGTGTTGGATGGAATTGGTCCGCTCAGTTTTTACCGCAGAATGGGGATTGTTGGAGCATGCCGGTTTCACTCAAGCCTAGTTTGGGCTCATCACTTAAGCACTGCCTATTAAGAAACCCAGAGGCAGCTGAAGGTAGCAAATGGGGCACTGCTCACCAACTGCATGTTGCCATCAATCAATTCTTGCCTCCTTGCCTTCCTATTTATATCCTGTCCAGGGTCTGGCATTGCCTGTCAGCTTCCTCCTCCTTAATCTTCAGGGGCATTCAGACACAGAGAATATCTGTCAGGGACTGGGCAGAGGAGGAATGGTAGAAACCGCCTCCCCATTCTGACCCTTCTAGGAAGGAGGAAGAGGAAGACAGTATAGATTTACAACAGGGGGTTGAGGGAGCTCACAGCTCGGAGGCAGATGAGGGGAGAAGCTGGGAAATTATGGAAGAGCCAGAACAACGCCCAGCGGACAGGCTGTCATTAGAAAGCATTCCAGACCCTCCATCTCCCAGAACCAGTGAGCCTTAAAAGTAGGAGAGCAAAGAGCTCAAAGACAGAGGGCAGGTAGCAGCACCTGTAGAAGAGATGATGAGAATGACAAATGAGGAAGTGGGAGAGACAGGTGGTGGAGATTCATTTGGGACAATACCATTATCCAAGAGGTTGGGTTCTATAGCCTCTCTCTGTAAAGATTGAAATAAAAAGGACAGTATAGTGGTACCTCGGATTACAGAGGCTTCAGGTTACAGATGCGTCAGGTTACAGACTCCGCTAACCCAGAAATAGTACCTCGGGTTAAGAACTTTGCTAAGAACACAAATCACGCAGCAGCAGTGTGGCAGCAGTGGGAGGCCCCATTAGCTAAAGTGCTGCTTCAGGTTAAGAACAGTTTCAGGTTAAGAACGGACCTCCAAAACAAATTAAGTTCTTAACCCGTGGTACCACTGTAATAAACTTTTCTTTGTCTTTATACTTTGCTTGGCAACCAGCCAAGAGCCACTGACAGAAACCTGACAATATCAGACCCTCCAAGTGTCCCTATTTTCCAGGGACAATCTCGGATTTACAGAATATCCCACTTTTCCTTAGGGTATCCCCAGGGCTTTTTTTCCCTGGGGGTACACAGGGGTATGCATACCCCTAAACATTTTGTGGATCTAAGTTTGGCCTCATTGAGCGGCAGTATTTCAGTATGAGTAGGAAAATGAGAGAACCCCTTAACATTTTTAGGGGGGGGGGAGCACTGAGCATCCCTGTTTTCATCAGAGAAATGTTGGAGGGTATGTGGGGGTTATGCAAACCCCCAAGCCATCTGAAGGCTGAAGTATAGGGAAGTTTTTTTGTAATGCTTAATGTTTTATTATATTTTTATTTATATCAGAAGCTGGCCAGAATGGCTGGAGCAACCCTGTCAGATGGGTGGGGTATGAATAGTAAAATTGTTGTTGTTGTTGTATAGGGTATCTCTATTTTCATCAGAGAAATGTTGGGAGGGTATGGAATATTGAAGTGGATTTCCTGATTATAATGCTAGCACTTATACGCCATTTTCCAAAACTGCTTTCACACCACAATACCTGTTGCATTATGGAACTGGGACTTTTTGACCAATAAACCAGCATATCATGCGAAAATTCATTCACAACAATGAGCATGGTATGACACAGTGATGAACATCATTGGACAGCACACTTGTTCCCCACCCTTTCCTTGCATAAGTTTTTCTGTCCCCCCGAAATTCACCATGGCAAACAGCAAGGAAGAACTGGTAAGCAATTAACCTAGCAAGATGTCAGCATTTTCAGCAGTGTAAGTTAGAACTAAAATTAATGGGAGGGCTAGAATATGACTGGGGAAACTAAGATGTGTGAGAAAGTGACATATAAAAGGAACTAAGGTAAAAGAGGAAGAGAAACCTGTCAATGATTGTATTTTTGAATGTAAGAGAATATGTAATATGTAGCTCATTTTTTCTGATTTTCTTATTACTTTCAGCTTTTTCTTCTGTTGAAATGTACCAGAAATGCAAAAAGAAGAAGAAGAAGAAGAAGAAGAAGAAGAAGAAGAAGAAGAAGAAGAAGAAGAACAACAACAACAACAACAACAACAACAACAACAACAACAACAACAACTGGTGTGCTGGTATGTCACGCTGAATTTTGTCACTTTATCCCCTTGAATTAATGTGGTTGCAGACAGATATATATTTTTTCTGGAAGTGATTAGCAAGGAAATGAGTACTACACTTTCACTAGATTCGTCTAGATTTCTGGAAATGGCCTTTATGTCATGTGAAAGTTCAAATATAACGCGGAAAATAGCAGCTAGTGATTTGTCAGGGAAACGGAAGATGCTGCCATGTGAATGCAGACTTAATATTGCTCTTATGGAACTCAGCAAGGAGGCAGACAGGGACAAATGCCTGCCACTCCAGACTCAAATATTGAAAAATCTCACAGTTTTGCAGAAACTAAGTTTTGCAAAATGTTTGCTATCCCGGCTGATAAGGGTTAAAAACAAAAAATATATAAACTGCGCAGAATTGGAATATTCTTTTCCATTTGTCCAAACTCCAGAAATATTTCCTTGTCAACAGGAAACTCTTGCTTTACATAGACACTGGGCTTCATCAGAAAAATGTCAGGTTTTGTTTTTGTTTGTCTCTTTTTTTGCATGTGTGTGTCTTTCTTTATTTTCCCCTATAGGCAGAATACCTTGCCAATATTATATGTTCCCCTCCACTTTCCGGCTTTAAACTGAAAACCAGATGTGCTGAAGGAATAGGAAAACAGTCAGCATGGACAATAGATTTTATTTCTTAAAAAAAAAAACAACCAACCCTCCTCCTCCAATTCATCTTAGAGTGCACCCTTCCCCACAGCTACTTCCAAATTAAAATCCATATAACAGTTGAGCCCTTCACATTTCATTACGCAGGGGAAAGGCTTTATTAAAAGCAGGTACGAGCAGATAGAGGGGGAAATCCTAGGGTTTTGGGTGCAGTCATTACTTATATTAAGGATCATTGCCAAGCAAGCCATTCTGCATCTCCTTCTTGGTTCACCTTCCTGGCATTCAAAAGTACTAAAGGCTCTATGTACCGGTAAATGGACGAAAGGCTCGTATTCCTAAAGTGAAGATGGACCCAATTTCCTTTGGCCTAGAGAAATTTAATCCAACCCAGTTTTATTAATAATTGAATCCTTCTGGGTGCCCCCCCCCCCAAAAAAAATAACAGAGATAACCATGGATAGAGTAAGTTTGCGTTAACAAGAACAGCAGTGCTTTTTTAAAGTCTGTGGCCTTGCTTACAGCACCTCCAAGTGTTCCTATTTTCCGGGGACAGTCCCACATTTACAGACGCCATCCCGGTTTCTGATTTGATCCTGGAATGTCCTTCGTTTCCTTAGGATGTCCCTGTTTTCATCAGAGAAATATTGGAGGGTATGGAGTTAGCCGACCCCTGAGCCGTCTTAAAGCAGCCCTATATAGGGTAGTTTTCTTGGTTTGATATTTTATTATGTTTTTATATATGTTGGAAGCCCTACCCAGAGTACCTGGGGCAATCCAGTCAGATGGGTTGGGTATAAATATTAAAATTATTATTATGGAATAGGACGTCTCTATTTTCATTAGAGAAATGTTGGAGGGTAGGTGCTTCTTTTAATATTTCTCTCATCTGATGTGGAAACCCCTTTCCCAGTCCCTGCTGTACTTAGTGGTTGCAGCAATGAACTCTGCACTCACAGGCACTCATCCTTGTTCTTATTTTACATCTTCCTCGTTTAGGCCTGGAATTGATTAAATCATGCACTGCTACAGGGCCTTTTAAGTTGAGGCACCAAGGTTGTAGAATCCCTTACCCCCAGGAGACTTACTTGCCTTCCTTTTAATGGCATTCCCATACATTCCCACCAACCTATGTTGTTCTGTGGCACCCTTGATTTAGTTTTTCCTTCTATTATGTATTTTTTAAAAACAAAATCCATTGTCTGGATTTTAACACGTTCCCGCCATTTACTTTTATGGATTCTACATTGCTTTTTTTAAGGGAAGTGTGAGCTGCTTTGGGGAACAAAAGGAGGGACATACCGTGATACCTCGGGTTACATACACTTCAAGTTACAGACACTTCAGGTTACAGACTCTGCTAACCCAGAAATAGTACCTCGGGTTAAGAACTTTGCTTCAGGAGGAGAACAGAAATCGTGCTCTGGCAGCGCGGCGGCAGCAGGAGGCCCCATTAGCTAAAGTGGTGCTTCAGGTTAAGAACAGTTTCAGGTTAAGAAAGGACCTCCGAAATGAATTAAGTAAACCAGAGGTACCACTGTAAATATTTTCATAAATCTACCCAACTCCAGCTACTCTCCCTTTTACATACCACCACACATAGTAAGTGACTGTGCTCAGGGTGCAGGCCAGGTACAGCTGAGTGAAATGAGAAAACAGGTTCCCTTTTAGCATTATGTTTGCATCCTGAGAGCTCTGGCTTGCATCACAACTGAGCATGAGAGGAGAGCACTAGAACTGGCTGTTCCTCCACTTTCTATGGAAGTCTGAGGAAGAAAGGGATATTATGATATACAGGGGTACTTTGGGTTACAGACGCTTCAGGTTACAGACTCCTCTAACCCAGAAATAGTACCTCAGGTTAAGAACTTTGCTTCAGGATGAGAACAGAAATCGTGCTCCAGCAGCGTGGAGGAAGCAGGAGGCCCCATGAGCTAAAGTGGTGCTTCAGTATAAGAACAGTTTCAGGTTAAGAACGGACCTCCGGAATGAATTAAGTACTTAACCCGAGGTACCACTGTAATTCTATATGTCAAAGTCCTCCGTTAGGGAACATAGGGAACTGCCTTCAACTGAGTAAGACCATTGGTTCATCTAGGATCAAAAAACTGTTGGAAATGTAAAGAAAATGAAGGCACATTTTATCATATGTGGTGGGAATGTATAATTGCTAAAAACTTTTGGGAAATGATATATAATGAATTGGAAAAAAATGTTTAAAATAACGTTTGTAAAAAACAAAACAAAAGGAAAACCAGAAGCCTTTTTGCTAGGCATTTCAGGTCAAGAACTGTTGAAAGAAAAATGGAAAATATTATGTATGCTACAACAGTGGCAATAATTTTATTAGCTCAAGGTTGGAAGAGAGAAGAAGGACCAACAAAAGAACAATGGCAAGAAAAATTGATGAACTATGCAGAATTAGCAAAGTTAACAGATAAATTGCATGAAAAGGACAACAGAGTCTTTAAAAATGAATGGGAATCGTTTACAATTTATTTACAAAAACAACATGGAGGAAGAATTGGACTCATTGGCAGGTTTTGAATAAACACCACAAGTTTATTTAATTAAAACATGGAGGAAGATAATGTAATGACATTTTATGTATATTAACATGCAGAAGATAACAACTTTTGTAACAAACCAGAAAGGGAAGATGAGGGAAGTCACTAGGAGGGGGGGATGAAAAATGTAAAATTGGACAATTGTTATTTGTAATTTGTTATAAAAGAGGAAATTTAATTATACACACACACACAATTGGTTCATCTAGCACATTGAGTTCTCCATCTCAGCTACGTCCATTGGTTTTAACAGCCATTCCAATGGAAGAGGTGTATTGTGATTGTGGCTGAAGGTCTACCACTTTTCCGTGCCCGACTTCAATATTTTGGACATCTTCAGGTGTGGAAGCTTGCCTGTTCCCTCCTGCTCTACCCACATATATGTACACTGAGAGATACAAGGAGGACCTAGAACAAAACATTGCACTCTAGAATGCTCCTTTTCAGATATTCAACTACTCCCTCCAAATCAGCTTTCCATCGTTCTAATGATGAGTATGTTGGGGTTAGCCTTTGGACTGATTCCTCCCTTAGAAAAAGTTCCTTTTTTACTTCTCCAAACATTGAAGTTCACCCCAATTTTGCTGATACTTTCTTCTGGCGTGTCAATGATGCTAGGGTGTTTGGAGGAGGGGCAGGGCAGGGTTGATTACATATAGACTAGGGATGGGGAAGAAATTTGGTTCAGTTTGCATTCCAGTGCGAACCTACCTACTTCACCCTATCCAAAGCAATATCCAAATCAAAACACAGCTGTCCTTCAAAATTTGCACTTCTCCAAATTTCACAATGCAATTCTCCAATGAAATAAGAGTGCAAAATAAAGAAGTGTCTGTTGGCGGAAATTCACACAAACATGCCAACAAATGTTCATGAGAACTTTTTAAAAATATATATCACAAACTGGTGTTGAAATGTGGAGACCTGTGCTTATTTTTTGGGGTGGGGGAATGAGAGAAACCAAAGCTGTCAGTTACATCCATCACTAATAAGGAATAGAACACAGAAAATCGAGTTCCCAGCCTGTATATATGAGAAAAGCACCCCATAACTCAGCAATAATTTATTTTCACAAGAATCCTGTAAAATCTCCCTCCCCAAAGACACACATACCTTTCTACTATTTCAGGAAAATATGCAAGCACTAGCTTACATTGTTTTCTTGATGTTTGTTGTTGTCAATACGTAATGTTCACAGCGATTAGGGTAAGTAACACCAAGGAACCTGGTTATTGATTTAAAAGATTGGAACAAACTGAATAACATTAAGTTTTTTTCAGTGAATGCTGACATCTACTGCAGGCCCTTTTCACATATTTTGTCCAGTCCTTGACTGGCAGAGTGAATGTCTGCATTGTGGAGAAGCAATTTCACTCACTGATTATTACCTCCGGTCTGAGTGCAGGAAAACAATCTCCAACAACATCTGTTAATGTCAGCAGGAAAGCTTTTCCTATCCTAATTGTATCAAGGTAGGATGTGAAATGTGTTGAATCATTACATAAATTATAGCTGCCTTGCCGAATGAATCCAGTATTCCGGACATCACTTAATGGTCATTTATGAGACAGGCGCCCCACTATAACTGAGCATTAATTCATCAAACAAACTCAGATTTATTTGTTAAGAAAGAAATACTCAGCCACTCAGCAACCTAGAAGCTAGCCAACTGCTTTAAAGCTGGTAGACTGCATTTCATCTAAAAGATTAGAAAGCAATTTGGGGATATTTGTTCATTTTCTTTCATATACTGGCAACAGAATAATCTACAATAAATTCGGTCTTTTAAATGTAGCATTTATTTTATTTTACTGTATTACTAATTTCACCACTTCCATTTCTCCAAAGGCTCGTGATTTAGCACATAAACTGATGTTACGTGCATTCCATTTCTACCAATGGTAGAAGGTTCCAGAGCCTTTTTACAAGGTCAACTTCCTTGTAATAGTTGGAGCTAGCTGAACTCCACAGCACCATCAACCCAGAATCCTAATATTCTGGAACAATGGTTGGTAAGAACTTGAATCCATAGTGATGTGTTCGAAATCAATTCATTTGTGTGTGTTTGCTTAAGATTCTTATAGCTCAGGCATCTATATGGGATTTCTGGGGCCCATTGGACTTTACTGTCATAGTCAAAGCAACAGGAGGGATCACACATAATCAACATTCAAATTAAACAGAAAATGTCACTTAGATCACACGCACCCCTATTGTGCATGTACACATTCATAGACTTTACTGTGGTTATATATATATATATTTCCTTATTTAGCATACATTCAACATACTTAGGCACTGCCAAAGAGGACATGGTCTTGCATAACATTTGCAGATGTTATTGTACAAATAATTATTATCATTTATCTGGAAAAACAATACATCTCACCATCATGGAGAAGACTTTGTCACCATTCTTGAACAAGAAGGAAGCATCAGCAATAGCTCAGGGAAACAGTAGCATTTAGCAGTGTCCAAATATAGGTATCATACAATGGAAGAGGATGCACAAACTACTCTATCAAAATTGTTCTCTTTTCTCTGATAGCTGAAAACGAGGGTATCAATCACAAAGTCTCCATTACTATTTGTAACATTTGAGAGCCCAACTCCAAACTGTCTTTTTTAAGCCAAAGGCCTGAGCCTCTTTGTTCAAATTAGATAAGGATATACAACTTATACCCCAATGTGCAACAGCACACCACCTAAAACCTGAGTAAAGAAACTTCTCCACAACTACCTTCATCTTGGATCAATCTCCCAATGAACTGTGTAAAACATTCTAGGCATCATCATAGGGCTCGGACACTATGGCCAGATGTAAGTACCTAGAATATGCCCTTTGACCTTTCGGTTATGCTCCATTTTGCTCTTGGGCAACTCCTGTTGAGAAGATCCTGCAGAGCAGATTTTCTGTGCATCACCTGCTGTGGGCTCTTGCAGCCCCAGGAATTCACGCAGGGCCCATCTGGTGGGTAAATATTAAGGTAACCTAGAGGTTGGCCACGTCGGTTTAAAATATGCAGGTGGCAAAATCATTATGCCAGGACGTGCTATCACAAACACAGTGCTGAAGCCCTCTTATTGTTTAGTTACCTTATGTTCTGTGCTGCGTTAACATAAAGCAAACAGATCCAATGGTCCAAGACTCAATTTTAATCCTATCAAATGGCTCACGCTTCCCAGCTGGAGGAAACTCAGTTTAAGGCTTCACTTATATTAAAATTTTGTTCATTTTGTTCAAAATATATTCATTGTGGGGCACATTTCTCTCTCCCCCCCTTAATGCGTGCCTTTTTGTAAACATTCCTTATTTGAAGAACTGCCTCGCAAAATTCAAACCAGTGTGAATTTTGGAGCACGACTGTGTTTGGGTTCTCAAATTGTTTCCGAATGTGAGCAATTGATTGATTTGACTTAAAATGTGAGCTGAATCAAATTTCTCTCTTATACCTAGTCGTCATCACAGCCTTATCCTCCATGAATGTGTTTAATCTTGTTTTAGAGCTATCCAAGTTGGTGGACATTGTGGCCTCTTGTGGGAGCAAGTCACTGTGTGCTGCGTGAAAAAGCTCATTCTTTTGTTTGTCCTGAATCTTTTGAGCTTCAGCTTCATTACTATATACCTGAAGGAGCGTCTCCATCCCCATCGTTCAGCCAGGACACTGAGGTCCAGCTCCGAGGGCCTTCTGGCAGTTCCCTCACTGCGATAAGTGAGGTTACAGGGAACCAGGCAGAGGGCCTTCTCGGTAGTGGTGCCCTCCCTGTGGAATGCCCTCCCTTCAGATGTCAAGGAGATAAACTATCTGACTTTTAGAAGACATCTGAAGGCAGCCCTGTATCAGAATCTTTTTAATGCTTGATGTTTTTAATATGCTTTTAGAGATCCTGTAAGGCACCCAGAGTGGCTGGGAAACCCAGCCAGATGGGCAGGGTATAAATATTAAAGTTGTTGTTGTTGCAGTTATTAACACTTAAGAAAGCTGACATATTCACTCATGGTGGTGGTGGTGAAAGGCTGGGGAGGGAGAATCGTACCTCTTTTGGTGAGTGATTCTCACACTACAATCTCTGTTAGAAATGCAACATTTGAACTTATTCAGTTTCAGATGTACAGTTCAAAGGGAACTGTATCGGGAAACATTTCCGCAGCAATAACTGGGTGTGACATCATAGAAATGGGAATTAAGAAACATTTTCAACTCGGAATGGCATTTTCAACTTGGAATCGGCACATCTGTCTTGTGCAAAACCAGACTGGGCCGCGAGAGTTCTGGTAGCACAAGGATGGAAGACTGAAGAAACCCCAACTAAAGAATCATGTCAAGAAAAATTGATGGACTTTGCAGAACTGGCAAAATTGACATATAAGCTATGGGACTAGGATAACTGTGACTATAAGGATGAATGGAAACCCTTTACAAAGTATCTGAAGACGCAACAAAGCGAACTGGACTCCTTGGCAGGTTTTGAATAAACATTCACAAACTTTTATTGATAATAATCAGCTAAATATTTTGAGGATCTATACAACTTTGTAACATGCAGAAAACAGCATTCTTAGAGAAACCAAAGACTGGAACTGAGGGAAGTCAGGGGATGGGTCTTGAGGGGGGGGAGGAAGGAAAAATGGGGGGGGGGACAAGGATGATATGTTTTTGGATAATATGTCTTGTTATAATTTTGAATTAATTTTTTTTAAAAAACCCAGACTGCGGGTTTTGTGCATTTATAGCAGGGGTAGGGAACCTGTGACCTTCCAGTCATTGTTAGACACCAGCTTGCTTCAGCCCCAGCCACCAGCTTGGCCCAGAGTCAAGGATGATGGGAATTGTAGTTCAGTAACATCTGGAGTGCAAAAGATTCCCCGCCCTTGCATGGAGCAATGGGAAACATTACAGGTGACCATAGTCTGTCGCACTGAACTCTAACGCATTTCTTGGCACACTTGCAGAGCTGAACCTGGCATGGTTTTGACGTGCATACTCTGGGCTTGGTTGAAAGTGCATCAGGAAAACTCAACTATAACAGATGCTGATCTGCACAAGGCCCTGTACCATTGCACATTGGAGCAACTTTCAATGGCTTTTGTGAGTTCTTTAAAAAAAAATGTTACGAATAAAAGATGTCATCTGTTTATAATATGCAATATAATCTAGGGAGAGTTGAAAAAGCAAATGTTTTCTAGCGAGCAATGCCTTTCGGGCCATCTCATTAGCTCCACATAAAATGAAATCAATATTTTTTCATCACACTTTAAGACTTTCTATTCCCTCTACAAAAAATAATTTAATAGCCCTGAATTGTTTTACAACTTCCACCTCTCCCCCTCCCTACCCGCCACAACCTCCCCTGCTTTCATACGACTTTTGTCTTCACTCCGGAAACAGACATTTAATGAGCTTGTTTGCCGCTCGCACCTTTTGCACATGCTGAAAAGATAGTTCAACTGCCCTGGTTTGCATGCCAACAGCTGCTGATGAAAAACAGGTCCACATATTTGAGAAGAATGATGAATGGAAGCTCATGCTTGCCTTTTGCTAATGGCCCATCAGGAAAATACTTCATCTTCTGTTTTAAAAAAAAAATAGAAAAAAAATCTTGCCACAACAGGATAGTTTGCTTAACTCACTGGGGATGTAAATAGCTGAAACTAATCCTCTGGTCTTAAAAAAATTAACTGTAAAAAAAAAAAAAAACCCTTTGCATTTATTTGTTTGGTCTCCTTTACAATTCGCATAATCAGAAGCTTCCTCTTGTGATATTTGAAATCTATAATCATTGCTGACAATGAGGTGTTCAAATTAAATTATGCAATGACCCCTGAACAAAACACAGCTGCGACGGAGCGAAATGAGCACAAAGGAAGGAGGAGAGCAATTTGTATGAAGCGAGGTTGGGTTTCAGAGAACTTCCTGGTACTGTCAGTCTCCAACTTTCCCCACAAAGGAATTAAACAGTTGTGCTTTGGGCCAAGGGCCAAACGAGACAATAAACATGTAGCTGCCATCAAATCCAGCAGTCACATGTCTGGTTCCTCCCTCCCATCTATAAAGTCTAATAGAAGTTATCCATGCCCTCAGGGAAGGGCCATAATTCAGTGGCAGAACATTTGCTTTGTGGGCAAAAGGTCTGGGGTTGAATCTATCGCATCTCCAGGTAGGACTGGGAGATTTCTCTGCCTGAATCCCTGGATAACTGCCACCAGCCTCTGTGTAGATTAAGCAGGGCTGCCCAATGGCCTGGATCAGCATAAGGCTGTGATTATTGTGATCATCACCATCATTGTCAGGGAACTGCCATCAGAGCAGGGGCTGGAAACAGAGGGGCAGTTGTGTTACAGGGAGCCTCTGAAAATCTTGCAAAGCAGTTCCTCTTCCGGTGAGGAGGAAAGCCCCGTCTCCAGTGGGGAAGAGGTGAAAGGACCAGAGGATGCTGGTGGGAGCCTCAGCACCACTCCTGGCAAAACCGGCCAGGAGGGAAGCATGCTCCTTCCGTCACCCACCCTGCGCAGAAGTCTAAAGTGCAAAGAGGGAAGGAAAAGGCTGGGCGTAACGAGACTTTTATGTTGGGGGAGGTCCAGGAAACAAGCACTCCCGGATTCTGCTAGCAATTGAGGCAGACATGAACTTTGGGGTTCTGCACTGTAAATAGTTTTGCACCTAAATAAAACCTGTAAAAGACAAGTTGGAGTCCTGCCTGGTTACTCGTGAGCCGTAACCACCTGACAATCATCTGACAATCATCATTATTGAATTTATATACCGCCCTATACCTGGGGGTCTCAGGGCAGTTCACAGCATAAAATCAAGATATAAAACCACAAAATACCTAATAAAAATGAAAACAACAGCCCAATAGCAGCCCCCCCAAAAAAAAACCATTTTCAAAGGGCATAGAATGTAAATCGAATCAACCAAAGGCCTGGTTAAAAAGGAATGTTTTTGCCTGGCACCTAAAGGTGTATAATGAAGGCACCAGGCGAACTTCCCTGGGGAGAGCATTCCACATACAGGCAGCCACTGCAGAGAAGGCCCATTCTCATGTTGCCATCCTCCGGACCTCTTGAGGAGGCGGCACATGAAGGAGGGTCTCAGAAGATGATCTAAGGTCCGGGTAGGTTCATATTGAAAGAGGCAGTTCTTGAGGTATTGCAATCCTGAGCCATTTAAGGCTTTACAGTGGTACCTCAGGTTACAGATGCTTCAGGTTACATACGCTTCAGGTTACAGACTCTGCTATCCCAGAAATAGTGCTTCAGGTTAAGAATTTTGCTTCCGGATGAGAACAGAAATTGTGCTCTGGTGGTGCGGCAGCAACAAGAGGTCCCGTTAGCTAAAGTGGTGCTTCAGGTTAAGAACAGTTTCAGGTTAAGAACGGACCTCCGGAAGGAATTAAGTACTTAACCCGAGGTACCACTGTATAGGTCAAAACCAGCACTTTGAATTGGGCCTGGAAACTCATTGGTAGCCAGTGCAGTTGGACAAAGATTTAAAGGCAGTTCATATGCTACCTCTCCTCTTCACACCAAAACACTACAGCTGCTCCTGGATGGGGGCAAGGAGTGTGTTGGAAAGGTAAATGCAGGTTTTGTGTGCTCTGGCACAGGATGGTTTTGCTGAAGCAGGTCTGATCCGTACCAGGATGGAAGAACCTCAGGTAATCATACCCTCAGGTCAGAGGACAGTCTGACTTCCTTAGGGCCCGGGACCTCTAAACTATTGTTATTCATGGACCTTAAGGTCCTCTGCGGGGCATACCAGGAGAGGCAGCCCCGTAAATACAAGGGATCTAAGCCACAAAGGGCTTCAAATACAGAAAAGAGGAAATGAAACTGGGAAGTGGTATCTGCTCTGCTGTAAAGGGAAGTGAGGGGCAGATGGGGCTCATCAACCTAGGAAGGTAGCCTATCTAGGAGAAGAAAAACTCTGATCCTAAACCTCTGCTGCCTTGCGGAATATCTTCACGAGGAGAAAGGGCTAAGGGGTTAACTCTATACAAATATGGAGTGAAGTACCTAAGACAACTGGATGGTTCCTTGTACACCTCCTTCTGGCAACTCCTACAACCAAGCTAGAGCCAAACATGTCGCTCTGCTTTCCTTTGGGCCACATCAGCAAGGCCAAGAGGTGGATATTGGCATCTGAGCAGCCCAGGACCTTCATACACACTGCCCTGTTGTGCCCCAAAGAAGTCACTTAGGTGCTGCTAACGCAGAAGTTTGACTTCACCCCCAGAGGTACACTCCATTATCTCTCTAGCCAGACAGGTGCCAACAGCAACAACAACAAGCAAACAAGTAGCATAAATGAGATATCTGTAGCCAATAAGTATATGGACTGGGAAGAATGATGACATAAAAGGATGCATAGTAAAGGGTAAAGGGACCCCTGACCACTAGGTCCAGTCGTGACCGACTCTGGGGTTGCGGCACTCATGTTGCTTTATTGACCAAGGGAGCCGGCGTACAGCTTCCGAGTCATGTGGCCAGCATGACTAAGCCACTTCTGGTGAACCAGAGCAGCGCATGGAACACCGTTTACCTTCCCGCCGGAGCAGTACCTATTTATCTACTTGCACTTTGATGTGCTTTCGAACTGCTAGGTTGGCAGGAGCAGGGACTGAGCAAGGGGAGCTCACCCCGTTGTGGGGATTCGACCCTCCGACCTTCTGATCGGCAAGTCCTAGGCTCTGTGGTTTAACCCACAGCGCCACCCGCGTCCCGCAAAAATGCATAAGATGCATAGGCATTGCTATTAGAAATTTTATGGCCTATTATGTATCCAGACAGCCATTTGACCAGGGGTAGGCAATCTAAGGCTTGTGGGCCGGATACAGCCTAATCGCTTTCTCAATCCAGCCTGCGGACGGTCCGTGAATCAGCGTGTTTTTGCATGAGTAGAATGTGTGCTTTTATTTAAAATGCATCTCTGGGTTATTTGTGGGGCATAGGAATTCATTCATTTTTTTCTCCCAAAATATAGTCCGGCCCCCCACATGGTCTGAGGGACGGTGGACCAGCCCACGGCTGAAAAAGTTTGCTGGCCCCTGCATTTGACCATAGATCCTATTACATATTTTACCATGTCTGTTGGTGAAATCTTCTCACTTGACAGGATGCCAGAGACAATGAATCTTCAAGGACATTGTTAGGAGGTGGCCCAGAGGATCCAAAACTCAGGTGTGTAGTGGCTGGTTCCAGATTTCCTGCCCCTCCACCCCTTCTAAAACTTTCTTTAAAACAAAAACTTTGTCTACAGAGTTGCTAGGAGTACAGTGGTGCCCCGCAAGACAAACGCCTCACAAGACGGAAAACCCGCTAGACGAAAGGGTTTTCCGTTTTGGAGGCGCTTCGCAAAACGAATTTCCTATGGGCTTGCTTCGCAAGACGAAAATGTCTTGCGAGTTCCTGCGGGTTTTTCCCCCTTTCCCCCCCTTTTTCTAAGCAGCTAAGCCGCTTATCAGCTGATCCGCTAAGCTGATAAGCCGCTAAAAGCCGCTAAACCGCTAATAGCGCTAATCCGCTAAGCTGTCAATGAGTTTGCTTCGCAAGACGAAAAAACCGCTATACGAAGAGCCTCACGGAACGGATTAATTTCGTCTTGCGAGGCACCACTGTACTGCAAAGTTCAGTACTAGTGAGCCCATCCATTATCTTAATTTCCCAGAAGTTTCTATGCGTATGAATTATCATATGCAAATTTGTACCATGGACCTATGCCCCAAGTCATCTAAGTACCTTGCAACATCCGTGCATAGCTGTCAACATTTCCCTTTTTTTAAGGGAAATCCCCTTATTCTGAATAGGATTCCTCGCAAGAAAAGGGAAAAGTTGACAGCTATGCATCTGTGCTAAGATGTAGCCTGACCATCTCTATATGGGCTCAATTTCTCAATGTTTTCTAGAAGCAATGCTTACAAGAGAAGGGGCAGGGGCGTGGAACTTATAAGATATGTTTTTTTAAGTGAGCATTAATGCTTCAAAGGCCTGTCTGGTGTCATCTCAAAGAGATTGTGTTTAACATTTTTTTTTATCTAGTGTAGTTACAATAAGATGCAGTTGCTATGAACTTGTGTGCACATTCTGTATCTGTTTTGGCATCATGACATTCTGCGTCTGTTGCGAACGTATAAGTTTTATGCATTTTGTAATAGTCCTGTGTGAAAGAAAAAGTTCATAAAATGGGAGGGCAAACTAGCAAACGTGAAGCATTTATTTTGGAAACCAACCCATGCCCAACAAAAGGCATTCAGATCAACAAACGGAACCTGATTGCCATAGTTTTGCCAATGGGTTGATGATTATCATGTTGTAAGAGAGAGGCAGGCTTTTTCACAAGTAGCACCAGTCTTCCTGAATGCTCTCCCTGCGGAAATAGGTGAGGCTCCATTGGTCTTGGCCTTCTGCTGGCTCTTCATGACACACTTGTTTAGACAAGTGTTCCCCTGCTCTTCCGACTCGCGCCTCCTGATCTAATTGTTTTAATTGCTGTTTTCACTGTTTTAATGGGCTTGTTTTATTGTACGTTTAAAGTATGGATGTTTTTAACGTTCTCTCTCTCTTTTAAAATGATGTGCCATTATATTTTTTACGATTGTCTTCACACTTGTCAAAAGCTTAGAAGTCATTTGGGCAAGTAAGCAGTATATAAATAAATAAATATCAATCAAATAAGCAAATGTCACCTTTATCTGCTCTGCCAAATATGTGTTTCCCTTCTCTGTACATCATTAGTGCAACCTCTCCTGGTATGCCCTGCAGAGGACCTTAAGGTCCATGAATAATCATAGTTTAGAGGTCCCGGGCCCTAAGGAAGTCAGACTATCCTCCACCAGGGTCAGGGCCTTCTCAGTGATGGCTCCGACCTGGTGGAATGCTCTGTCCCATGAGACTAGGGCCCTTCAGGATTTAACCTCCTTCCGTGGGGCCTGTAAGACAGAGCTATTCCTGGCCTTTAATTTGAATTCAGCCTGATCTTTTATTTCCCTTCTCTTCCCTCCCCTTTTATGAAGATCACCCGTTCTTCTCCCCTGGCCTCCTTGCTGGCCCAAGTGGAATCAATTCAGCCAGCTAGCCCTGGAGATTATCTAATGCTTATTTCCCCTAAATTGATTTTTGATTTTTGAATTTTATTGTTATTCATGTTTTATACTGTATTTTATGCTGCTTTTATAATTAAGTGTTTTAAATTTGTTGTTAGCTTCCCTGAGCCCTGTTTTTGAACTGGGAAGGGCAGGGTATAAATAAAATTATTATTATTATTATTATTATTATTATTATTATTATTATTATTATTTATTAACCTACCCTTTCCTGCTGAATCAACTTTGTACTGACAGGTATTTCTCAACTACAACTCTGATCAGTGCTATTTTTCTAGGAAAACAGAGGTGCCGGAATTCACCTGTTCTGTTACAATGGCAGTCGTGCCCACCTGAGAGGTGCCAGAATCCACCTGAGAGGTGATGGAACTGAGTTCCACCAAGATCTGGCTTTTAAAAAAGCCCTGACTACAATCATCCCTGGCCATTGACCATGCTTGATCCATAAGATGCTTGCCATCTTATAGCAACTTGCCTGGGAATAAGCCCCCTTGAAACCAATAGAACTTGCTTCTCAGTAGACATGAACAGTATCACACGGGCAGTGTGACTGTCAGAGGCTGGTGGTGAAATCCTGTTCCACTCAAAAGCAAGCCTTACTGAAGTCAACGTTACTTACTCCTGTGTAAGTAAATACAGAATTGCTGTTAGAATGTAATCAGGAAAGGGCCATGGTTAGACTCCAAGCATCAAAAAGAGCAGTAAGTTTGAACATCTTGTCTGAGGGACGTCAAACAGGTCCTTCTTTCTATGGTTCAGTACAGTCATATCAAATCTGTATATCACATGGAAAAATAGTTTGACCCTGTCAGCTTTAGCTCCAACCCTTTCAGATATGGATCATTAAATTCAATCATTGATACTGCCGGCAAGAGGCTCTAGAAAAGCAGTTGTCCATCTTTGCTCCTAGCATTAGACAGCAGCCTTTTGCATTTCCAGAGAGAAATTTCTTGCATGTTTGGGGAATACATGATTATTAGCTCATTATTAGTTCATACTCTAAGTTCTCAGAAAATGTGCAACTGCCACCTTCAGATTTGTGATCAACATTTTCCCTGAGCAATTGCCTTGGAACAATTAAATAGCTGTTACATATTTATCAATAAACAAGGACCTTTAAAGACCACCAAAAGCACCTGTAGCCTTGAGTAACCAAGTGACTTAAAAAATTATTATTAACAGTTTATTTCAGTTCCCCCCTCCAAATCTTACAAAGACTCAACTGTGCAATTCCACCCAGTTTTCCTTCTTTTTTCCCATTCCACCCTCCCTCTTCCTCCCACAACTCCCTTCGTATTCCAGCGCACAGTAAATAAGGCATACTTGCGTAAACTAGGGGATGAAAAATAAACGATAAAGGCAGGAGGAAAGAGAGGAGAAAGGGAGTAAGAGAAGAAAAAGATGGGAAGAAAAGAAGAAAAAGAACTTAGTTAGGCCTAGCCAGTTGTTTCATCTTCTCAAGATGAGCCAGCCATTATTCTGATGACTTTGTACTGTTTTTAAAATATACTCGGAGTCGAGTGTGGATTTCATGCTCTTTATTCAGCTCATAGTAGTGAGGAATGGAAGTTTCCCCAAAATATCTGCTTTATATACATTATTTACACAATGGGCTGCACGTGATTGGCTAATTCTGGGATTCTCCTGTAGGCCAATCAGGTTGCGGATTCACTTCCACCTGGAGCTGGATTGGGTGGCTCCTGCGGACCAATCATACTGCTGCATTGTTCTAGGACCAATCAGGCTGCTGCATTCTGAAGCCTATTGTTCTAGGACCAATCAGACTGCTGCTTTTTGGATCCTATTCAACTCAGTACATAACAGTTTTTAATGGTATTTTATGCTTTATTGCATATGTGTAGTTTCTTGTGCATCACATTGATATTTTATATGCGTGGGCAGTCTTTAAATATTTTTAGAAATGCAATTAAATAAGTACCTATGGAATGATTTAGAATGAAACAGCAAATGAAACATGTTTTTCCTTGCCCATGTGACATAGCCAAAAGTGTTCTCTGGCTACTTTCCTCTTTAGTGATTATCTCATGTACATTCCACAGAACTATGATAGAAAACTATGTTCAATCAACTTTAAGGACTGCAGTTCTCCTTTACTGTCATACACTGTGTATGTTGGGGGACGGAGGTGGCATTGAGTTGAAATGCTCTGAAAATAATGGGTTTGTCTCCTTAGAAGATGTCTTGCAGTAGAAATTAATTGACACCAATTAAATATCTCCTCTCAACCCGTAACATTAATCTGAGACATTGTGAAGGTTTTAATAAGCTCGTAAAGAGAGTTCGTTTATGACAATTTCCATTGAATTTATTACCTTACTGGAGCCTTCTGCCCTGTATATACATAGATCTTGTGTGAGAAAGTGGTGTAAAACGGTGTTTTCAACTTACATGCCTTACATCAGTTTTCCACCCACATGTTACATGGCGAAAATTCAATCTGCCCATGCTACAGTACATTTTCCATTCATTTCAATGGAATTTGTATAACCTGGCTCAATTCCCTTTGAGTTACAACAACAACCAAATACATGATCTACACTCCCTGAAAACATTCAGATCTAGTGTGCATATACACAATTATTCCCATCCTGTCCACTGATCTATCAGGGAAGAGGATCTTCCATCCTGCTGCCATTATGTGCCATCGAAGAAAGTAAACTTCTGCCTTCAGATTGGGTTGCCATATTTCAAACAGTGAAAATCCGGACAGAAAAGTTGTTGAGTTTTTCTTGGCAAAGTTTTTTTGGGGTAGCAAAGTTGTTGAACTTTTTCAGGGGACCTTTCATAGTTCTGCCCAAGGTTGCGCTTTGGGGGCAAAATCTTAAAAAAAACTATTTTGGTGGGAAATCTGTTATTTTCCCGATTTTCGCCCGGACACAAGGAAACAAGGGAAGTGGTTCAGCTCCAGAGGAGAAATGGGTGTGTCCTCTTTCCTCAACTGGCTGGTACTATATTTAGAAAGACAAAGGCCAGAGTTGAGAGTTGAGTGATGTGAGAGAGACACTAGAAGCTGAAAATGGAAAACCGCAGGCTGGGAAGCCAAAGGAAAAGCCATACCCATTTTCTGCTTGCACCCAAGGCTGTGACTATGGGTGAAGCAAGACCTTTTGGGTTGCTGATGCTGTGAATCCCTCCATCGTAGGCTCAGATTGTATACAGTGGCATCTTGGTTCTCAAACACCTTGGTACTCAAACAACTTGGAACCCAAACACTGCAAACCCGGAAGTAACTGTTCCGGTTTGTGAACTTTTTTCGGAAGCTGACCATGCTCCGTTTTGAGTGTTTCACTTCCGTTTTGAGTGCCACACTTCCGATTTGAATGTCTGTTTCTGCTATATATTTTGCGTTTTTGTTTTTGCGGCTTTTTTGTTCTGTTTTTGTGACTGTGCGGAATCCAGTTCAGCTACTGATTGATTGATTGTGTGACTGCAGTACATCGTTTATTGCTTTCATTTTATGGATCAATGGTCTCGTTAGATCGTAAAATTCATATTAAATTGCTGTTTTGGGGGTTGTTTTTAAAAGTCCGGAATGGATTTATCCATTTTGCATTACCTTCTATGGGAAAGCTCGCCTTGGTTTTGGAACGCTTTGGTTTTGGAATGGACTTCCAGAATGGATTAAGTTTGAAAACCAAGTTACCACTGTATATCTTCCTTCTTCTCTCTGCAGCCAGCAAGGCACCCTTTTCCACAGGGAAGGGTTCAGAGGCAGAGAGACTCTGCCTCCGCGTCCGAGCCCCCCACCCCCAAAAAAGGTTCCTTTTTCATTGGCTGCAGAGGGTGGAGATGAACTGCTTCTTTCTCAGAGACAGTGCTGCTGTCACCTGCCGGCTTTACTCATTGATTTTGTAGGTGCCCAGCCCCACAATTATATTATGGTGGGTGACCAAGAACCCACAGCCCCCTAGAGTTGGCTCATATGATGAAAGGTTAGCGTGACCTGGGAGGGGGGTGCGGGGAAGAGAGAGGAGGAATTGACTTGCTCCGCTCCCTCTGTCCCCTTCCCTGCAGGATTTGTAGAATGATCAAGCTACCCATATTCAGTCAAGAGTAGTGTCACAGGGAAATAATTATCTTTAAGGATAGCAACACCTCTTAACAAGTTTCAGCCTTGATTTCTGCTCCTCCCATTACAAGTGAGCCTTGAACTTTGTCACGTTTGACGCCCATTTTCGCTCAACGTATGGATTTGTGTGATGTGTTGTTTATTTTCTTGCTTGCATTGCTGTTGTATTTTTTAATTTTAAATTTTAAATGTAAATGTGAAATCAGCATGTGAGCTTTGAAGGGACAAAGGCTCGTTTCTCTTATACAGAAGAGCTGCTATATAGGCATGACTTTTCTTGTTGAAATACCTTTCTCCCTACACATGCACAAACATGAAATCAAAATTATTCAGGCACAAAGATTGTTGCCTGGCTGCCGCTGAAGACAGAGGGACACTGACAAACACGCAAGAGAGAGAGAGAAAGAGAGAGAGGGAGGGAAAACATCATAGTGAAAGATGTACAGTATGGATACTCCATTGGGAACTGAATTGAGCCTACCTCGACATATTTTGAATTACCCATTCAGTTAATAATCAGTTGTTCCAGAGTGGGTCACTGTCTAAGGGGGTTTTTTAAATAATAATAAATGGGTTTTTTTAAATAATAATAATAAAAAACCTCAGGCACTTTGTAGGCATTAGGTTTCGTTTGCATTCTACACAAGGTTGCCTTTGTTAGGACTGAAAGTTACATGTATCCCCTCACATTTTGCTAATGGTCTCTTCTACATTACCGTTCCATTATCAGGCTATCCTGACACTTTAATAAAAACCCCACCGGGGTTGCAAAAGTTGGCGGAGGGGGGAAAAAGACATCAAAGACTGCTTCAAGGAGAAGACAGAAAGAGAGATTTGTGATGTACACATGCTATTACAAAACAAACAAGGTCACAACCCCAGCGTGCAGAGAGAGCTGATTGCAGAAGAGAAATCCACTGCATATCTGTCCTCAGGTATCAGGCAGAGTGCATAGGAGAGCCCTGTTGGATCAAACCAGAGGCCTGTGTCAGGGATGGGAAATCTATGGCCTATATTTGGCCCCCAAACAGCGCCAGATTTATGTATAAGCTAAACAAGCTATAGCTTAGGGCCCCACTCTCTTGGGGGGCCCAAAAAAATTAAAGTAAAATACCTGGATGTGCATTTCCAAAATATAAGATAAAAAACAAATAAAAACCTACATACAGCAACAGTGGCAAATGGCTTTAGATACCTATCAGGTCCATAAGGTAAGGTAAAGGTACCCCTGCCCGTACGGGCCAGTCTTGACAGACTCTGGGGTTGTGCGCCCATCTCACTTAAGAGGCCAGGGGCCAGCGCTGTCCGGAGACACTTCCGGGTCACGTGGCCAGCGTGACATCGCTGCTCTGGCGAGCCAGAGCCGCACACGGAAACGCCGTTTACCTTCCCGCCAGTAAGCGGTCCCTATTTATCTACTTGCACCCGGAGGTGCTTTCGAACTGCTAGGTTGGCAGGCGCTGGGACCGAGCAGTGGGAGCGCACCCCGCCGCAGGGATTCGAACCGCCGACCTTTCGATCAGCAAGTCCTAGGCGCTGAGGCTTTAACCCACAGCGCCACCTGCGTCCCTATCAGGTCCATAAATTACCACATAGCCTATATTCAACAAGAAGAAACAGTGACAAATGGTTGTTGACAAAGGACAGCTGGACATATAAAGGGTCCCATTACCTTCAGTAGCTTAGGGCTTCATCAAACCCAAATCTGGCCCTGCTCACAAACTATTTGTTTATGTGTCGAGGTCCCCCAAGCCACCCCTAAATAATTCACAATTTACACATAATTTTTGTTTAATGTTTTTGGCATAATTTTGGCCACAACTTTATTAAAATACATAAATGTGAGTGGTTGCTTAGGCATTGGTTATGACTATCTGTCCCCATGCCCAGGGACAGAACTGACTTCCAGATTCCTGCAAAAACAATAGTGGGCAGAGCATGGAGCCGGGCACCAGACCCTCATCCCCCCCCCCACATGCTCCCGGGGGCTTGCGTGGCCCTAAGCCCCCTCCAGGGGTACAGACGAAAGAATGGCAAGCCCCTGAATTCCTTTAACGGAATTCCTTTGCAGCAGCAGCATTGGAGGGGCAGGCACTTACCCCTCCACCAACCAATTTTTCAACCAATGCCTAACCACAACCTTACAAGTTGTTGCGATTTGCTACGCAGTAGACTAAAACCAAATGGCACCAGCCAATCAGCCAAATGGACAAAATTCCTACCAGGCCCCTGCCCCAAAATTAGACGACCCCATGACAGGCATAGCAAGGTCAGCTGATGTCATATGACATCAGGCATAGAGATCTCTCATCTCTGACGTAAGCATGAAGTGCTAAGATCAGAGACGAGGGGTCTCTTATCTGCTGTCTTAGCACTAACCACTGCAGCATTAAGGATGGAGATATGCCTTTGCTTGTTCTTTGCCTGTAAACTGTCAGAGAGAAGGCAACATATCTTTTATCTCTGATCTTATCACTGTGGGACGCCATCTCCAGATGGCGCTGGAGAGCAAAAAAAAAAAAAAAAATTGCGATTTTCCATAGCGTTTTCCCCCCTTTTGTTACAACAGTTTAATTTCTGAGTTATTTATAGTGACACACACACCCCCCCGTGTGTAGATCCACCCACCCTAGGAGTTAGGAGAGCTCCACCATCCTGACAAATTCAGTCAAATCTTGCTGTCTCCTTTAAAAAAACCTTAGGTAAGCAACCCACCAGTGATTAGAGCACTTTTGAGCCTTTGAGATGGTGCCGTATCAGGTTTTGGTGACCTCATAAGAAGCTTGATTTCCAGTTGCATTTCTAGCTTCTGCCACTTGTGAACAGGTGCATTGTGGGTATTCCATCTGCTATTGATTCACCAAAGTGATTCACCATCTGCTATTGATTCACCTGAGCATCTTCTGGAAGCACTGTATGACATACCTGGTTGGTCTGGACTTTTGGGGTTCAGAAGTAAGCCAGGGAAAGATGATGAATTTTCTACACTTGATCTTAGCCAAAAGGCCGAGAAGCGATGATGAATTTTCAATTACAGTGGTACCTCGGGTTACATACGCTTCAGGTTACATACGCTTCAGGTTACAGACTCCGCTAACCCAGAAATAGTGCTTCAGGTTAAGAACTTTGCTTCAGGATGAGAACAGAAATTGTGTGGCGGCAGCGCAGTGGCAGCAGGAGACCCCCCTAGCTAAAGTAGTGCTTCAGGTTAAGAACAGTTTTGGGTTAAGTACGGACCTCCGGAAGGAATTAAGTACTTAACCCAAGGTACCACTGTAGTACTGTTTTGATGCAGGATCTTTCTTCTGTTGTCTACCTTAAGGCACACTATGTATCTAAATCAGGGTTTCCCTAAGTTGGGTCTCCAGTTGTTTTTGCATTACAATTCCCCTCATCCCTGACCATTAGTCCTGCTAGATGGAGGTTATAGTCCAAAAACAGCTGGCGATCCAAGTTTTTGGTAAACCCTGATCTAAATAAATAAAGGACATAATGTATTTTTTAAGCAATTTAAAATTTACCAAAATCAGTCCGTGGATTTCAAAAAAGAAAAAAGGAACATAAAACAACACCCCACCAGCTGGAAATAAATCGAGAACAATCGGTTTGTTGGCTATTGAAAAACGCTTCCCATTCACGATAAAAGAACAGGCAGGCAGCCATAAGGTGTTAGCAGATAAATGAAGTACATATTTGCAGGCATGCCTTGTGCCGAAAGCAATTGGGGGGGTCATGCATCTTATTTTAACGAGAAGGCGGGGAGATGAGAAAGCGGGGGAGAGAACCCAGAATGGATTTGGAATCACATTATGCTGCCTATAAAAAAAATAAATGTTGAAACTTCTTGCCTTGTTAAAAAAAGAAAAAGGAATGGTGTAGTTGCCCTGTGGGTAATGGAAGCTTTGTGGATTTCCAGACAATGGGGCAACAGACAGAGTCACCTGATCTACCTTTCAGACCTGGTGAGAACGAGAGAATAAAATAGGCTACAAAACACCTGAAACTGCTGGCATCGGGAACACTTCCTGTCGAATTTGGTCGGACAACAGACACAAAGCCTGCCCTGTAATTAAATCCCACCCTGATCTACATTTTGCAGTCATGTAATTAATACTTCCTCTCCGCAAAGCAGTGGAATAATTTAAAAAGCAGATTTTCTCCCCTCTCCTTTCCCCTTTCTTCCTCTCCCTTTCTTTCCAAACCGGAGCCTGTAAGAGAGTTTGGCATGTACCTTTTAGCTGGGGGGGGGGGGGGAGTGATTTGCCAGTTCCATTTGCTAACAGAAAGCTGCAATTAGATGCTCAGAGCTTTCTTTGTGCTGGGAGAAGCAAATGATACTTCCTTCCTGTTTAAAAGCTGTGAGTGGAGCAGGAGCCTGGGCTGGAGGAGGGGTGGAAAGGAGAAGGAAAGCTCTACCTATTCAGCAAGCTTTTATGGAATTTATAAATAGAGGGAGGACACAGAGTGTTGCCCCAGCAGAGTAAATATTGTCCTACAACTCAAAAGTCAAGGTGTATCCAATTATGGGAGCATGGCATGCTATTCTCTAGGGAGGTCTTTGTGTTGATTTCTCTCCTCAGCAGATGGGATTAGGATCAGAATAAAGCTCAGTGTGGCCATCTTCTCTCACACCCCTCACTGGTAGAAATCTTCAAAAAGAATATTAGATAAATTTGTGGAGGATAAGGCTGTATCAGTGGCTGAGGTCCACAATAGTTAATGAAAATATATCATGGAGGATAATTCTATCAATGGCTACCAGGCATGATGCCTTATGTTCCACCTCCACTGTCAGAGGAAGCATGCCATACCCTCCAACCTTTCTCTGATGAAAATAAGGACATCCTATTCCAGAATAAATAATAATAATAATTTTATTATTTACACTCCATCTATCTGACTGGGTTGCCCCAGCCACTCTGGGAAGCTTCCAACATACAGTGGTACCTCAGGTTACATACACTTCAGGTTACATACGCTTCAGCTTACAGACTCCGCTAACCCAGAAATAGTACCTTGGGTTAAGAACTCTGCTTCAGGATGAGAAAAGAAATCGTGCTCCAGCGGTGCAGCAGCAGCAGGAAGCTCCATTAGCTAAAGTGGTGCTTCAGGTTAAGAACAGTTTCAGGTTAAGAACAGACCTCCGGACCGAATTAAGTACTTAACCCGAGGTATCACTGTAATAATAAATTAATAAAACATTTTTTTAAAAAAACCCTTTCCTATACAGGGCTGCCTTCAGATGTCTTCTAAAGGTTGTATCGTTACTTATCTCCTTGGCTTGGGGGTTGCATAACTCCATACCCTCCAATATTTCTCTGATGAAAATAGGGACATTTCAGCATCAAATCAGAAACCGGGATAGCTTCTGTAAACCTAGAACTGTCCCTGGGAAAATAGGGAAACTTGGAAGGTCTGTATTCACTCCATAATGAGAGAAAGAAAGAAAGAAATGGCTGTTTTATTGATTAGCCAACACTGGATTCTGAGCCTGGGACCTAACTGATATTCATTCATTTATTCATTCATTCATTCATTCATTCATTCATTCATTCATGGTATATTTATTTTGCGTATATGCTATTGCGCTTGTGCCATGGAAAAGCAGTTTGAGGAGGGCTTTCAAAGAAGGAAGCAGAATGACATAGCGCAAGCGTTCTGCAGACTGCTACAAGTGCAAGAAGCAGCGGAGAAGAATGGTGGAGAATCTTGAAGAACTAGGTGGCTTCTGAGCAACAGAGGGTGATGGAACCAGCATTATCAACTAAACACTTGGCATGTGGACCCTTTAAGAGAAAAAGCTATGACCCAGGATGCCAGCCCTGCCGGAGACCTGACTCAAGTGTTGTGGCCTGGTTGGAAGAATCATCTGCTACTTTGTGCAGGCTTCATCAATAATAAAGTTTGATTTACCACTAACTCGGCTTCTAGTTACAGAGCCAATGATCAAATTTGTATCCACATCCAATTCCAATGAGCTTGGGACAGGATAAATGGGGTTTCTTCATGACAACAGCTCCATAAGGGAGGTTCAGCACAACTGACACAAAATCACCAGGTTAGCTTCACAGCTAACCTGGCCAGAGATTTTAAACTAGGGGCAGATCTACACTCATGGTTTTTAATGTTAAGAAAGGGTTATGGAAAGGTTTTGATAGATGGACACATGACGCCCTACTTTTTACATTCATGGTGTGTTTTTACATTGTCTTTTTTAGAGCTTTTTTTTTTGAAAAGTTTTTATTATTAAAATAATTCAGCATTAGTACACACATATTGCGAATATACAAGCATACAAACGTACATTTCATACAATCCTTAAAAATGTTCAAACATACCTACACTCAATCCCACAGATAATTCCTTTTTCCTTCACCATCCACCACCCCTCACCCCACCTTTGTGTTAGACTTCCAATCTACTCAATTGCATTTTCTTTCCACTTTTATTACTTTCTTTCACACACCTTTAACCTAATTTCATGCTTCGTTTTCTGTTGCACACTGTTATCCATCTTATTTAGTATTTCAGTGTTTAAAACGGAACTTGTTTATTCTAATAGGAGTTCTGATTTTTCAATATGGTTTTGCAAGTATCTTTTAAACACCTTCCAGTCCCTGTCTATCTTCTCTTTTGAGATCCTTCCAATTTCTTCCATTGTTTTAGATATATTGTAATACTCCAATAATTTGGCAAGCCACTCTGTTTTTGTTGGTATAATACCACTTTTCCAATTTTCCATAGCACATATACTAAAATTGGAACGAAAAAAAGAAGATTAGCATGGCCCCTGCGCTAGAGCTTAATTTTTAATTGTTTATGCTGCTTTATTTGTGAAACTCTGCTCATATGGCCCCATTTTTACCCTTTTTCTTACTGCATTCAAACTCCAAACCCCACCTCCAAAGGTGTTGGGGGGCAGATAAGAAAAGGACATGGAAGGCAAGAGGAAGAATTAGGTAAAACGTAACACCAGAGGTTAGAGCAGAGCAACCAGCAGCAGGGGGGAAACAGAATTTTGGGAAATGGTGTGAGCGGGACATAGGTGCCAACTCCCTGGGGCCCTGGGTGCCAGAGCACCCACAAAAATCCCCATGAAGGGGCAGGGCACCCACAAATTTCAGTGCCAGGGCCATGCATGCTGCATGGCACCCAAGGTCCTAGGCACTCATGATTACAGGGCCAATTTGGCACTCCTGAGCCAGGTATTACTTACATTTGATGGGGGGAAACAAGGTAAAAGAAAACACAATTTAATTAACAAGTATGCCCTGTGAAATTTTAGAATGGCATATGTAATAACGTTAAACAGCTCAGTGTAGATCCAGCCTAGGTTTTACAATGCCTCATATTGGCTATCGCTGCAAGGTCAAAACGGAGAGGTGGAGAAAGCAACAGAGAAAGTGACCGGAAAAAGCTGGTTTTGAGGCATAGTGAATTTGGCAAAGCAAGATAAAAATAAAAGAAGCCCCTCCCTCTCAAAGTGTGTCCTCTGTGTAGTGCAATCATAATAGGAAATAGAAGTTTATCCTAAGTGCTCTGTCGGTATTTTTCTAAGATCCTTTTCAGAATACACTCCTCCATCATGATTAATTCATTGAGAGGCAAGTGCACTGTTGTTTCATCAGCTCTGATATCTAGATTTTACAAGAGCTTACCCTTAAGACAGTATTAATTACGGCCAACATTCAGATTTCAGTGGCTCCCTGGACATGGGAGCATCTGTAGGCTGCATTAACCAGAAAGAACTCTAGTAAAAGCACAGATTCTTATGTATGCAACAACAGCAGCTGGAACCTTGTATGCTAAGAACAGGAAGGAAGAGAAAACACCAATGAAAGAAGAATGGATTTAGGGATGGCCAACTCCCGAGGGACTGCGATCTACTTTCAGAATTAAAATCTGACAGTGATCTACCTTTTTAGGGAAGGGAAATGCCCCGTTTTTTAGGGATTCAGGTCAAAGCTGTTGAGCTTCTTTTTTTACAGGTGGGGAATACCCCGTTTTATGCCCATTTTGTTGGGGTTCCATTTTGGGGGGGACTTTTAAGGGGGAAGGGGATTAGTCATGGAATGCGGAATGAGCATGATGGACTGTTCACAGAATGGAAGCCCTTTTTGGAAAATCTAAAAATCTATATATATATATATATAATCAAATGAAATCATGAGCAGGATTTGAAATATGAGTAGTGGTAGAAGATTGCTAATCTATGGAATAGAAAAAGATGTCTTGGGTGAAGTGTTTATTAGAGTGCAGTATGTAAATGAATGGGATGGGGTTAAGAACAGCATGGAAGGAAAAGCGGGAAGTCAAAGTTTAAAGAGAAATGTAGAATTTGTATTGTTAAAAAGGAAAGTGGTCAAACCATCGCAAGAGGTGTTGAAATTTGGTGGGGTTGGATAGTTACAAGGGAATGGTCTCGGTGGTGCAGTTCACAATTTTATTCTTATTTATTTATAATTATTACTTTGTCAAAAAATAAAGAAAAGGAAAATTAAAAAGAGAAAGAGAGAGAAATGTAGTAAAAATTCAGAATCTGGAATATATATGTTAAGAATTTAAAGTTTAATAAAAATTTGACTACAGTGGAAGCCCAAATAAATAAATAAATAAATAAATGCTCAGATCCACTGTGCAAAGCAAAAGCAAAAGCTCTAACACATCCCTGAGCCAAATGTATTCCTTCACCTTTGGAGTAACTGTATTTACAGGGACAAATAACAGAAGAAATGTTATCAAGGACCCATATACTTAATTGCTCAGTGCCAACTACTTTCAACAATATCCTGTTTATGTTTGCATAGGCCTAATGGAGTGTTCTCTATTAAAGTGCATGAATAGGCATAAGTCGGACATGAAAAACGCCAAGAAATTGGCAAAGGATTATTTCAGCTTCCTTGGATACTTTGATTGTGACCTCAATGTCCTGCAAAACAAATCAAGGCATAATTAAGAGCTCATGCTACCAGGCCATGGCCCTAGATATTTAAGGCTCTCAGATCCAAGTTAATAGGGACTGTGGTGGGAAGGCAGGGACCTTCAATCCCCAAAACTGGGATAGACCTACCAGGAAGAGTTACTGTGATCACTAGGCCTGAGCTGTTTCACTTTCTTGGAATGAAGAGTTGACGTCACTGACACCAGGCCTTTTATTGCTGACCTGACGCTGGCTCGTGACATTAAGCCACTGGAGTAGACCATCCCACAGCTGCAGGAGTAACCTCCCAACAGCAGAATCAGTGCCACTTACCAGAAGGGGAGAGACAAAGCAATGAGGTCCAGGCTACACAGGGACACCAGCAGGACTGACTCTGCTAGCGTGTCCATGCAGCGCCTTGCCTCATCCTTACCCATTCTGCTAAGTGGAAGGGACTATGCTGCAAGGAGGATCTTGATATGGCCCTGCTCCACTACACGAGCCATTCCTGACATACTGCAAGTAATGACTTTGACTTTGACATGTATAATGATACATCTTTCCATAGGTAACGTGGTAATTTCTACCTCTGAACTCATAACAGTTTCTCTGCTACGGGTGCTAACATGGAGTAATGTCTGATAATGGAACCAGTTGAAGCAGTCATCAGGTTCCTGTACTTGAAAGGGCGCACACCACGGGAGATGTTCAATGAGATGAAAGGGACTTATGGGGAAGGTGCCTCACCATATGACGTCAGTTCAAGTGTGGTTGGACTTTGGTGGAACGGCTCCCATTCCTCGGTGACCACAGTCCATCATTGATGAAGACACCATCCAGCAAGTAGAGACCATTTTGGAGGATCGCCACATAACAGTTTGCCAACTAGCTGCAGATGTCAAGATCAGTGTGGGCTCTGTAGAAAAAATCACCCATGACCATTTGCACATGGGAAAGGTGTCCACATGGTGGGTTCCCCGGCTGCTGATGCCTTTCCAGAAGCAGGAACGAGTCACCTGCTCACAGGCTCTTTTGGCCATGTGTTATGAAAACCATGATGACTTCTCAGTCCAAACAATGGAAGCACTCTGCCTCACCACCTCCAAAGAAGACACATGTCCAACCATCAGTGAGCAAGGTCATGTTCATGGTTTTTTGGGACCAGTGTGGAGTAGTGATGATTGATTTCCTGGCAAAGGGTACCACAGTTACCAGGACATACTACACTTCACTGCTGTAGAAATTGTGGAAGGCCATCAAAATCAAGAGGCGTGGTATGCTGACCAAAGATGCCTGCCTCCTACAGGATAACGCCCCGATTCACAACTCACATGTTGCTGAGATGAAAACACGGTCGTGTAGCTATGAAATCCTTCCTCACACTGCTTATTCTCCTGACCTCACACCATCTGACTTCCACCTCTTTCCAACCATGAAGTTATTTTTGAAGAGCAAGCTTTTTCCAAACAGTAAAATGCTGATTTCTGAGGTCAAGTCATGGCTTCTGATGCAACCTGCCAACTTCTACAGACGAGGTCTCCACAGCTGCATAAAGCGATGGGAGAAGTGTGTGACTCTTGCTGGTAGCTATGTAGAGATGGAATAATAACTGTGCCGAGTTTCATTTGTCTCAGTCCATGGGAAGTACATCAGGGGAAATCTTTAATGAATGCCCCTCGTACAGTATCAGAACATGGTGACATGGTGCTCTGTGTCAACTTGCATTTCTTAGTGCAGAAAGTATTGATCTGATGTGTAGAGATCTTTCCTATTCTAATTAATTCAAGAGGGTTCTGGAAGCGTCTCTGTGTGAAAAAAATAACTAGAAGGTTCATGATGTTTGGGTTATTCCTTCAGAGAAGCTGAGTACAGCTGGTTTAAACTGGTTCTCCTATCTCTTTCTGTCAAGATCATGCTGACTATAAAAGGAAGGCCAGAAAGAACCTGGGTTTCACTTTCTCATTCTATCTCTCTTCCTTCTGGTGTGGTGTTCTGTATATAGTGTTAAGGTTTAGACTTATTAAAAGTTATTGCAAGTTAAAGTTAAGTCTACTGCAACTGGATTTCTTATGGACAGTGCCAATCCTGAATGTATTGGATTTGTGACCATTATGCTCATTTGCTTTCAGTAACAGTAAAGCTCTGCTGGATGAAACACGAATTGCCTCTGGTCTATTTTTTGGGAAACAAGCAACGTGTTTAAGTTTTTACTCTGCCAGCTATATGGTGGAATCTGCTCTGGATCAATATTGTGTAGAATTCCATGAAGGTGGTTTCATATGTTGCAGCTCACCTAAAAATGAACGAAAGCTGGGGCTCCTAGTTAGGAGGGATCTGAGTAGTCTTCATGAACATAGCTTGCCTGCTTCTTAAATAAGAAACTCATGTTGGTGTCAATCATTTCACAAGGCCTCATAGCGTGCTCCCTACTGCTTCTTCCGATTGTCCCTCAGCATGGGGACAAGAAAGAAACTCCTGACCCCATGCATCAAACATTTGCTAGACCTCCCAACCCACGAATCCCACATCTGTTGTGTATTCCAGAATGTTTAAGGGGGGGGAATCGCCCCTTTTTTGACACTTAAGAGCATTACAGTATTCAGTGATAAGTTAAAGATGGAATGTGAAAGTACCAGATGTCCCAATTTCCATGGGACTTTCCACCCAGAAATATAAAATTCCCATATCCTCTTGGCAGGAACAATTGGCTCAAGACCTGCAGATGCAGCACCCTCCTAAGACGCGCCATGTGGGAGTGTCACACTCTCAGCTTCTGCACGGAGGGCGTCTCAGATTCCTGCAGCTGCATCGCATCTTGATGAGGTCTCTGGGACAAGAGAGACAAAGAAACAACATATAAGTCAGAAACTAAACTGGGAATAGTGAAGACATCTGACTGGCTGAGGAAATCAAGATATATGAATAGCAAAGGACTTCTGCAGGAATGCTGAGGATAGCTTAGGGTGTACAATAAGTGAGGGAGAAGGCAAAATGCAGCGGATTGCAAGACACGTTAGAAGAGTGTTTTGTTTCCAGACTTGCTTCTAGCTTTGTAATGGCAGCATTTACCTTTAGTTGGGTGAGTGTAAGGACACGAGTGGCACTGTGGTCTAAACCACTGAGCCTCTTGGGTTTGCCACACAGAAGGTCGTCGGTTCAAATCCCTGCAATGGGGTGAGCTCCCATTGCCCTGTCTCAGGTCCTGCCAACCTAGCAGTTCGAAAACATGCCAGTACAAGTAGATAAATAGATACCACTGCAGCAGAAAGGTAAACGGGATTTCCATATGCTCTGGTCTTCATCACGGTGTTCCATTGTGCCAGAAGTGGTTTAGTCATGTTGGCCACATGATGCAGAAAGCTGTCTGTGGACAAATGCCGGCTCCCTCGGCCTCAAATCAAGATGAGTGCCGCAATGCCACAGTCACCTTTGACTGGACTTAACCACCCAGGGGTCCTTTACCTTACCTTTATCTTTAAAGACATCCATTTTATTTAGCACCCTATGAAACCAGGTTTGCAAATATGTCTACGTTAGTTAGCAGCCGGCAATGTTTTTTACGCAGATGAAGTTTGTAATTCCCTGGTTCAGAATGCAAAGAATGCTCAGGTGCATTACAAGCTGTTACCCTCTGAAGTTCTTCTCTTCCATGGAATCAAAGAAGAGAAGCTGTGTGTGTTCATTCAGTATTCAGGGTGACCAGATCGCTATATAGGTACGCAAACCAACACTCCATAACATTGGCCTATCATTTTGCTGTGAATGTCAAGAATAGATCTGCCCCGCTGGAAAAAAGAAAGATCAAACTTCTGTAAGGGAAGCATCTTCTCTTTACCCAAGAGTAGCCAGCTGGATTAGAACTAAGACATTTCAACCACAGCATCCTGTTTCCCACAGGGACCAATTAAATCCCTCAAGAAAACCCACAAGCAGGAAATGAGGGCAACAGCCTTCTCCTACTGCGGCTACTACCTCTGATCTTGGTACACAGCCATCATCACTAGGAGATAAACAATTTTATGACTTTCCATAGACATCTGAAGGCAGCCCTGTATGGTGAAGTTTTTAATGTCTGGTGTTTTGCTGTGTTTTGTTATATGCTGTCGGAAGCCACCCAGAGCAGCTAGGAAAACCCAGTCAGATGGCCAGGGTACAAGTCATAAATTGTTGCTGTTGTTAGCCATTGATGGCCTTTTTATCCCTTTATTTGTTTACTACCCTTTTAAAGCTGTATAAAACCCCATCTACTTTATACATTCAAAGCAGCATTATATCATTTTAAACAGTCATGATTTTCCCCCAAAGACTCCTGGGAAATGTAGTTTTCTAAGGGTGCTGAGGGTTGCTCAGAGACCGTTATTTCACCCTCAGAGCTACCATTTCTGGGGTTCTCTGGAAACTGGGGTTGATGATTGAACCATTCTGGCAATGGGAACCAGGCAGAGGGCCTTCTCGGCAGTGGCACCCTCCTTGTGGAACACCCTCCCATCAAAGGTCAAGGAGATAAAGAACTACACAACTTTTAGAAGACATCTGAAGGCAGCCCTGTATCGGGAAGTTTTTTTTTTAATGTTTGATGTTTTATTGTGTTCTATACATACTGGAAGCTGCCCAGAGTGGCTAGGGAAAACCAGGCAGATGGGCAAGGTATAAATGATAAAATTGTTGTTGTCATTTATTTGCAGAAGTTTTTTTTTATGTGATAATCCTTACTATGCAGAGGTGAGTAGCAAGCACCTGTTTTGAAATCCACATATGGTGGGTTTGGTTTTCTACCTCTTGACATCCAAGCAACTTCTATGCATAAGCAAAGGCATCACATGTCAACATCAACCTTTTGCAGCTGAATATATTTAAAACAAGACGTGGGTGGCGCTGTGGTCTAAACCACAGAGCCTAGGACTTGCTGATTGGAAGGTCGGCGGTTCGAATCCCCACAATGGGGTGAGCTCCTGTTGCTCAGTCCCTGCTCCTGCCAACCTAGCAGTTCGAAAGCACGCCAAAGTGCAAGTAGGTAAATCAGTACCACTCCGGCAGGAAGGTAAACGGCATTTCCGTGCGCTGCTCTGGTTTGCCAGAAGCGGCTTAGTCATGCTGGCCACATGACCTGGAAGCTGTACGCCGGCTCCCTCAGCCAATAAAGTGAAATGAGCGCCATAACCCCAGAGTCATCCGTGACTGGACCTAATGGTCAGGGGTCCCTTTACCTATATTTCAAATACCTCCACTTCCTCTCAAAACGCTGTGTTCTTTTATACACAGTCACAACCACAACTGGCCTCAAGAAGCAGAGTTGAATTGTAGCTGCAGAGAGAAGGCCCAGGAGCTTCTGAGAAAGATGAGCTCTCCAGCGGCACTTCACATTTCAGAAATGGCCATGAACTCCCAGAGCTGTCCCCACAATCAGGACAAACAGCTGCTCTTGGAACAGCTAAACAAGTCGTTTTCTTTCCAAACTATGTTGCGAGGGGAAACAGAGACAAGGAGCAAAGAAAGGGCAGCCAAAATCTTGTGGATAGGTACAGTAGATGCTCATAGCCCCACCGAATCACATTCAGGTCAACATTGCTTAGTGTATAGCTCTTTGCTCATCCCACGGCAAGACCTGCCAATTTCCCAATATGTTATTGATCTTCCCTATTATTTGTCATTCGCGAACAATAATGAAGCCAGACCATGAGGCAGGGGCAAGGAACCGTTTTTTCCAGCCTGAGGCCTACCTCAGGGACTCAAGAAACTTCCAGTTAACATTATCCGTGAGTAAGATATCAGTTCAGGAATCAAGGATTCTCTACAGCTGCTATAGTCCCTTCTAAAGCAGACGTGCAAGAATTGTGACACATGGACAACGTCGCCAGAGAACCAGCACATTTTTTTTCTGGATCAAATACAAAAACAGACCTCATTTCCAGGACCGGTGCTTTTATTAGAGTGAGGCAGCTGATTATAGCGTACCTTGAAAGGGTAGTAAATTGTTAGGTGTTTAATTTAATTTATTATTATAGTGGTACCTCGGGTTAAGAACTTAATTCGTTCTGGAGGTCTGTTCTTAACCTGAAACTGTTCTTAACCTGAAGCACCACTTTAGCTAATGGGGCCTCCTGCTGCTGCCGCCGGAGCATGATTTCTGTTCTCATCCTGAAGCAAAGTTCTTAACCCGAGGTACTATTTCTGGGTTAGCGGAGTCTGTAACCTGAAGCATATGTAACCTGAAGCGTACATAACCCGAGGTACCACTGTACTGTATTTTTGCTGCCAGGGAGGCTGAAGTTGCTTGTGAGGTTACCTGTCGCAGGTACCAAATAAACTGGCTGTGATGCACCTTGCCTTGATGTATCTGATTGTTGCTGATACACCTCAACCAGTGATTGGGCCGGCAATTTCCCCCCAACTCTGCCACTGGGGGGCCCATGTGGCTTGCATCATCATCATCATCATCATCCTCATCATCAAATGTATATATCACTTATATGCCAAAATGACTTCTAAGCCATTTACGACGGTAAAATTTACACATAATCAAAATATGCAATAACAATTCCATTGGTACTAAAAAGAATCCTTAATTAAAATGTACAATGAAACAAGCAATTAAAAAGTATGCCACTTAAAAGAGTGGGAGGGGGGAGAGTTAAAACAATAAAATCAGAAGTTCAGTTCAGGGGAATGCGTGCCTAAACAGGTGTGTCTTCAGGAGTTGGCGGGATGTCAGCACTGATGGAGCACCTCATATTTCAGCAAGGAGAGAGTTCTAAACACTGGATAGCTCAGTTGGTTAGAGTATGGTACTGATAACCCCATATGGGACAGCTGCATATTCCTGCCTTGCAGGGGGTTGGACTAGATGATCCTCAGGGTCCCTTCCAACAATACAATTCTATGATCTTTGGTGCCACCAGAAAAAGCCCACCTCCATGTTACCACAGCCTGCCTCATGGTTAGACAGAATACTGGATTGTTAACAATAAAGGTGTTATTGTGTAATTGTAGTAGGTGTGGTAATATATGAATTACAGTGGTACCTGGCGTTAGACATCAGGTTACAGACTCCGCTAACCCAAAAATAGTACCTCGGGTTTAGAACTTTGCTTCAGGATGAGAACAGAAATTGTGCAGCAGTGGCATGGCGGCAGCAGGAGGCCCCATTAGCTAAAGTGGTACCTCAGGTTAAGAACAGTTTCAGGTTAAGTACGGACCTCCAGAACGTATTAATTTCTTAACCTGAGGTACCACTGTATAATTATCGGAGGAAATGACAAAAGGTGTGTTGTGTGATGCTTTGCTGCTTACGACAGTGAGTGTTTGTGCACACAAAAATCATTGCAATCCACAAAACTGACTAACTAATTGGCTGAGAAATAATAAAACGAACTAAAATTGCTGGACACAGACTCAAGTGGGCATGTGAAAAAGTCACACATATGAAAAGAGATACTCAGAGTTTAAGAATAGAGGGCAAACAATGGCTGAATGAAATAATTAGAAACAGATTAAATAATACAGGCAGCTGATCTTAAAGCAAAATAATCCCAAGGGGAGAAGGGAGGAGAGACCCAGAATCATCTTCTTATTTACTTGCTTGAAAAATATCCAGTTTGTTTCAAGGTATCATTTTTTGAGGATTCACATCATATCATCATGATTATGTCACTATTTCGCTGATTCCTCTTGCCTTTCCATTTTCGCTTGACATTTTTGAATTTGAATTGGTGGGAGGGCGCTTAGCAGTCAAAACATTCCCACTCTCCCTCACACAATTCTAATAAGGTATGGATCTCAAATATCCAAACGTTCACACCTGAAGAGAGATCTTGCTATGTTTAATCTGACAATGCTATCACTGTTACTAATAAGGAGAAGAGTCTTTAAAAAAATAAAAACAACCCAACAGAAAATGATGCCTATGAGACAGTCATAGAGACTGCAGATGCAAACAGAAGCAAGCTGGCACAATAAAGGGTAAATTTGAGGTTGATCTTTTGGGAAATTCCCCTCACTCCCCTTTTCCTCTAGAAATGTTTGCTAGAGAACTTTAATCTCAGATCTAGATTCCATTTACCCAAATAATGCATTCAAAAAACAGCAGGGAACATCAAAGAATTACTTCATTTCCTTCGTATGTTTAGGGGTGAGGGGAAGTCTACCGTGTGAAGTCTATGTGTGAACTCATTGAAATCCATAAATATCCATAAGAGAGGCGTAAAAATATTTATGACTAAACCAATAAACTGGGCGAGGGCTTTAAAGGGTGCTTATGGAATGTCGTATTTTGCAAGCAAAGGCTTGCACAGCCTTTTGGTGTCAAAACAAAGTCTGTGAAACATGATAAGATCTGTCACATTACAGCCAAATTAGCCAAATAAATGTAGAAAACAGGAATGTAATCTGAGGTGAATTCATATGAAGATGCATTACAGCTGGCTGCAAAAGGTGGTTTAAAAATTAATTTATTTTTTTAAAAAAATGAATTACATTGAATCATGAAATAGGCAGATGTCTGAAAAAAAGGAAAAAATGTTTTATTTGCACAGTGGTCGATACATACAGAACCAAAGTCAAGAAGTGTTTGAAATTTCAGTTGGTTAGAATGATAGTTGCTGCCACAAACCTGGTCATTTTTACCCAGTTTTATGTAAATCGTGGTATATTAGCATATCCCACAAGAGTTTAAAATATTAACATACATGTTAAGACCTAAGACAAAAAGAATCAAGCCTACTCCTACTTATTGAGGTGCCGTCTTAAATTTTGTTTCTTTTGGCATGTGATGATCACAGGAAGCCAGATTATACCTGGTCTAATTTCCAAGACATTTTGTTAGGTAAAGGTAAAGGTACCCCTGCCCGTACGGGCCAGTCTTGCCAGACTCTGGGGTTGTGCGCTCATCTCACTCTATAGGCCGGGAGCCAGCGCTGTCCACAGACACTTCCGGGTCACGTGGCCAGCGTGACAAGCTGCATCTGGCGACCCAGCGCAGCACACGGAACGCCGTTTACCTTCCTGCTGGTAAGCGGTCCCTATTTATCTACTTGCACTTAAGGGTGCTTTCGAACTGCTAGGTTGGCAGGCGCTGGGACCGAACGACGGGAGCGCACCCCGCCGCGGGGATTCGAACTGCCGACCATGCGATCGGCAAGTCCTAGGCACTGAGGTTTTACCCACAGTGCCACCCGACATTTTATTAGTTTTTATTTGTACAAATAAACACACATCAATAAAATCATACTGTATATGGAGATTCTCCAACTCTCGTGACTTCCCCCTATCCCATCCATGGAGTCTTATTTTAAACATCTACAACTGCATATTAGTCTGTACTCCAGTTTTAATATCGAACCATGTTATCCATAATGTTTCTTACACTACAAGTGAGTCAAAATCCTGCTCTTGTTTCCATCTGCTTACAGTGGTCTCCTAGATAAGTTATAAACTTTTCCCATTCTTTTATAACAAAAAAAATTGTCCTCTTTGTTTCTGAGTATTCCAGTCAGCTTTGCCATCTCTGCATGCAGATTATACCAGGTCTAACCCATTTCTTTGGTTGTGGAATGTCAGGCAGATAAATATGAGAGAGAGAGAGAGAGAGAGAGAGAGAGAGAGAGAGAGAGAGAGAGAGATTTAGGGCAGTGTGGGTGTTCCCCCCACATGGGGCACCGAGCTGAGGGGGTGCAAAATTGAGGAGGTTCATAATTGAGAAGATCCATTTGGGATGTACAAAGTTTTGGCCTTGCACAGGGCGCCATATTTTTATAATTCCCTCTCTCCAAGGAATTATGGGAATTGTAGTTCTTAACCACTCCTGGCACCTTTTTTAAAAAAACTACATTTCCCATGATTCTTTGGGCAAAGCCATAGTTGTTCAATATGATACTTCTTTAGATTTATAGGGAAGATTGGGCACTAATACATAGATGCTTCAGTATTCTGCCACTGCAAGAGCTATCAAAGTAAAGGCCATGCCTGATCTGAAGCACATCAACTTTTCAAACCCTTTAAGGACTTTATTGAGGTAAATGTCTCTGCTCACTCTCAAAACGACCACAAGGAGATGCAATATTTATTGCTTCTGAAATGGGTTTCCGAGTGTGGAGAGTTTATAGAAACCGGATGAGTCGTTCTTTTTACTAGGCTGCCTTTAAAAAAAACACCACACACACACACACACACACACACACAATTAAATTGTCCAAAGGCATTTTAAAATGCCAGTGAAGACAGTTTGCAAATTATTTAATTTGGTGTGCGTAGCGTTTGGGAACAGCTTGATTCTGTTTGGAGACAAACTGCCTTAAGTATTGGTGGGGAGCTTAGTTAAAGTAAGTTCTCCACCCAGATTTGCATCCAAGGCACTACAACCTTATCTGTTACCATGCCAATAAACACAAGAAGGCTGCTATAAATTGAATATGCAGATATTTTGCATCTCATCCCCTTCCCCCCCCCACTTCCCTTCAGTTATTAGCACAGAGCCATGTCACACACACACACACACACACACAGAGAGAGAGAGAGAGAGAGAAAGAATTTATGTCCTTACAATTAAGGTTGAATGCAACTTGTTGCGTAATAATCTGGGCTTCTGTAACACCAAACAATGAAAGCTAAAGTATTTATGGATGAAGCCTGCTTCTTGTTGTCTTTTCTTTCAAATTCCCATCCTAATTTATTTGACGATAACATAGCCTCATGCCCCATCCCCTCTGGGCATTTTTAATTGCTTTGCCCTCTCACTTTCCTTACAGGATACTATTTCTTCCATTAATTGCATAAAAGGAGTAAACGTTATACCATCTTTGGGCTTTACTGCTTCCTGATATAAGCTGGTGATTTTTTTTATATAAAAAAAACCACAACACCCTTTTTTTCAAGAAAAAAAAGGTGGATGGAAAAGAAGGCAAGGGTAAAAGAGGAAATTGCTTCTCTGGCTGTTAGCCATCTTTGAAGCTGAGAACGTCTTTTAGCAAAGAAAAAGCATCTCAGTGAATGCTTTGCTTTTTGAAAGGCTCAGAGACAGACAATCCTCACAGTCATTCAGTAGAGGCTGCTACTAAAGACTGAAATGGAAGAAACAGAGACAAACTTCCCATGTGTACTTCGGGCGGACTTCACATCTAAGCAGAGACTGCTGCTTGCAGCTAATTAACATTCCGCCAATCAATATTTGTAATCTCTTAATTAAAAAGAAAAAAGAAAAAACTTACTAGGAAAGAAAAAACTCACCATGGGTTTGATATAGATATAGTTTCTGCATCTCTACCCTAAGTACCATTCATACACACACACACACACACATATGAATTTATGTCCATTTATCCTTTGGCATGTATGCCATCAAATGCCAGCAGTGCCCTTCAGCTCTCTATATTGGATAAACAGGCCAAACCCTATGCCAAAGGATAAATGGACATAAATCTGACATCAGGAATCACAAGACAGAGAAACCAGTAGGAGAACACTTCAATCTCCCAGGACATTCAATACAGGATCTCAAAGCAGCTGCCTTATTACAAAAGAATTTCAGAAACAGACTTGAAAGAGAAGTTGCTGAATTACAACTTATCACTAAACTGAAAACTATGGAGAGACCTGGTCTTAACAGAGATATTGGATTCCTGTCTCATTACATATGCTAATTATCTGCATACTATCCCTTGCTTTTTCCTGTAGGACTAATTGCAGTCGTTAACAGTCGTCAGCAGGTTTACCATACCCATTGAGTCAATCACCCATCTCCTACTACCCTCCTGAGAAAAACCCCACCCCCACCCTCTCACTATATATAAGGGTCTGGTGACTTCTGTTTCAGTGTACCATCTGAAGAAGTGTGCATGCACACGAAAGCTTATACCAAGAACAAACTTAGTTGGTCTCTAAGGTGCTTGCTACTGGAATATATATATATATATAGACTGTGTCAGACCAACACGGCTACCTAACTGAATCTGTAAGAAGGGATATTGTTATTCCTTTTTTATATTTGTTTAATTAAATAAAATATTGTAATATAATAAAAACTGGAGCTAGGAAGCAATAACAGTGAAACTTTTTGTTTTAAGCCACACTTATAAATGGGGGGGAAGGACTCTTTCTCTAATATCACATGCCTTTCAAAAATGCAGTTATTTTTAGGATAGAGGAGAAAAGGGCAAAGTAATTTCCTGTTTTTAAGCATCCCTGAGATCTATGGATGAAAGGTGGTAGAAGAAGAAGAGAAGAAGAAGAAGAAGAAGAAGAAGAAGAAGAAGAAGAAGAAGAAGAAGAAGAAGAAGAAGAAGAAATTTGGCTGCTCTATATAGTCATACTTCATGTTTCGTCCACTTCAGGTTACATGTTTTCGTGTTACGTCCCGCGGCAACCCAGAAGTCCTCGAATGGGTTATTTCCGGGTAAGTGCTAAATTGTGCCGTGCGCATGCGCAGATGCGGCGCTTCGGCTTGCATCGGTTCCGTGTTATGGATGGGCCTCTGGAACGGATCCCGTCCGTAACACGAGGTTCCACTGTACATCCTGATATATGCATTAATACAGTGTGCCATCCTGATAGATACATTGTAGTGAAAATGTATTGGGGGAAACAGGCAACCTCTCATGCCTGAAGCCACTTAAAACCTGTTGCACAGTGATTGTAGCCATAGGAATAGGTGGTTATCTGTAACCTCTGGCCAAATATTACTACTGCTTTGAGATTGGTGGGAGGCAGGTCAGATACACATATTCTGGCTTTGGGGCATGGGTGATGGAGAGATATGCCTCTCTGGGTAGCTGACACAGCAGCATTTTGGAATTAAGCGTCTGGTTTTATCTATAGATTAATTACACAGATGTGACATCTGCCGAGTCGCTTGAAGTTGTGTCTGATTTGATTGTTAAAATATAACAGTCACAGGGGTGGCATTCACAAGAACTGTGGAGCATAGAGAATGGGGTTCAACACTGTCCTTTCTGCCTGCCACAGTCCCAGCGAAAATTCCCTCACCTTTGTGGATGCTATGAACCCTGGGGAGGGGGAGATCTTATTGGAACCAAGAAGAGCTTCCCTCGTGGGATAATATCAGATGCAAGGGAAAGGCATTTTCATTATGGATCTTCCTGCAATGTGGAAGAAAGGGTTAATCCCTTCCAGTGGCGTGAGGTGAAATCTTTCATAGGAACAGATAAGACTCTTTATGTACGTGACAGCAGCCACACGGATGCTACTAGCCCAGAGATGGAAAGAAGAAAGAGTCCCTACTAGAGAGGAATGGCAAACTAAGCTGTTAGACTACGCTGACATTGCAAAACTGACCAGGAAAGTTAAAGACCAAGAAGACAAGAAATTCAAGAAGGAATGGAGAGAGTTTATAATTCATTTAGGAGATGACTGTAAGCAGATGAAAACATTAGCAGGATTTTGATCCCACTTGCAATGTAACAAACACTATGGACAATATGGATAGATACAAAATATAGACTATGGAATAATATGCAGTTGAAAAGTGAAATATACTCCGAGTCGAGAGTGGATTTCATGCTCTTTATTCAGCTCATAGTGGTGAGGAGGAATGGAAGTTCCCCCAGAATGTTTGACTTATATACATTATTTACACAATGGGCCCCACGCGATTGGCTAATTCTGGGATTCTCTTGTAGGCCAATCAGGTCACGGATTCACTTCCACCTGGAGCTGGATTGGGTGGCTCCTGTGGACCAATCAGACTTTTGCATTATGAATCCTATTGTTCTGGGACCAATCAGACTGCTGCCATTTGGATCCTATTCAGCTCAGTACATAACAGAAAGGTTGACAACAGGACCCAAGGAGGGGATGGGGGGAAGTCTCAAGATCCAGAGAAATCTCATTTTACAGATATATATATTTTGTATTGTGACTAATTTACATTTGTAAAATCAAATAAAAATTATTTTTAAAAAAAATTCCATAGGGGAACAGTTAGGGCCAGAGACAACAGCTTGCAAGGGCAATTGGGGGGATGTTGCACACATGAGCATTGCACATCCCTAAGCTGGGCAGAAGCTTCTCAGCCTTTGGAAAGGAGGCAGAGGAGAACATTTAGGGGACTAGCCTAGTCCCCCAATCCACTGACTGCGTGCCACTGATTCCTTCCCTGAATGCTTATGAGCCTAATTAAAATAGCAGTGGCTATTTACTACTGTATTACAGTCCCATGGACTGCAAGAAGATCAAACCTCTCCATTCTGAAGGAAATCAGCCCTGAGTGCTCACTGGAAGGACAGATCCTGAAGCTGAGGCTCCAATACTTTGGCCACCTCATGAGAAGAGAAGACTCCCTGGAAAAGACCCTGATGTTGGGAAAGATGGAGGGCACAAGGAGAAGGGGACGACAGAGGACGAGATGGTTGGATAGAGTTCTCAAAGCTACCAGCATGAGTTTGACCAAACTGTGGGAGGCAGTGGAAGACAGGAGTGCCTGGCGTGCTCTGGTCCATGGGGTCACGAAGAGTCGGACACGACTAAATGACTAAACAACAACAAAATTACAGAATCAAAGATGCAACTTCTAGTAATGTTGTTTAGCATCATTTCTGGTTTCACTCTTGGAGACACTGCGACCCAACTGCACAGACAACTGAAAGCTCGATCAGTAATATTTTCAAGTATTGGTGAAAGAGCATACCATCTCCAAGAGTTTCTTTACCTTACTACAGCATCTTCATGACTTCGAAAGGGATATTGGCATGCTCTGCTTGGATAATGCAGTGAAATCTAATGGGGATGCGGCCAAACAGTTTGAACCTAGTCCTGACTCAAGAACATTGGAGCCAAAGTTCAAAAGGACACACTTACTTGAAATACACCCGAAGCAACAGATAAGAGTCTTTCTCTGAGGGCTCCCTCTGTAACTTCAAACTCATAGCCATTCCAGATCTCAAGCGATTGCAACAGCAAGGACAAACAGGAGCAGAATGGAAAACTATTCAGATGCTTGAAATACTGGAATATTAAGTTCGTTTGCCAAATAGCTGGAGCAAAACATTTTGACAGGCTTAGCCCTTTTGTCTGTACTTGGGATGGCAGTAAGATTTAGCAGCCTGGTAATGTAAGCAAGAGAAACAGATTTATGCATAAGGGCCAAATGAGAGGTGATGTGATGTTGTTTATATGTACCGTATTTTTCGCTCTATAAGACGCACCAGACCACAAGACACACCTAGTTTTTGGAGGAGGAAAACAAGAAAAAAATATTCTGAATCTCAGAAGCTAGAACAGCAAGAGGGATCGCCGCGCAGTGAAAGCAGCAATCCCTCTTGCTGTTCTGGCTTCTGGGATAGCTGTGCAGCCTGCATTTGCTCCATAAGACGCACACACATTTCCCCTTACTTTTTAGGAGCGAAAAAGTGAGTCTTATAGAGCAAAGAATACGGTATGTCACACTCTTGGGAACTTGGTAGCAATGGTGGGATCCTGAACAGTAAAATTTTGTGGAAGGGACAATAAACCCTTTCCTCTCTTGTGCTTTACATCTCAACCCCATGCAGTTCTATAGCACTTAGCTGGTGGACTGCTGGGCAACAATTCCAGTGTTTTACCCTTTATCCTGGAGCACGGAGGGGTGATAAATCTCTTTCTTGCACTTCTGGAGAAAACCAAAGAGTATCCGCAAGAAACATCTGTTGTTGTTTGGCACCATTCTTTTGAAATGTGGAAGTCTGCCCCCTATGGTCCCCTTAAGCAATTAAGTCCCATTAACCATCTTAAGTTCCCTTATGTCCCTTAAGTGGTCTAAGGTGACGCAAAGGGACTAAAGTGAATTCAAGTGGGCTAATGTGGATGTAAGTGAGCTAAGTTGGCTAGGGGGACCTAAATAGCCTAATGGGACTTAAGTGGGCTAAAGTGACTTAAGTGGGCCAAGGGGACTTAAATGGGCTAAGGGAAATTAAGTGGGCCAAGGAGATTTAAGTGGGCTAAGGGTTCGAAGTTCCAAGTTCGAATTAGTTTGAAGCTCCAAGTTTGAATGAGTTCAAAGTTCAAATTAGTTTGCAGCTCCAAATTCAAATTAGTTCAAAGCAGTTCAAAGCAGTTCAAAGAAACCTTCCTCCTTTAGCTGGAATAACTGGTGTAGACGAAAGAGTGGCAACTGGAGAGTCCGCAACTGGGGTTGCTTCTTCTTCATCTTGCTTGAGAAAATGTGGCACTTGTTGGCCAGCTTGTGCGTTGTTTGGTGTCTGGCCGGGAGAATGAGAGAGAAGCAGGGGACAGAAATACCGTACATGTGTTCCACTAACTGTGAGTGAAGGGTTGGCTCATGGCATATGCCGATATTTAGTTAAGGCTTTGAAATATCCTTGGCTTTCTGACTTGCTCTGTCACAAGCCTTTGGCTTCTACTTAATACACAATATCTAATTGTCATCTTCAAAGCTTCTTGGATATCAGAGTGTGTAAAAGAACAAGGCAAATCAAAAGGCATCACTAGGGAGCCTATTCTGCTTTCTTTATTTCTAAACCTACAGATCCCTTATATAAATATGTTCACACCTCAATCTGTCCCATCTTGTTGATCTGTATATAAAATTCACACCCTGACATGTACAAATGTAAGTCAACCGTGAAACTAATTTGTTAATGAGTCATACAAGACTTACAAATGTTGATTTAATTCTGGAAATGTCCCATATTATTTGGGCAATCTGAGGCTCATACATATCCCAACACCACACCAAATTTAGAATTTGTGGGATACTGTTTCAATAATAATAATATTTTAAAAATCCTGTGGGGTTTAATATTGTATGGACTGGAGAAATAAGGCAATCTGTAGACTTCAGTTTGGGCTCAAACCTTGAATCAGGGAAGATCAATTCAATCAATGAAGCAATTTTTATTTTTTAGCACTAGAATTTATTTTGCATATGCTTCAAGGTTATTTTGAATGTTACATAACTGTGATAAGGAATAAAAATGAAGAAAGACTTCCTTCCAGACAAATGACTGATCATCTTTGTTTACTTTTATAAAGTCTCACATGTACTTAATGAACTTACAAAAGCCCCTATTTTAAGGATTAGGTAACACTCAAATATCTATAAATTTTGTATAGAGATTCACTGGCTGATTCATTAAGAGGCAGAAGATTAATCAATCTAAAAAACACTAAATCTGTCAACACTCCTAATCTCAAATAAATATTGGAAATCATTAAATTGCCTTCCATTGTGGTGATTACAAAGATGGCTCATAGCCATTCTAAACTCAAAATCTAAGAAGCACAGGAACACTGATCAGACTATTTCATGTACAAACTTGCATTTACTATCTTCTGAATAGGAATTTCCCTTCCATCTTAAGTTGCCCATGGCTAGAAAATATCATATCAGCCCTTCAAAGACCTTTTTTTTTTTTAAGACCAAATTGTACCACGAACTTCAGGCTATAATGTGGGCCTTCTTTCCACCCATCACTATATTCATGGATGGAAGAAAGGCCCACATTATGTAATGCATAACATATTCATGATGTCAAAAATTCTCTCTCTCTCTAATTTTTGACATAATGCATACGTTGCTTACTCAAACTAAAAAACCTCTAAGTGTTTAACAAAAGACAACCTGCCTGTTGGAGACCGTGGGCCTAGAATCATATGTTATGTGGCCACCTTGAACTATATGAGGAAAGGCAGGGTCTGAATATTTTATATGATGCATAATAGGCCAAATACTATTCCTGTTCAAAATCTGCACTTTGAGGATCATACCCTCCAACATTTCTCCAATGAAACTAGGGACGTCCTATTCAGTAGTAGTAGTAGTAGTAATAGTTGTTGTTGTTATTCCCCACCCATCTGATTGGATTACCCTAGCCACTCTGGGCAGTTTTCAGCATATCCAAAAACATCATAAAACATAAACCATTTAAAAAAAACTTCCCTATACAGGGCTGCCTTCAGATGTCTCATAAAGGTTGTATAGTTACTTTTCTCCTTGGCTTGGGGTTTTCATAACTCCATACCCTCCAACATTTGTCTGATGAAAATAGGGACATCCTACCATACCCCCCAACATTTCTCCGAAGAAAATAGGGACGTCCTAAGGAAAAGCGGGGCATTCTAGGATCAAATCAGACTCTGGGATGGCTTCTGTAAATCTGTGACTGTCCCTGGAAAACTGGGACACTCAGAAGGTCTGGAGGATATATAGAATACATGTAACTGAGGCTGCCATCCTGCACACACTTACTTTGGAGGGAGCCCTATTGAACACAGGGAGCCTTAATGCTGGTTTTACATAGGGTTGCATTTGTGAATGTGTCACAATGGCTGTAGCATCTCTGATGTCAGTGACCCAGGCCTGCTCCTTGACTGATGTTTATCTGAGATTGTGAATCAAGTGCTGCTGCTCTCCTTGCCATGTTTATGAAGCCAATTTCAAGCATCCTTGTTTAAGCTAGGTCCATGTTCTTCAACCTTGGGTCTTCAGGTGTTGCTTGCCTCCAACTCCCACCATCCCCAGCCAGCATGTGGTGAGGGATGGTGGGAATCATAGTCCAACAACTTCCGGGGATCCAAAGTGAAAGACAGCAAAGCATCTGGGGTAGAGAACAAAGTAGCTTTGCAGACACGCCACATCAAGCATTCCTTTCTATTTCTGAAATAGATTGCTTTGTGTGCATCAGTGGGAAGGACCTGAACCTGGCCAGATCAGCTCCCTTCCATGAAACTGATAAAGAAACCATTCCGGATGGAGGAGTACTCCCAGAACTAATTGTTGGACCAAGGCAAAAGTAGAGAAGACTCCAAATGCTCATTTTTGGAATACGTTCATGTCTAGCATCATACTAAATCACCATATAAACATTTGGGCTGTGGTTCCAGTTCTTGTTTCCCCTCATCAACTTCTCCCAAAGATGGATCTTTCCTTTTGGTTCCCAGTATTTCAACTCCCTGATAGGAAAATGCCAAACACGCACTAATGATTTAAGTGTTGTCTTTGTGGTTCTTTTGAGAAAGCAACGATGAAAACAGAGACAAATGACTTGCCGTGAGTGGCCTTGTGTACTCAACTGCTTGGCACTTGAAGGCGAAGCAATAAGTCTGGAATGTGGGAGAATTCTTAGAAACTTGGCCTCTTTAACCAAACATGGGCAATGGAGAATGTCTATTAGAGTACACTAACAATCTGTAAAAGGGGTGGGCTGAAACTTTTTTCTTTTATTTTCTTTATAAAAAGATGCGAATCTAGACTTCTACAACTTCATGACTAGAAGAAAGTTTGTACAGTCATACCTCTACTTATGTATCCTTCTGGATACGGACTCTTCGGGTTATGGCCACGGCAAACCCAGAAGTGTATACTTCCGGGGTTTGCCGCGCACACATGCGCAGAAGCACTCAATTGTGCCACGTGTGTGAGGAGAAACGCGTCTCTATTTACATAATTTTCAGGGTGTGAACAAACCCCAGGAACAAATTAAGTTCGTATCTGGAGGGTCCACTGTAATGTTATACTGTCTGCTATCAAATCAGTTCCCCGCCCCCATTTATGTATACAAATCCACTTTATGCCGACAGATAAAAGCCAATCACCTACATCCAGAAACAGTATAACAACCCAGACAGGTTCCCCACTTGGGCGAAAACTTGAAACCTGGTCCTAGAGAGTATGCTATCATTGTTCACCACTGCACCACATAAAGGAAAACTGAATGGCCGCACAGTCTATGCTAATTCTGGTCTTCAGAAAGACCAAATCTTCTGGTTAGCAAGTTACAGTGTGGCAAAGTTCTACAATTCTTGAAACCTGTACCCTTAAGTGCACTGTTGAAAGGGTTCTGTCTTGGGCCTGGTCTTATTCAACATCTTTATCAACGACTTGGATAATGGACTCAAGGGCATCCTGATCAAATTTGCAGATGACACCAAACTGGGAGGGGTGGCTAACACCCCAGAGGACAGGATCACACTTCAAAACGACCTTGACAGATTAGAGAACTGGGCCAAAACAAACAAGATGAATTTTAACAGGGAGAAATGTAAAGTATTGCACTTGGGCAAAAAAAATGAGAGGCACAAATACAAGATGGGTGACACCTGGCTTGAGAGCAGTACATGTGAAAAGGATCTAGGAGTCTTGGTTGACCACAAACTTGACATGAGCCAACAGTGTGATGCGGCAGCTAAAAAAGCCAATGCAATTCTGGGCTGCATCAATAGGAGTATAGCATCTAGATCAAGGGAAGTAATAGTCCCACTGTATTCTGCTCTGGTCAGACCTCACCTGGAGTACTGTGTCCAGTTCTGGGCACCACAGTTCAAGAAGGACACTGACAAACTGGAATGTGTCCAGAGGAGGGCAACCAAAATGGTCAAAGGCCTGGAAACAATGCCTTGTGAGGAACGGCTAAGGGAGCTGGGCATGTTTAGCCTGGAGAAGAGGAGGTTAAGGGGTGATATGATAGCCATGTTCAAATATATAAAAGGATGTCACATAGAGGAGGGTGAAAGGTTGTTTTCTGCTGCTCCAGAGAAGCGGACACGGAGCAATGGATCCAAACTACAAGAAAGAAGATTCCACCTAAACATTAGGAAGAACTTCCTGGCAGTAAGAGCTGTTTGACAGTGGAATTTGCTGCCAAGGAGTGTAGTGGAGTCTCCTTCTTTGGAGGTCTTTAAGCAGAGGCTTGACAACCATATGTCAGGAGTGCTCTGATGGTGTTTCCTGCTTGGCAGGGGGTTGGACCCGATGGCCCTTGTGGTCTCTTCCAACTCTATCATTCTATGATTCTATGATTCTAAGTTCACCTGTAAATGATAGCTTGTTGCCCACTGTCTCTGATTCTCTAGAACCACTGAATGCAGAACCGGCAGTATGACTGTATTGCAATGTCTTTTGAGCCATTGTGTCACACTCATTGGAGCAAAGTGCACCTCTTTGTTGCTTCCTGGCACATCCTTCCTCCTTTGTTTGTTTGATACCACGCGAAAGTCTTCAAATGATTAGTCTGGGAAAGAAGGGGTGTTTGAAAGAGCAGCCTTGCATTTGCAAGGAGCACAAACCTGGAAGGGGCTGTAGCTGAATAAAGCCATTTGTTTAAGTGCCCCATGCAGCTCTGATACCATGATCTGTTTTCTGCAATTTCACTCAGAGGACTTCGTGCCTACAGACAGCAGGCACATTGTTCTCGGGGCGTTTGCATCCAGTTACAGAGGAGACACACAGTCTGAACTCCCCTCATGGAAATTTGTTTTATTCTTTACCTTTGGGTTTAATGAAAAGCATACTGTCTATATTGTTGCCATTTCTGCAACAGAGAAAATATTGCATGGCACTTAGCAACCTGAAAAGTCCTTCAGAGGACCATTGGATCAGCCCCTCTCGGACATTTTTTGGAAAGTGATACCACACTATGTTTTCATCAGCAAAAAGGAAGGTCTCTCAGAATTAACACTGCTGCTTCACTTTCCCCTCCAATGAGACTCAAAGCATCTTTATTTTCCTTATCTGAAGGTATTTCAATGAAGTTATAATTGGGTATTATGCTTGTAAAGTGATGTTTAAAGAGGTCTGGAAGATCACTGACTTCACAGGCTATAAAAAAATGGGATATAGGAAAATATCCCTTGACTTGGTTCTCTATCTTTGGTTTGTTTATTGCGTGCCAAGGCCCCTGACCCCTTTGCACCTGGTATAGTAAAATAACCAGATAGGATGAGTGTAAATGAAGACTGGGTCAAATAGGCCACAACTTTTTTGATTACAGCTGTGAAAGTTTTGGATTTTAAAATTTTACCATTTTAGCTCGGTCTGCTGAGAGTGTATTCTAGGGTCAACCCAACCAGGGGCAGAGGGGCTATGATTTACATCAAATACCCGAGGGGTCCCCATTTGAGGAGTGTGATGGCCCTAGGCCCAGCCTGAACATCCAGACAGAAGCAGCTCCTCACGGTCCCCTTTTCTGTGGAGGGGCAGACAGAGGCTACAACCTCCCCATCATCCAACACTGAGTGAAGAGGCCTGGGCAGGCCCTTCGATTGACTCCCTGGGCGTGGACCCAAGTGACGCCAGCTGGCACAGTTGGCTCTGCCCCTGGGGAGATCCTGCACAGCAGCCTGCCTGCGATTGGCCAATTTGCAGGCAGGCTATGATCCGGCCAGCCCCCAACACCCAGTGGATTGTGCAGGGGCCACAGTGCCATGCTGCAACACTACCTGTCCAATAGTAGGCAAGCATGTGGGAATGTTCAGGGAGGCAGAAGAGGATGTATTGTTTATTAATATCCTTCCTAACTTGCGCTAGCAAGTTCTATAACTTAGCAGAGTTTTACATTCCCCTTTTAAATGTACAGCAGATAGCTGGTTGCAGGCTTGTTTAAGCCCCTTAATATTAGATTCCTGGTACAGTAAATCCCCTTTATATCCCTTTTAAAAGAATAAACACGCCACAATCTTGTGTAAAGTATATAAAATAAGTTTACTCACATCATCAGTTCACAGTTGGATCCCTGAAGGCAGGCTTAGTTACAAAGTATATACATTTGGATCTACCCCATATGGGGGGATAATCCCAGTGACTGCAGACAGGCAGTCACTGCAGTTCACACGACAAAAGGAAGATGGAGAGGAGTCGAAAAGAAGGAGGTGTGCTGCGTGCCTTGCCCTTTTGTTACCCGAGCAGGTAAGTTTACGTGCACCTTTAGTCACATGCTAAAGGAAATATGTCTCAGTCTAGGAGGAAACAGGAAGTTTTAAACTGGCTGGACCAAACATTCCCCTGCATGTCCACTCTAGGAAAACAAGGAATGTTGTACTTGACTGCTACTTAGGTATCACATCCCACAAAGTGGACTTAGAGAAGGCATGTGGGTACTAGTGGGTTCAGTGCACAGCAACTGAGGGAGGGCCATAGCTAAGTGGCACAGTTCATGTTTTGCATGATGCAGAAAGTGCCACGTTCAGCCGCCAGAGACAGCTGGGGGCTGCAGAGGAGAGGAAGGAGAAGTTCTATTGTTCAAGCAAAAGTCCGCTGAGCAAGCAAGACAGCAGCATTGGAGATTGCATAGCATTCTTGATTCTTCTTTTGCAGCTGCATACCCTCCAACATTTCTCCAATGCAAATAGGGGTGTCCTAAGGGAAAGCGGGACATTCCAGGATCAAATCAGAAAATGGGGTGGCTTCAGTAAATCTGGAACCGGTTGTGGAAAATGGGGACACTAAAAAGGTCTGCAGCTGTATCCTGAATTTGGTGCTTTTGATTTCAAGCCACAGTCGCAGAGGAAATTTCCCCCCAGAGAGGAAATGAATGATGAGCATTGTTTCAGTCATAACTTGCATTTAGCATATTGTTCACTGGGGAAACATCATTGGTTGTATTATTATTATTATTATTATTATTATTATTATTATTATTATTAGAATTAGAATTAGAATTGCATTCAGGCCTGGCAGGGGCATGGAGATCTGGAAAAACCAAGCCACAGCTGTTCACCAATTTAGACTGAGGACCAAGTTAAACACTACTGCCTGCCTGCAGTAAGGTAAAGGTAAAGGGACCCCTGATCATTAGGTCCAGTCGTGACTGACTCTGGGGTTGCGGTGCTCATCTCGCTTTATTGGCCGAGGGAGCCGGCGTACAGCTTCCAGTTCATGTGGCCAGCATGACTAAGCCACTTCTGGCAAACCAGAGCAGCTCACGGAAACATAGTTTACCTTCCGCAAGAGCGGTACCTATTTATCTACTTGCACTTTGACATGCTTTCGAACTGCTAGGTTGGCAGGAGCAGGGACCGAGCAACAGGAGCTCAACCCGTTGCGGGGATTCGAACGCCCAACCTTCTGATTGGCAAGTCCTAGGCTCTGTGGTTTAACCCACAGCACCACCCGTGCCCTGCCTGCAGTAGGGTTGCCATATTTCAAGAGGTAAAAATCCAGACACAAAAAGTTGTTTAGCTTTTCTATGCCCCCTCCACCATTTCCAAGCCAGATCCACCCACACCGGAACCAGAGCCAGAGCTAGAGCCTGCACACAAATTATATTATTATTATTATTATTATTATTATTATTATTATTATTATTATTATTAAAACCGAAATCCATTTGCTTTAAAATGTAAAATTCTCCCCAGATGGGCAGGTAGGACCCCCAGAAGAGGACATATCCAGGAATTCCCAGACATATGGCAACCCTAGCAGGTTACCTCCCAAAGTCTCGTCCTCATGCCATGTGGCGTAGAGTCACATTGAAATGCCTACACCACAAATACCTGTCTAAGCCCATGAAGCGTTCACATGCCAGCTTTGCACAGCCTGAGGCGGTTAGTTCTGGCATGAGAAATGCACTTGTTTAGGCCAGTGTGTGTGGTCACAGGATTGAAATGGGGATCCCAGGGAAGAGGTTTCAGCTTACAACATAGGTGGAGGGTATTATCTAAACTGGGCCTTGCCTTGTTTTATTATGCTGCCTTGTTTTATTACTTAGACCATTCTTTGAAAAGGTCTCTGATGTGGAATAAATACTTCGCAAAGCACTCAGTTCCTGACACGCTGTGTGTACACCATACATTTAATGCACATGAGTTCCCAAAGAATCCTGGGAATTGTAGTTTTTCGCTCTCAAAGGTCTATAATTCCAGGAACCTTCATAATCTACTGTTTCCAGAATTCTTTGCAGGATGCTGCATGCTTCAAATGTATGGTGTGTTGGCAGCCAACCTCTAAGCATTCAGATGTATAAATATTCTTCTTGTGACTTTCATTTTTAGATTTGGAGCACGACTTGTCCAATCTATCGTGGGTTTTCCTCCTCGTTATAGAACAAGCTACCAGTGCTCAGTTATCCCAAGACTCACTTTTATCATGCATTATTGCTCCAATAATATTTTGATTAGTTTTTCAACTTACAGTTCTCAAACTCTGAGAATCGAAAATCAACACAACATATTTCAATCTTAAGGGATAACAAAGCTTGTTAGTTTTTGTTGTTGTTGTTTAAGTGCAGGACTGAAAGTGACCCGGTCTTCTGCTCTGCTCTCTGTATGGAGGTAAGATTTTTAAAAGAAGGTTTCATGTTGTTATTTCTGTTCTGCAGTTGTGTAAGACTTGAATACAGGTGTGGGCAACCTGAGGCCCTTCAGGGTCATCTCCAGAATTTTGTGAGGGATTAAATCGCACACCAGAAATTTAGATTTGTGCAATTAAAAGTGGATTAAAGCACTCTGTCACAACAAATCTGCCTTTTAAGAAAACAAATGGACTTTTTGCAGTTAGAAAAGTTATGGGGAAATGCACTAAAAAGTGTGGTATATGGACTGACAGGAAACAGTGTAACTTCCACAGAAGCAAATCAGAATGAATGCTCTTTGTCTTATTACCTCAGACAAATCAGAACAAATACTCAAAGAAGACTAGATATAGTCTAACCACTGGGTAAACCTCTGAGCAAATCTGGATGAATGCTCAATAAACAAGTAATCTGGATGTCCCATCAGCCTTGACTACTGACCATTCTGACTAGCCTGATGAGAGTTTGAATCTAGCAATACCAGGAGGTCACAGGTTACCCATTCCTACTGAATACATGTAAGACAACTGTAGTATGAGAGAAAGACGGTTCTGTACCCTGTGGAGAAGGGCCCTAGCTCAGTGGTAGATCATCTGTTTTGAATATAGAAGGTCCCATCTTGAATTCCTGGTGTCACCAGGTATGGCTGGGATGAATTATTCTCCAGCTCAAATATTAAAACCAACTGAAAAGCCTCTTGCCTTCTCAGCAGGGATAAAAATGTAGGAGTAATTGAATAGAACCAAATAGCCTCAGGTTCCAGGATGGGAAGTTCATTGAAGGAAGTTTGTGGAACAGCTTTGCCAATGCTACAATATGCTAAGGAATAGAGAGGATGCTATTATGAGTGGAAGTGCTTGTCCCGTGGCTAGAAAGCATGGGTCTGAGTGGCTTGCCCCTTCCCCCACTCCTTTCCTAGGGAAAACCCACTATTTAGCTTTACATCAGAATATCTATGGAAAACCCAATTGCTGTTGGCTCTGAGTGAGCACCAAAGAGAGGGTTTTCGGAGGTGGGGGAGGGGAGAAGCAGCAGGTCAAGAGGAAGTGTGGATATGCCCCCAAGTGGATAAGATTAGGTCAAAAATGGGAAACAACAGACCTTTTAAGTACAAAAACATGGTGGCCCACACAAGGCAGCAAACTAGAGTTACAGTCCACAGGACGAGAAAATTTAAGAACCACTGCACTCAGGGATACAACAAATTGGCACATGGCTGGGAAATGGGGAAAGGAAGGCTTGCATTTGATGCGAATGCAATTCTATAGCATGCCAAGTTAAAAGATAGCCATCTCCAAGATTTTGTTTGACTACCAGAAGATGCTTGTTTGTCAGCTTCGGATGACCTGTGGCTACTTGCTACTGGATGCAACACCTGCTGAGTGTACAATCTGTATACCTGTGTACATAATGAGTTGAACTGTACACTCGTACACTTGCAGGCAAAGTTGAATGGGTTGTATTCACTTTAGTCCTCCTTGGACGAGACCTACTGAAATTAATGAACCTAAGTTAATCATGTCCATTAAGTTCAATGGGTATACTCTCAGTAGGACTTGTATTGAATACCACCCCACAAATGTACAGTCTATGTACACAACAGTTGTGCTGGACATTTGTATGCTTTTTTCACGTGTAACATTCAGTGAGTGTCCAATCTGTGGACACAATAGTTGATCTGTACATTCATGTACTTATTCGCATGTAAAGTTCCATGGGTGTACAGTTTGTGTACCTGAATGGTCAACCTGTACAAACTAATAGGTGTACATTCTTTCACACAAACACTTGTCCATGTGTAGAGACTGGAGAAGGCTTGTACCTGTGTTTGTGAACAAGCCTCAATATTTTATTCTTCTAACAAGGAAACAGACACTATAAAAGGGTATGCCAGAGAATGCTCTGCTGCTTGGGGAACCAGGTCAAGACTACCAAGACTAGCTTCAGAAAGATGTTTGTTCCTCCTTCACTTGGGCTTTGTTCTATGATTTTCTCATGAGTTGAGGTAGACCGTGTGAAACCATCTGGTATTCTTTTCAGCTAATGAGACTCACACATGTATTTCACAACCTTGGAAAGCCCTACAACACTCTAAACAACCATGGCATCAAGGCTGCCCCAGCCTGTTCTTGATATGAAACCAAACCCGGCCATACCTCAATCTTACTACATATTAGTTTTTCTCAACACTGTTTTGCAACGGAGGATGTACATCAATACAAACAGAATAATTTGAAACTGATGACTGGCTGTTTAGGTAATTGCTGTTATGGGCCAAATCCAGAAGTCATACAACAAAGAATGAGAGCACACCCCTGTCTGGAAAAAATCAACAAAACCCACTCCTAATTCCTCCCCTCCCTGTCAGTGAGATGAAACCACTCTGAAAATACTGTGTCATAACACACCACGTAAGATAAACGAGGCATGTTTTCTTGGCACTTAAGACCAAACTACACATTACACTGGGAACTCATGAGTTTAGCTCCCAGAGTTGTCTCTCCTTAAGGAAAATAAGTGCCGGCACAGTGGGCTGCCAATTTGATGGGGGAGGCAACCTCTTAATACCAATTGCTGAGAATCACTAGTAAGAAGAGTGCTGTAGAGCTCAGGTTCAGCTCGTGGACTTCCCAATGGGCACCTGGTTCACCAGAATGAGGCTAGAGGGATGTGGGTGGCGCTGTAGTCTAAACCCCTGAGCCTCTTGGGCTTCCCGATCAGAAGGTCAGTGGTTCGAATCCTCACAACAGGGTGAGCTCCTGTTGCTCTGTCCCAGCTTCGGCCAACCTAGCACTTTGAAAGCACACCAGTGCAAGTAGATAAATAGGTACCACTGTTGTGGGAAGGTAAACAGCGTTTCTGTGCACTCTGCTTTATGTCACGGTGTTCCGTTGTGCCAGAGGTGGTTTAGTCATGCTGGCCACATGACCTGGAAAGCTGTCTGTGGACAAACGCCGGCTCCCTCGGCCTGAAAGCAAAATGAGCACCACAACCTCATAGTCACCTTTGACTGGACTTAACCGTCCAGGGATCCTTTACTTTTTTATACCTTTTTACCTAAACACTAGACTAGATGTTCAGATCCCCCAAGGCTCTTCTTATGTACAAGGGCTTCTGAAAACAGGCAACTGTCTGAAAGACACCAAAAAGCAGTCACATACTCCCAAAGCGAGTATTTTAAGGTTGGCCAGGAACAGGACTTTCAGTCATCAAATGCCCAGCTAAATGGAATGCTTTTAAATATCTCCTAAAAGTTAATAATGAGAGAGACTGGTACCCTTCACTAAGGAGGCTGTGTTATGAGTCATTAGGGATTTGGATACTGGTACCATAGGAGCCAACTCCTAGGGGCCATGAGGGATTCCCCCACCCCAATAAAAGATTTGAGAGGGCCGGGGCCCCACAAAGTTGATGGGCATTCCCATTCAAATAGTGTGTTGCACTGCATCATGTGATCAGTCATGTGGGGCGGGGCTTATCTGGGCCACCACAATATTTTATTCAAGTTGGCACCCTTGAATGGTACTAATACCTTGAATTGGACCTTCTAGTTCACAGGCAGCCAATGCGATTCTCTAAGGACTAGTGACACATAGTTCCACCAGGCTGCAACACTGGGGAGTAGCTGATATTGTTCCATTTTTCTTTTTATTATGTATTTTGTGTTTTTATCTTTTATATTGTCATTTTATGCTGTGTACCTCCTGAGAGCTTCGGATGAAGGGTGGTACAGAAATCTAGGAAATAATAATAGCAACAGCAATAACAGCCTAGCTACCACATTCTGCACTAACTGCAACCTCTGGACTGTCTTCAAGGACAGCCCCAAGAAGAGCACATTTCAGGAGTCCAGGCATCCAAGGGGTTAATCCAGCTGTGAAATGAGACCTGGAAGACAGGAAACATGTGGGGAGAAACCACATAGTGCCTCTTGGGGGTCAGAACTGGGATAAACAGCACATCATGGTATGCTGTGCTCAGTCAGTGAAGAATCATGGTATCTGGAGGAGCAGGAGGAATAATGTATGTCTATGCATATTTGAGATAGTTTTCTATATACAGTGGTACCTCGGGTTACAGACGCTTCAGGTTACAGACTCCGCTAACCCAGAAATAGTACCTCAGGTTAAGAACTTTGCTTCAGGATGACAACAGAAATCGTGTGGCGGCGGCACAGCAGCAGCGGGAGGCACGATTAGCTAAAGTGGTACCTCAGGTTAAGAACAGTTTCAGGTTAAGAATGGACCTCCAGAACGAATTAAGTTCTTAACCCAAGGTACCACTGTATTGGCTTTTAATTGGAGTGTGTCTTTTAGCTTCATTTTATATCCAATTTCCTTTGTACACTGGAGAGAGCTTTTTTCCGATAAGTGGTTTTCAACCAGTGTGCCATGGCACCATAGCTGTCAACGTTTCCCTTTTTTAAAGGGAAATTCCCTTATTCCGAATAGGATTCCTTGCAAGAAAAGGGAAAAGTTGACAGCTATGCATGGCACCCTGTGGTGCCTTGAATGATGGCCAGGGGTGCTGTGGGCAACACTGGTCTGTGACTGTGTCCCTGTTTCCTTCCCTCCCTCATCTGATGCCCTCTTGCGTTTCTGCCTCCCGTAGGGCAGTGTTAGGAAGCACCTCTGTTTGGGGGCAGCTCAGAGACCAGGGGCAGCAGCAGCGGCTTCCCAGAGGACTCCCAAGGAGAGAGGAGAGGAGGCTGAGGGAACACTCCACAAGGGAGGGTGTTCGAAAAAAGGTTAGAGGCTGCCAGCTTGGCAAGCAAGGGGGTGACATAACTGGGCTCCTGAGCCCCACAGGGGAGATGCACAGAAAGAATGTAGTTAGTCAAGGGAGCCGTGGACTCAAAAAGGTAGAAAACCTCTGATCTAAATGAATGAATGGATGATGAAGAAGAGGAAGAAGAACAAGAAAGGCTGCAAACTGCAGTCTGCAATTTACAAACATTCCAGTTCTCTTGCAATGGAAACTCTTAATCCGTGGGCCTGAAATCTTTGTTACGCGGGCTGAGGTGGGGGGCGGGGGGGGCGGTTAAAGAAAACACACTTTATAAATCCAGCTTTGCTAGAGGAGCCAAGAATACATAACTTCCATGTTAAGTGAAAACATTTCCTGAGACCCACTGCAATTCTGCCGTGCTTAGTAGAGATAATAAGGGAAGGCTGTAATTTTAATTGGTCCTATAAAGCCAGCTCTTATTAAGGTAAATGAATGTCAAAGGTAGATCAAAGGCAGCCTGCACAACCAGCCTGTTGGCGGTATCATTGAAATGGAATTAGCAGCTTTGCCGCACAGTGGTTAATGTTGGAACAGAGCATTGCAGCGCATGCGGCGATCCTCACTCAGAGCTTTTCTCCCCACCTCATTTATATATTTTTAAAGAGCTTCGGAGGCAAAGGGTCAATGATATTTAATTCTGCTTGATGAAAAAGAAGCTAAGGACTGCTTCTGTTTATAAGTGGGACAGGGATCCAGGCAATTGAAAGCCCGTTTTTGTGGGTTCCCCCTTCATTGCAGTCTCCTTTCCAGCCTTTCATACTGTTGCAGACACAGGGACTTTGCAGGGGGTGGCCTAGAATGGGTGGGGGCCAAGCCCTGGGTCTTTTTCACTCTTGTCCCCTAGCCCCCCTTTTAACACTGCAATCTTTTTGTTTACAGTCATACACACACACTCCCACCCCTCTCTGCCCCCCTTCAAGGCAACCAGGGGACATTATCAGAGTTCTAGGACACATTCCAGCCAGGCAACAACACTAAAGGAGGATATGAGGTAAAGGTGGGGAGGGGTGTGGCTTGGGGAGGATGGGTGTGGCCTAGGATGTGTCCCCAAGACCAGTGAGAGAGAGAGACTTGGAGGGCTGCATTTATAGCCATGGTCTTGGGACTTCTCATCCCTGAGGGTAATTTGTATTGTGGCATGGAGAACATCTGTCCAGCGTTGATTTCTTCTCTGAATAATGTGTAGGCTCTCTATATAATCTAGCTCAAGGGTGAGGAGAATTGTACTACCCTTTTGCATCTTGTAAAAAAATCGTGGGGGGGGGGAGCAGAGGGGTTTGACACTCTCCTTACCACTTGGCCAGATGATAAAGGATTATCAGTTTACCAAGTGATTCCAGGCACACTGCAGAAAGTTATCACTCAGTAAACGGTTGTCTACATTCAGCTATGGTTTCGTGCAATTTTTCTGAAGAAAGTCTACGTATATGTACTCCATTGCATGTGCTTACATTATTCCCATTTATTTTATTTTGCAGATGGCTAGGAAATGCTAATCTCTCAAGTCGAAAAGCTGATATTATTGCCTCTTTGCCAGCAAACCTGGTGAGCATAATGCTCGGCTAAAACATGTGTCTCTTGCAATAGAAGGCTCATTTTGACACACCCATGAAAACAGAGAACAATAAAAGACTAGCAGAACTATCATGTGAAGGACTAATCAGGGCTTTTTAAAAAATCAGATTGGGAAATAAACCCAATAAACCTCTGATAGCAATAATATTCTGCTTGGCAGGTTATGGTGAAACGTGACATGTTAACATTTGTCAGGTGGATCAGGATCAAGAAACCGAAAAATAGCTTGAGCTATGTGGATTCCCTTAGAAGATTTTGGTATGGATTGCACCTGACTGCTGTTAACAGGGCATGTAAACCTCCAAAGGGAAAATCGTAAGTACAGAGTTTCATTTTCAACAAGTGCAACGCTTTGCAGCTTTGATCTGATAAGTGAAACAGTGGCACCACCTTGATGCTTTGAAGAAGCAAATACAAAAAAAGCCCAAACAGCAACATGTAGAAATCAAACCAAACAAATATATACATTTTTTTTACTTTCTGCAGAGGCGATGCCACATAGTTAGTGCAGGTGAATATATGCCGTGAATAAAAATAAAATGTTGCCATGGGCTCCCAAAAGTTTCTATTAGGACTGCTTGCAAAATTCTCCCCACCTGAATTTTTCAGTCTCATCCAAAAATAAGCTGTATTGATTTCAGTTGGGTTCCCTTCCAGCACTGATGGCCAAACTTGGCACTCTTGCTGTTTAGGGACTACAATTCCTATCATCCCTGACCACCAGTACTGTTTGGCCATCACTGCTTCCAGGTAATTGTGTATAGGCTTGCAGGCTGAAGTATGGGATCCTGTTTTCAGAATGGCGGCTGATACATTACACTGGGCAACAATTTGTTACTTTTTGAATATTGTCTAGATTTCTACAACTGATTTAGGGTATTTTTGCACTGCTGAATCAGGAAATTGCATCCGTTTCTCTCCATCAGGTCAGGTTTACTGTAAACTGAATGGTGGTAAGTACACGTAAATTGCATGTTGCTTCACCATTTTTCAAACTTCAGGGCTTAAACTTCTGTTTCTTGGAACTCCTGGAATGCTCAGCGGCAGGGAGGTGTCTCTTCAGAGTTCAACAGTAGTCAGCCATCATGACTGCGTCCCAGCGACCCTGATACCTGGTCTCCATATCTTTCATGTCCTGATAGAATCTCTCCCCCTGCTCGTCACTCATTGAACCCAGGTTCTCAGGAAACAGGTCCATATGTGAAAATAGGTAGTTCATCTTGACGCTCATGTTGCAGCCCAGGTTTCTGAAAGCAGTCAGCATGTTGTTGACAAGTTCTGTGTAGTTTCTGGCCTTATTGTTGCCAATAAAGCTCTTCACTACCAGAAAGTTCTTCACCCAGAACTATCGGACCTGAATACTTCTTGTCATTAAAATAATCATTTCCAATCAAAACAATTATTCGACAAGGCATTTTACCCCCACCAACTTCTTCTAAAATGCTCCACACAAGCGTACATGTGAACAAAAACATAAAAAAATGACATGTGGCCATAGCTCAAAAACTTGACCTGATTGAGCAAAACCAATGAGATTTTTGGATTCAGTGCATCAGATTCATCCTAAATCAACTGAAAAAATGCAGACAACAAATTTGTTGTTGACCAGTGTCTGCTACGCTTCATTTTTGGAATTCCAGACTTTATACAGATTGGAATACAACTTGTATGGACAGGGAAAGCATGTACCGTAATTAAATCAGAGGAAATTTGCAAAATGTAACTTTTTCTCTCTAAACATTTAAATTTTGCAGCATGAGGTCAGATATGGCTTTCAACCATGTAGTTAACAGAGGGCATAAATACGGCATGAGCGGTGACAGGTGGAATTTCCAACCTTTGATTTGCAGCAGAGATAAGGAATATATTTATTCTGATTCACAGCTCACAGGATGCAAAGAAAGTCAATAAGTGAAGTGGGGAGGAATTGTAATCTGGGGATTGAGGACGCCTGAATTGGCGAGAACTGTTAACCAAAGAACTACCATGTCTGTGAAATCATCTCTGGAGGTCCAGCGCCAAGGGCCTTCTGGCGGTTCCCCCGCTGCGAGAAGTGAGGTTACAGGGAACCAGGCAGAGGGCCTTCTCGGTAGTGGCACCCACCCTGTGGAACGCCCTCCCAGCAGATGTCAAGGAGATAAACAACTATTTTACTTTTAAAAGACAACTGAAGGCGGCCCTGTTTAGGGAAATTTTTAATATCTGATGCTGTATTGTTTTTAATATTCGGTTGGAAGAGGCCCAGAGTGGCTGGGGAAGCCCAGCCAGATGGGCAGGGTATAAATAATAAAATTTATCATTATTATTATTATTATTGCTTAATTTATTCAGGGAGACAGAGAGTCATGCATAGGAAATGAGAAAGCTGGCATTTTCATCTATAAATATGAAGTACACTTAGGCTTTACCCAAGAGTAAGCCCCACTGAATGTCTTACATCTGAGTAGACCATCATAGGATTATATCGTTAGACTGCAACTTTGTATCAGGGCTCTTTTGCCCACTCCCATGTTTTGGTGGGTCAGGCCCAGGCCCCACCAATGTATGAAAAGCATGGAGGCTCCTCCTCCTGTCTTAGGGGGAAAGGAGGATCGAAGCAGCTACCCACCAGTGGTGGCAGCAGGAGGAGATGGAGGAAGAGCCATTGGCCATTGAAGCTGTATGGCCGGTTCATTCAGCTTAACCCCTGGCTCCTCCCAATGTCCTGACATCACACTTGCGACACCAGGAAATTGTGATGTCCTCATTATGTTGTTCCCCCCACCCGCCTCGTAAGCTGGCACTTCTGCCATGTACCCATTATACCTGGGAGTGATCTCCTTTGATTTCAACTGGATTTATTTCTGAGTAGGCTTTACAGAACTTTATATCTAAAAAGTCTGGAATGGGCAACCTGTAACCCAGCAGATGTGGTTGGACCCCAACTCCCATCAGTGGAAGTTACTGGGATTTTAACAAAATCAAACAAAATTTGATCTACAGAAGTATAAGTTGCTTTCTTCTAGCACCAAACACACATGGATTAGTTTTTGGACATTTTACTCCCCTGAGATCCATCGGAATTTGGCTTGGAATAGTAGCATTTCAGAAACACAATTTTGCGAGTTTCTATTCAGAGTTGCATGAGGTTTTAAGACCAAATACGCAGAAAAAAGCATGTTGTCTTGGGAAAGAGTGCTAGCAGCGGAAGCTCAAATAAGAAAGAAGACCTGAAATGTTCTGCCTCAGAGCCAATATTAATTAGGAACAGTATATAAGAACTTGCCTTATACTGAATTAGACCATTGCTTCATCTATCTCAGTATTGTCTACAGTGACACTCTGGCTTTCCATGGTTTCAGCCAGGATTCTTTCTTCACCCTATCTGGAGATGCCAAGGATTGGAACTGAGATCTCCTGCATGCAAAGGAGAAGCTCCGCCACTGAGCAATGGCTCTTTCTCCATCCACATCTACCTCCTAGGGAGACACTTGCAATTGCCTTGAAGGCCACTTCCACATATTTTGTCCCTGCCCATGTAACCACTAGTCTTGGGTGAGGGTATGCACAGCAAGATCCATCAGCTTCTCTGAAGCATCCAGGGGCAACAGAACCAGCTGGAATTAGATCTTAAAGAAGGAAGGCAGTCAACAGAGGATCTTCCAGCTGTTTTGAATTCAAACTTCTATCAGAACCAGTCAGCCTGGCCAATGGTCAGGGAAAATGGGACTTGTAGTCCACAACATCTATAGGTTGGCTGCCCCTGATCTAGATGCCAGAATGATTGTGTAGTAGAGTTGATTTGATGGTCAATGAGAAAGAAAGGTCAGATACGGCTGGAGCATTTCTGATAATAATTTTTATTAGTTTTCAGTTGCATTCCAATAATAGCCTCATTGATGTATGGAAGTGAGAGCTGGACCATAAAGAAGAAGTTCGCGGAGGGATTACTGGATCCATTCTGGAGGCCCATTCATATCATGAAAAGCCCGCAACCTGAAGCGCCTTATCTGAGCAGGTATGCAGTGTTATTTGATGCTTGTGAGCATGCGCGAAGCTCAATTTAGTGCTACTGCACATGAGCAAGCAGCGAAACCCGGAAGTAACCCTTCCCATTACTTCTGGGTTGCCACAGGACGCGACCTGAAAAAACGTAACATGAAGCAAATGTAACATGAGGTATGACTGTATAGTGATATATCACGATGTCTGAAATAATGTTGAAAAGGCTGAAAAAGTGGCTGGGCTGTGAAGGGAGGGAGGACTGGCCAGGAGGGAGAAAAGGAGGCTGCCCGCTTGCTTGGGCCAAGGAGCTCCTACCCACTCCCTCCCTCTGCAGCCCAGCCCCAGTCTTGGTAGAAGGAGCCTGAGGAGGTCCTCTTTCCACCTGGTCAGTCACTTCTCCTGCAACCAACGAGGAGGAGAAAGGAAAAAGGCAGCCCAACCCTCAGGTGAAGGCAAATACACAGGCAGGCTGGCAGATGGGAGAGAAATGGACTTTGGTGGTGGTGGCCAGAAGGTCCCAAAATCTCCAGATAGGGTTGGAAAACTCCTGCTTAAAACCCTGGAGAGCCTCTGCCAGTCAGTGTGGACAATACTGAGATAGATGGACCAATGTCAGGCTCAGTATAGAGCAGCTTTCTATGTTCCTAGGTAGCATCTCTAGGAATCTTTAGAACGTTTCGCCTCTAATATTAATGATTATAACTGGCTTGCTGGTTTCCCACAGGCTTGGCCACTGGTTGGCAACTGTGAGAATAGGATGCTGGACTAGATAAACCATTAGCCTGATCCAGACTCTTCTTGTGTTCATATAATTGAAAGGGTGTGGGGCTTGGTGAGTACACGTACTATCACAGAAACAATAACACAAAGCATTGCACAGGTGGTGCGGGGAGGAACTTTTGCCCCTTAGAAGGTTAAATAGTTTTGCAAAAACTGGGCATCCACCACTTATGTACTCTGGAAAAAGATAGGGAACAATTTTATGGTAGCGTGAGGCCCTCATTTCCCTTCATTCTGAAAAATCATAGCCATGTGGACTTCTTATTCCAGTATCCTTAAAATAATATTTTCAGAATGATTCCATATAGAACATATTTGTTTACCTGAATTTCAGCCAGAAAGTCTACATTGATTTGCCAAAAAATGGGAAATTATCTTCACAGTCCACTTATGATGGAAACCATTTCTGACAGCGCATATAAATCCTAACTAAGGACTTCAGGTGATTCCACTTAGTACGAAGGGGCTGTTTTCCTGTTTGCTAAATTCATTTAAAGGAATATGTAAAGACAGTTTTTTTCCGATCTAGGCATCTCTGTTTGTTCTGAGTCTCTGAACTTCCCGAATAGTAATACAATATCTAGCCTCACACTTATCTTATCTTGTGTCTTGTTTTCCTTGGAAAACCAAAAATGAACCATAATTACTCAGATGAGTTTGTTTGTTTGTTCCTTCCTTGGTTAAGATCTTTTACCTTGCTGAGAGCTCATCAGTCATGGGAAGACTGTTTGGTGAATGGTGAAAACTCAACCACAAATGCTGTGGAAAGCTTTCACCAGGATGTACTCATCTGGACATGTGATCACACAAGTTCAGCAGATTTTGGGGCTGTCCGTTCTCTGCTTGTTCTCTGCTTTTAATTGTTGCTGCTTTTCTTTTTTTACAGTTGCCTTTGTTTCCATCGTTGTTGCTGTTGCATTAGGTCTGAGATGGAAACAGGCACACGACTGGGGGTTGAGATGAGAGAGGAGATTGGTGCCATGCAGTGGCGTAGCGTGGGGGTGCAGGGGGGCCGTCTGCACCGGGCGCAACATCTGGGGGGCGCGCTCCATGGGTTAGGGGGCGCAAAATCCACGGGTTAGGGGGCGCAAATTACTTGCCTTGCCCCGGGTGCTGACAACCCACGCTACACCACTGGTGCCATGGCTTCAGATGTACATCTTTGCTATGAATTTTCTTCGCTGGGAAAATGGCGCGTGGATTCTAAAATATAAATAGGGAGGAAAGACTGCTTCCCCTTTAACAAAACCAGCTCTATACCTAAGTGTTGTCATGTGCTTCAATTTCAAGTGGCATTCGCGTTATTTCGCTTGGAGGCAACGAGAATGCCAAATCCTACCCCATACTTCACTGCATGACCAAAGTTATTTTCCTACACATCCGAACCAATCAGGAGATGTTTTCTCTAAATGCTGCAAAGATTTCCTCTTGTTGTTTCAGGATATTTCTAAAACGTGCCTCTGAGCTGAGGGCTTGGGTTTGATTAATGCGTCGTTTCCTCTTCCAAATTAGAAACAGGAATCTTGAGTGATGGCTAATAATTTTTTTGTTTGCTCGTCTGTGCTTTGCCAGGCAGCCTTAATTGCGGCCTCCTTCGCAGGCCTGATTAGGAAGATTGTACATCTGACTGCAGTTTAAGACAGTGCTTCAAGGCAGGAACTTAGACTCTTTATTTCCACTAAATGGGAACAATCTGGGTACAGACTAGGAGAGATACTTACCTGCTCTTCCTTTTTCTTTTCAACTCATTAGAGAAATTGGACTTCAGGAATAGACAATATTAGGAGCTAAGTATACATTACAAGCATAAACACATATAACAAAGTCCTCATGCCATTTTTTAAAAAACAAAAGAAAAACCAAGTAAGAGGCTTTGGGAAGCGAAATAAAGACCAAAGAACTGAAGAGGATATTCTCCCTACCTACTCCTGTCTGCTATTTCCCTCCAAGGATAAAGGATTCCATCTGTAGTCCCCTCTGCACATTTAAAGCAGTATCACACCACTGTCAACAGTCATGGCTTCTGCCAAAGAACCCTCCAAACTGTAATTTGTTAAAGGCTCTGTGAGTTGTTCAGAGACCCCTATTCCCTTTACAGAGCCACAATTCCCAGAGTTCCCTGGGATGAGATATTGACAGTTGAACCACTCCAGGAATTGTAGCTCTGGCGCTGTGGGTTAAACCACTGAGCCTAGGACTTGCCGATCCGAAGGTCAGCGGTTCGAATCCCCGCAACGGGGTGAGGTCCCGTTGCTCGGTCCCTGCTCCTGCCAACCTAGCTGTTCGAAAGCACGTCAAAGTACAAAGTAGATAAATAGGTACCACTCCGGCGGGAAGGTAAACAGCGTTTCTGTGCACTGCTCTGGTTCACCAGAAGCGGCTTAGTCATGCTGGCCACATGACTCAGAAGCTGTGTGCCGGCTCCCTCAGCCAATAAAGCAAGATGAGCGCCGCAACCCCAGAGTCGGCCATGACTGGACCTAATGGTCAGGGGTCCCTTTACTTTTTAAGCATAGTTCCCAGGAATCCTTGGAATAAAACATGACAGTTTAAAGTGGTGTGATAGTGCTTTACACACAAATTATGTGTAAGGTACTAGCAAGTAACCTCCAAACAGGGCTCTTTCATAAGAGTCAGATTCTGGCATCTTATTTCCTATGCCACTGGTCCTACGTTCTGACTTGAAGCCTGAAAGATTGAGTTTTGGGATTAAACAATGGATGAATGTATCCATTTCAGTTTCTCTCTGTTTCTCATTTTTCATCTCCTAAATTCAGTTTTCCAAATTTCCACATAAGTTTGCGATTTCTCAAAAAAACCAGGTCGTGGTGAAAATCCAGCAGCATTTGAATGTGGATTTTTGCACGCAATTTTGCCAGCGATTTTGCTGAATATACTTCCCTTGCCAAACCATTTTAGTTTATATAATACATTTTAAAATCTTATTGTCACTATTCTGTGCATTTTATGCACACTTTACCAAGCATGTGTGTTTCCCCTCCACATTACTTGGCTGAGAACTACGTTGCAAAATTCGAAGGACCGTGACTTTCAAAAGATGGCTGTGTTTCAGTCGGAACATTACTCCTGAAAGTGCAGATTAGGTAGGTTCACCGACAAATGTGAACTGGATCAAATTTCTCCCTTATCTCAAGCCTCAATACCAGATCCCAAGGGCTCATCCTAGCATGTAAAATAAAAAAGCCTGGATGACAACACTGGTTCCGCCATCTTAGTGGTTTGTCTATACAGTGGTACCTCAGGTTAAGTACTTAATTCGTTCCGGAGGTCCGTTCTTAACCTGAAACTGTTCTTAACCTGAAGCACCACTTTAGCTAATGGAGCTTCCTGCTGCTGTTGCCGTGCTGCCAGAGCACAATTTCTGTTCTTATCCTGAAACAAAGTTCTTAACCTGAAGCACTATTTCTGGGTTAACAGAGTCTGTAACCTGAAGCATATGTAACTTGAAGTGTATGTACCCCGAGGTACCACTGTACAGTGGTACCTCGGGTTACAAACACTTTGGGTTACAGACTCAGCTACCCAGAGGTAGTACCTCAGGTGAAGAACTTTGCCCCAAGATGAGAACAGAAATCGTGCGCCAGCCCGCGCACCAGTAGTGGGAGGCCCCATTACCTAAAGTGGTACCTCAGGTTAAGAACGGTTTCAGGTTAAGAACGGACCTCCGGAACGAATTAAGTTCATAACCAGAGGTACCACTGTACTGTCCAGACTCTGTCTAGCTTGCATTCCTTGCTTTTTCACGTGTGTACTTAGGCTCAAGCTACACAATATGCTAAGGAAGCTTTTTTTTCAGAAAAGAAAAGAAACAATAATGTGTAGCACTGACCATTTTCTTTCCTGGGTGGGGAAAAGCAGTTCCGTGTAGCTCTGATCTCAGCTGAGACCATGGCACATGGAAGGGATTAACCGTTTCCTCCCAGGGCAATTTTCTCAATGAAAATCACCCTCCGCCCCATTGCTGCCTGTAATAAAAAGCAACTTCTGTTGAAATGGTGGTAAAAAGGGTTTTCAACAAGAAAATTGCTTGGGGATAAAAGGGCGAACCTCTTCGGTCTGCACCATGGTCCTGATGTGGAGCTGGGCTGGGGTTTTTACCTCAACAAAGAAAACGGCCAACTTTAAACATGCCTCTTTAAAAAAAATATGTGTGTGTTTGTTCACCCTTGGGTTTTTGCCATAGCAGCACAATCCTATATATGTCTACTCAGAAGTGTGTCCCATTGAGTTCTATAGTTCTTACTCCCAGGTTATTAGAGCAACAGTTTCAATCAGGTACTCCTGGGTATAGGGGGGTTAATAATAATAATAATAATAATAATAATAATAATAATAATAATAATAGAATTCAAGCAGTTCTCAACTCAGTTCGACAAATGAGTTGTGGAACTGGCTACGGGGGGAAATGAAGATACAGGCAGTTGAAATACCAATCTCTCATGCATTAAATTGCAATGTACAATAAAGCAATTATTTAATTTTGTACATGTTTCCAAGCAAAGTCTCTAGGAGACGGGTGGCGGGAAACATACGTTTTCAGACTGCTCTTCCCCGTACTCCGTTTTTAGCTGTTAAAGAAAGATTAGTTTACCCTGCCAAAGAGTCTTTATTTGGTAAAAGGGAAATAAATAAAATAAATCGGAATAAAGCAGATGGAAACAGATGGGAGAGTTGGTGGTGATTCACTTCTTTCTCATCTTGGAACTGGGGGATGGCTGAAAAAGCTGTTGTTATCATTTTGGAAGACTCTGTGACACAGTAATAAATTGTGTTTTTTGTCTACAGGACCCGCGGTTTTCAGACTTAAACAGTTTGAAGCACATTCATAGAAAATAAACTGTCTGGCTTTCTGATGACTTGAACACAAGATGCTTATTAACAGGGGTCTGATACATCCTGTCGGGCATGGTTCCTTGTCTTTCTTCCTAGACAGAAGGAGTGTCTATCATGTCTCACATTTGGGTATTTATTTTGGATTCTATTCCCAGATCCTCACAGCTGCTTCCCTGTTATCCAGATCCATGCTGCTCTAGGCATATCTGTTAGAGGTCAGGGTAGCAACTTCAATAAAGCCATTCATGCAATGCACAAGCTACTGCAGAAGAAGAAGAGTTTGGATTTGATATCCCGCTTTATCACTACCCGAAAGAGTCTCAAAGCGGCTAACATTCTCCTTTCCCTTCCTCCCTCACAACAAACACTCTGTGAGGTGAGTGGGGCTGAGAGACTTCAAAGAAGTGTGACTAGCCCAAGGTCACCCAGCAGCTGCATGTGGAGGAGCGGAGACGCGAACCCGGTTCCCCAGATTACGAGTCTACCGCTCTTAACCACTACACCACATTGTTGTTGTTTAGTCATTTAGTCGTGTCCGATTCTTCGTGACCCCATGGACGAGAGCATGCCAGGCACTCCGGTCTTCCACTGCCTCCCGCAGTTTGGTCAAACTCATGCTGGTAGCTTCAAGAACACTGTCCAACCATCTCGTCCTCTGTCGTCCCCTTCTCCTTGTGCCCTCAATCTTTCCCAACATCAGGGTCTTTTCCAGGGAGTCTTCTCTTCTCATGAGGTGGCCAAAGTATTGGGGCCTCAGCTTACGATCTGTCCTTCCAGTGAGCACTCAGGGCTGATTTCCTTCAGAATGGATAGGTTTGATCTTCTTGCAGTCCATGGGACTCTCAAAGAGTCTCCTCCAGCACCATAATTCAAAAGCACCAATTCTTCGGTGGTCAGCTTCTTTATGGTCCAGCTCTCACTTCCATACATCACTACTACTGAGCATTGCCCTTCTTTAAATCAGATAATCAGGACTGGGGCTAAAAATCGATAAGGCATTGTATTTGTACCATGGAAGTTTCTGACAGGCTGCCTGAGCAAGTAGGCACAGAAAATGTAGATGCAGAATGTTCACAAACAGACTTAACTGATTGAGGAACAAAGCAGTCAGTTTCTGTGAGGGAAGGGAAACTGACATTTTGGCTGCAAAGTGGTTTTGTGGTACAGCCTAAGAAGGACTGGGGCAAATGTTTTGTAGTGCTTTCAGAGTGACTTCGGTTGTTTCATTGTACGTATTTTCAACCAGGGGCAAAGAACCTGCAGCCCTCCAGAAGCCATTGGACTCCAACTCCCATCAGCCCCAGCCAGCAAGGCCAGTGCTCATGAATGATAGTGGTTGAACTGCAGCAACATCTGGAGGGAAAAACGGTTCCCTGTCCCAATAATAATAATAATAATAATTTATTATTTATACCCACCCATCTGGCTGGGCTTCCCCAGCCACTCTGGTGGCTTCCAACAAAATATTAAAATACTGTAATACATCAAACATTAAAAGCTTCCCTAAACAAGGCTGCCTTCAGATGTCTTCTAAAAGTCTGGTAGTTGTTTTACTCTTTGACATCTGGTGGGAGGGCATTCCACAGGGCGGGCGCTACTACCGAGAAGGCCCTCTGCCTGGTTCCCTGTAACTTGGCTTCTCGCAGTGAGGGAACCACCAGAAGGCCCTCAGCGCTGGACCTCAGTGTCCGGGTAGAACGATGGGGGTGGAGACGCTCCTTCAGATATACTAGGCTGAGGACGTTTAGGCCTTTAAAAGTCAGCACCCAAACTTTGAATTGTGCTCGGAAATGTACTGGGAGCCAATGTAGGTCTTTCAAGGCCGGTGTTATGTGGTCTCGGTGGCCGCTCCCAGTCATCAGTCTAGCTGCTGCATTCTGGATTAGTTGTAGTTTCTGGGTCACCTTCAAAGATAGCCCCATGCAGAGCACATTGCAGTAGTCCAAGTGGGAGATACCGTAACCAGAGCATCCTCTCTGGCAAGGCAGTCTGCGGGCAGATAGGGTCTCAGCCTGCGTACCAGATGGAGAATAAAAGATGAGGGACATTGATTCGCTCATACATGAGATCCAGGTGAAGAACTCTTTAACCTCTCTTCCCTGTGTGAACAGTAACTGAGTTTTTGGCAGAGCTCAGCTGCTCATTCCTGTAAACAAGTAAGGAATGAGCACCTGGGGTTTGTTACGAGTGGATAGCTCCTGTTGTCCAACCTACATGGCTTTTGCTAAGTCATTTGCCTGTCTGTTTCTTTGACAGGAAAAGGCCTCTGAGGTGCATAGTAGGATGGGGCTTTCTCTTCCCACCCCCATGATCCAGATTCAGCCCCCAGACTACCATTTAGCTTTCCCTGATCTGTAACAATTTTTGTCTTCCTTTTACAACATAGTTACGTGCTTGCTTTCAAACTTGCTGCAGGACTTATCTCCCTCAGGCCCGAGGAGAATGGAGGTGCCAAATTTCAGTCTAGAACGAACTTTTATAGCTAAGTTATAAATCCCAGAAAATGGGAGGATATCGTGGAAATGCTGACTGCGATATCATAAATAAACGTCTGCCTCAGAAGAATTTCCAAGATTCCCAGTTCATTAAAAGTTTAATATTTCAATTGAGACTTACATCAAACTTCAAACGAGCTCCACACGACAAATGATAGGGGAGGTTATATAATTTCTTCTTCTTTTTAAAAGGAAATTTGCTCATGTCATGCAGCATTTGTAATTTATGCATTATACCAGAGAATGAAAGCGTCCCACTGAGAAATGGGGTGATACCCCATGCCTTGGTGCCTCCATGTCTTTCCAGAAGGATTTACTGCATTTGGAGCTCTATCAACCTGCTTCTCTTCATGGCAGGTATTTTCCATTATTAAAATAAATAATGCGATTTACGAGTGCATTGGTCTACAGTTATGTAGACCAAGGATGGATATTCCCTGGCCCACAAACTGAATCAGAGACCCCAAGCAGAGTTTTCTGCCTACCCCTTGTCCCCAGGACCCCACCAATTTTGACAGTCTCAGGAAAAGAAAAGAATAAATATTTAAACCTCTCTGCCCAGCCCAGCACCCTGATGGGGATGTAACTCATGCCCTACCTGGTCAACAGATGCCATTCTATTAGGAGGTCCATTCCACGCAATGCCAGAATTGGGCCTTCAGTGTGGCAGCACCTAACTTTGGGAGTATCAGACAGGGAGTATTTGGGAATATTTGGGAGTATTCAGTCTTTCCAGTGCTTGCTAAAGACATTCCTCTTTCAATAAACCTAAAATCTTTATCCTGGTTGGTATCTGTCGTGGATTTGAACTGATTTCATGCATGTGCTGTTTTTTCAAAGTTTATAATTGTTTTTTAGACTGTATATGCAATTATTTTAACACACACACCCCACATGGGAAATGATTCATAAATGGGATGATGATGATGATGATGATGATGATGATGATGATGATAGATGGATGGATGGATGGATGGTTTAATGAACATGGCAAGAGAACTGTCCCCTCTCCTTAGCTGATCTGCATAACTGAGTTGAGGAGGGGCATGTGTGTGTCCTGTCTGTCACTGCCTTTGTGCAAGGGGGTTCACATTTGGACCCAGTTGGCAAGCACACATATAAACACAGTGGGTTGGCCAAGGATGTATGTGGCCCTCAGATCCAAAAAGGCTTATCCATTGGTGCTGAGAACCACCCATGGTTTCTTCAGAGACCTGAAGGTAGTGTGATATTAGAATTGTGATTCTCTGGTGGGGGTAGGGAACCTGCAACTCCTTAGATTCTGAAGTGGTAGCACTCCAACTATCATTGGAGAGCCAGTGTGGTGTAGTGGTTAAGAGCGGTAGATTCATAATCTGGTGAACCGGGTTCGCATCTCCGCTCCTCCACATGCAGCTGCTGGGTAATCTCGGGCTAGTCACACTTCTTTGAAGTCTCTCAGCCCTACTCACCTCACAGAGTGTTTGTTGTGGGGGAGGAAGGGAAAGGAGAATGTTAGCCGCTTTGAGACTCCTTCGGGTAGTGATAAAGCGGGATATCAAATCCAAACTCTTCTTCTCTTCTTCTTCACTGCCCAGCCAATGGTCAAGGATGAAGGAAGTTGGAGTCCAGAAACATCTGAAGAGGATATTTTTAAAGGTGAGGGGGAGGGAATATGGCAACATAGATTCCCCACTCATTTTCCATGGTGTTTGGCTATGGGTGCATTCAGATACAGGCAGTGGTTTTCAGCCAGTGTGCCGTGGTACCCTGGGGTGTCTTGAATGGTGGTCAGGGGTGCTGTGGGCAACACTGGCCTCCACCCCTCTTTCCTCCCCTCCCTCCTCTGATGCCCTCTCACATCTCTGTGTCCCAAAGGCTTGTGCAGCTGTTTGTTGCAGCAGCCCTGGCTACAAGTTCCCCAGGTCAATGGTGCCTCTGGGGCTGTTCAGGGTGTGCTGGTTGCCAGGAGCTGAGATGGCCTTGGAGTAAGCAAGCAAGTGGGTGAGGGAGCCCAGCCAGCTGGTCCACCAGCCCTTGCTGTTGGGAATGGACAATGGTGTTCAAAAAAGGGCGAGACAATGCCAGCTCTGCAAGCAAAAGGTGACATAATTGGGCTCCTGAGGACTACAGAGGTGCTGCAGAAAGAATGGTCAAGGGAGCCGTTGAAAGGTTGAAAACCTCTGAGATACAGGGATTGTGGCATTAGTTTCACTGGTTACAATGCTGAAACTTCTCTCCTGATTTCTAATGCTCCTTCTACAGTGCATTACATGTTGTGTTATGGAACGGTGGCTTTTTGATCAAGCTACCACCATGTTACGCTAAATTCTTTTCGCACCAGTGGGCGTGATGTGACACAACAGTGGGTGTCATTGGACATGTTGCCACCCTTTATGGGCATGTGTGCCCCTCTTCCTCCCATGCTTCACCCATGAAACATGTAGAAAAGAACTGTATGCTGAAAGGTCCCTCCAAATTTCATCACGTGGTGTGATCCATGAAAATGGCAGGAAAATTACAGAGCAAAAACTCTTGCAAATTTCTAGGCTAATTGAGTTACATTGGGGGTTGTTTGGGGTTGTTGTTTTTTTCATGGAAGCAATTAGAACAGAAATGAGTGCTAAGCTTTCCCTAAAATCCACTGGTTTTTCCAGAACTGTCTTTCACTTCATGTGAAAGATCACATAAAATATGGAAATTATCAGGTAAGGAAGCATAAGGAAAATGAAATAAGTGATTTCCCAATGCAGCCTTTGATGTATGGTTGATTTTTCCCCTTTCAAAAACCTTAACAACATGTGAACAGAGACAACACAGTGATGTCTACAAATCTTCAACTCTTTTCAAAGAACAATAATATGTCTCTATGATTTGTTTAGCACTTTCTTCCCCTGGGATGTTGCCTGAAACTATTAATATATCCCTCGGGGGTAATTTAATCATTGTGAAAGTTAGTAGGAGCTATGGAGTCGTGAGTTTCCTGAGCTCTAACACTCTGGCTCTGTCATACTGGAATGTGACCACGAAACATAAGCCAGGGAGACCCATTTGGAGACGGAGGAAGTCAATACTTTCCTAAAGCATCTCGCAACTAAAAATGCAGGAGAGAGCACCTTAAAAACAACAACAAGAAGAAGAGGTATCACGGGGAGGAGACACACCAGAAAAGGGTATGACATCAACCCAGTGCCCCATAGGGGCAGTTGTCCCAGGCACAAAATTGTTAAGAACACAAAATTTCAACACCCAGTGCTGCCTCAATACAGCTGTGCGCTTCCGTCACTGGGCTCCGTTGAAAATGGCTTCTCCATGCGAAGCAGAAAGTGACCTCTCCAGACAACAGAACGACTCTTCTTTTCTTACCTCTGCAGCTGCAATCTCCTGGGTGCTGCAGATGCCATTAGGCAGTTGAATGCACATGCATATTCCATCCATTTCCCTACCTCTCACCCTTTCTGCACAGCCCTGGCCACTGGCAACCCATGCTACACCACTGCATCAGACAAGAGTTGAGCTGCAAATAGTGCATGGTGGGATTTCAAGAGGTCCCCCTTTCATAGGGAGCAGAGGGCAGCAGCTTTGGAACATAGGAAGTTGCCTTACACCGTTTCAGACCTGTTGGTCCATGTAGCTCAGCTTTGTCTACACGAATTGACAGAGGCTCTCCAGGGTTTCTGACAGGGGGGAATTCCCAGCCCTACCTGGAGATGCCAGGGCTGAAACCAGAGATCTGCAAGCAAAGCAAATATTCTACCGCTGAGCTACTGTCCTGTCATCCTTCATAACATTTCTTAGAACTCGCCTTGTGGTCCCAGGTACGTGCTGTAGAATAACTTCCAGATTTCAGGCAAGAGCAGCCAAAGCTGTGCAGCAAGGCAGAGGAAATGGTAATTGTAACCATGCGAGGACATGGTGTAGCTTCTATTTCACATTATTGAGTAGGGAGGGGTTGTATGCTTGTGGGCACCATCATATATACCAAGTCCCGGGGGCCCCGGGGGCCCAAGCACCCACAAAATTCCCCATAAAGAGCATCAGGCACCCCAAAATTTTGGTGCCAGGGCCATGCACGTTGCTTGCACCCATGGCCCCAGGCACCCTCAGCCGTGGGGCCAAGTTGCCACTCTTGTGCGCCATTTTCCAGGTCTTCCGTGTATTCTTTACAGCATATGTGTGTGTGTGTGTGTGTTCCTAAGGGACGCGGGTGGCGCTGTGGGTTAATCCACAGAGCCTAGGACTTGCCGATCAGAAGGTCGGCGGTTCGAATCCCTGCGACAGTGTGAGCTCCCGTTGCTCAGTCCCTGCTCCTGCTAACCTAGCAGTTCAAAAGCACGTCAAAGTGCAAGTAGATAAATAGGTACCGCTCCAGCGGAAAGGTAAACGGTGTTTCCGTGCGCTGCTCTGGTTTGCCAGAAGTGGCTTAGTCATGCTGGCCACATGACCTGGAAGCTGTACACCGGTTCCCTCGGCCAATAAAGCAAGATGAGTGCCGCAACCCCAGAGTCGGCCATGACTGGACCTAGTGGTCAGGGGTCCCTTTACCTTTATGTGTGTTCCAAATGTTTCCATGAACTCCGGACCATAATTTCAAAAATGTGAGGTGATCCTAGTAACATTTTTTTGCACCAAACAAAGAAATCAGCAAAGATTAACTATGCCCCCCTAAACATTGCTAGAACAAATGACAAATAGTTATTTGGCTGGCTTGCCACCCATAGGCGCTGACTCCATGGGGCCTGAGGGGGCCCGAGCCCCCTCAAAAATTCGTTTGGGGGGGCTCCGCTCCCCCAATAATTTAAGAAAATTATTAGTTATATTATGCTTTGTAAAATCACAAAATTATGTTGGTATTTTTTATTTTCCTTGTTTGACGATAGTTACCTTTTAAAATACATTCAGTAATGAGTTAAAACAAAGCCACTCCCGATCTAGAGAGGGGGTGGGGTTGCGGGCTCTCGACCCATCAACAATCTCGCGGGGCTGGCGTCAGCCCCGCAAGAAGCGGGGATTCCCCCTAGCTCATTAATATTCACCGCCCATGGCGGCAGCCAATCGGCTGCCGCAAAGGGCAGGCCCTCACAGGTTCACTTAAGGTCGGGGCAGCCCGGGGCTCGCCCCTTTTGTTCCCCCAGCAGCAGCGGTTTGGAGGTCTTGGACCCCCCCTCCCAATATTTTTTATAAGTCGGTATGGGCCCCCGCCCCCCCAACATTTTTTATAAGTCGGCGCCCCTGTTGCCACCTATGGCCATTCCTGGACAGAATTGCTCTTGCTGCACAATGCCGCATACCACTGTAGCCTCCTAGATAGACTATTGTAATGCAGGGCTGCCCTTGAAGGTGGTCCAGTTTCTGCAACTTGTGTAAAATGCAGGCAGCCATTTACTGAGGGACCATCGGACACTGGTCCTGGAGGAGTTGCCCTGGTTGTCTGTTTCCTACCAGGCCAAATTCAAAGTGCTTCTGTTAGTTAGGGTTGCCATATTTCAAAAAGTGAGAATCCAGACACAAAAGTTGTTGAGAAAATTCCCCCCAAAATAATAATAATAATAATAATCAAAATCAAAATCAACACTTCCAATATGGGTTGCAATGAATCCTGCCTATGTCTAGGAAACTCCAGAAGTATGGCAGCCCTACTGCTTGTGTCTAAACCTCCAAACAACTTGGAAGTGAAATACTTAAAGAACCGCTGCTTCCCATAGCAACCTTCCTGTGAGCGAAGATGTTTAGTAGAGGCCCTCAAAGTTGTCCTCATGTTGCATGCGATCTACTTCATCACAACCCATAACAGGGTATTCTTGATAGTGCCACCTCATTTTAGATAGGCCCTCTCCTCTATGGTACCGTTGGTGCTGACGTAGTTTTGGGACCAACAGCAGACATTTCTACTTGTGCAGGATTTTGCCAATGAGGTTTTCAAGTATTTGATTTGTTTGTTTGTTTTCCTTCTCTTAATTTTGTTTATTTTTTTAAAAAAACCAAGTCTTCCCTGCTGATGCTTAAATTTGTCAAAATGTTTTATCGCATTCTAGTGTACACTGCCCTGGCATCATTTATTCAATGAAGGGTAGGTCTGAAATAATTATAAATAAATAAATGATCAACCACATTAACCCTTACTATGTGATGAAAGCTAAATGTAGGGTTTAAAGAGTATTAGATAGTCCTGGGCTTTCTATTCTCCCTCCCTCCCTCCTTCCTTCTCTCCCTCTGTTCCCTGTGCCATTTATAGAGCAAGACTGGTTCAGCTTAGCTCTACTTAGAATTATTTACATTAAGGATATTCTTAGTTTTATTCTAAATTAGGGCATATGTTGGTGATAAAACAGAATGAGAGCTTTCCTCCATAAACTTAAACATAGAAAAGCAAAAGTTCATCCTCATAATGATCGTAGATTTGTTTTTTCCCTTGGCTGGTCTTTTTCTGCTAAGCTGAGCTAATGTTTAGGTTTTGAGAACAGGACTTATTAGCAACCCTATTTTTTTAAAAAAACACACACACAAAGGCAGGATATTTTTCGACAACAGGCTCCCTTTTGCCAAACATCCCAACATTTGTCTCCAAGGGCTTTCAAAAGCAAGGAAAGAATGAAGAACGGAAACCATAAAGCATGCATTACTGCTATCATCTAATTACTGAATGAATAGAACAGTTGTTTTGTCTGACTGCACTAAGCCAGTTATCCACTGCTAGCTTCATTGAAAAAAAAGGGAATCCGCACAAATTATAGGGAAATTCAAGCACCAAAGGAATGTTTTGGTTCAGGGGTTTGCAGTGACTATTGCCTTTGCTTCCTGGCCAAGTTTGCCTCTCTGCCATATGAACTCTGTTGTGTTGGGTCAGCCTGACGCTTTGCAAAAAAGCCTGAGAAGAGGACAGACTTCCATGACATCTGTGTCCCATAAATAAATTAAAGTGATGTTCTCCAGTGCGAATTTGTTTCTTGGCAAGCTAGCCTGCAATCAGAGAAAGAAAAGCCTTTCATTCGTGGACTCCAGCAAGAGGAAGAAAGCCTTTGTATGCGGATTCACTGGAGACCAAAATATTAAGAAGTGGAAGTGGAAAACCATATGCTGAAACTCCCCTTAGATAGCCAGATCGGGCCCATCACGAGGGCACTTCTGCGTCTGGTAGAGTTGTATCCCTGCGATCTGGATACTCTTTGCTCTCTTTTTGTTCAAAACAACGCTTCTAGTCCCCATGGAAGTAGAGGAAAACCTTGAAAATAGAAAAGCATCAATCACCATGCAAACGTCCTCCAGATTCCTTTTGTTGTTGTTTAGTCGTTTAGTCATGTCCAACTCTTTGTGACCCCATGGACCAGAGGACGCCAGGCACTCTTGTCTTCCACTGCCTCCCGCAGTTTGGTCAAACTCATGCTGGTAGCTTCGAGAACACTATCCAACCATCTCGTCCTCTGTTGTCCCCTTCTCCTTGTGCCCTCCATCTTTCCCAACATCAGGGTCTTTTCCAGTGAATCTTCTCTTCTCATGAGGTGGCCAAAGTATTGGAGCCTCAGCTTCACAATCTTTCCTTCCAGTGAGCACTCTGGGCTGATTTCCTTCAGAATGGATAGTTTTGATCTTCTTGCAGTCCATGGGACTCTCAAGAGTCTCCTCCAGCACCATAATCCAAAAGCATCAATTCTTCAGCGATCAGCCTTCTTTCTGTTCCAGTTCTCACTTCCATACATCACTACTGGGAAAACCATAGCTTTTACTATACGGACCTTTGTTGGCAAGGTGATGTCTCTACTTTTAGGGTTCAGTTAATCTCTAAAATAGCATATATCTTGATGTGATTAACAAAACATGGGTTTTGTTTTTGCGGCAAGGTGTTTAGGTTTCGGCCTTCGTCAGCTGCTCTTTTAAAAATAAAAGGGTGCTCCTAAGTGACAATTATAGAGCTTTAAGGACGGAATGTTTTGAAGAACTTCATTTACTGAAGCTGAGTGATGTTGGTACTACCCTCCAGGTAGAGTCCATGCAGTGTTAAATTCTCTCTCTTTGCTAACATAGCAGTGTCAATTGCCATTATCAATATGTCTGACAGGCTGTGGTTCTCAGAATTAAAATGTTTAGCAGCTGGCTGCAGTTAGTAGCAGTGCTGTGACAGCAACGGTGTCTGACTCTGCCTAATAGTAAGGGGGTGGCAGAAAAAGGCGGCAAGAGCTCCAATCATAGGACTCCCATATCACACCTAGTTTAGCTCTTACCAATAGGCAGCATACACACCACACATTTAAAGCATATGATGTCTTCCCAAGAGCTACAGGAACTGTAGTTTACCCCCCTCATAGCGCTGCCATTTCCAGCACTCTTAAGCTACAGATCCCAGAATCCTTTGGGTGTGTATGCTAGGTAAAGGTAAAGGTACCCCTGATTGTTAGGTCCAGTCGCGGACGACTCTGGGGTTGCACGCTCATCTCGCTCATAGGCCAAGGGAGCTGGCGTTTGTCCACAGACAGCTTCCAGATCATGTGGCCAGCATGACTAAGCTGCTTCTGGCGAACCAGAGCAGCGCATGGAAACGTCGTTTACCTTCCCGCCGGAGTGGTACCTATTTATCTACTTGCACTTTGACGTGCATTTGAACTGCTGGAGCTGGGACCAAACAACAGGAGCTTACCCCATGGCGGGGATTCGAACTGCTGACCTTCCGATCGGCAAGCCCTAGGCTCTGTGGTTTAGACCACAGCACCACCCACGTCCCTGTGTGTATGCTAGGGCTGCCATATTTCAAGAGGTAAAAATCCAGACACAAAAGTTGGTGAGCTTTTTTAGGGCAATTGCCCAATAGCCCCTCCACTGCCACCGAGCCAGAGTTTCCCACAGCAGAGTTTGGGTCACCTGCGCCAGAGCCTGAACCAGAGCCATGTGCTCACACAGAGAAAATTTATATATTTTTTTATAAGATATTTATTAAAGTTTTACAAAGAAGAAAAAACAAACACATACATACATACAACAGAAAAAAGAAAACAAACATAGAAATACATAAAAAAGAAGAAATCCAATTTTTAACAGAGAAAATTTTTAAACCCATTTGCCTTAAAATGTAAAATTCCCACCAGATGGGCATGTTGGACCCCCAAAAGAGGACATGTCCGGGAATTTCTGGATCTATGGCAACCCTATGCAGCTTGAGACGATGGGCCAGCCCTACCGCTAGACAGGGTGAAGCAGTCTGACTCGAATGATAGCTGTTGAGATATAAAATGATTTTTTAAATGGTTCATGATTTTGCCTCTTTTGGTACCACCTCAGGTACCACAATGTCTTGAGCCCTCTCTGCTTACACAGCCTTGGGTAGTGTAAGAATGAAGCATACGCCTATTTTTAATTGGGGGGGCGGGAAGAAAGCAGGGATTAAGGTGGGAGCAAAGTTGGTGCACCTTTGTGGTGGACCTGTGGAAAAATCAAAAGCTTCTGGAACATAGCATATGACGAGCTTAAAAAAAAGTTTACGTATAACTTTATGAAAAATACAGAAGTTTTTCTACTAGGGATAATGGACACAGGTAGAGCAAGAGAAGATCAGAAACTATTCCTCTAAGCCACAGGAGCAGCAAGGATCCTAATTGCTAAAGACTGGAAAAAAGAAACTGTGCCAACAAAAAAGGAATGGCAAGACAAACTGTTAGAGTATACTGAATTGGTTGGATTAACAGGGGCAATTAGACATCACACTAGACAAAAGTAGGGGGAATGCAGAGAATACTTCACAAAACAGTGCCCTAAAATACATACCTGGACTTGTTTCGATTAATGTCTGCAGGAGACTTCGTGGATATTTAAGTTAGAATTAGAAAAATCTTAATAATTACTCATAAAGGAAACAGCTTATACGAAGTAAATAAGGAGGCCAGATACAGGATAAAGGAAGTATTTTATCCGGTTGTTTATATTGTTGTATGTTATATTTATTGTATGTTATGTTCACATTTAATGAGGGTGGACTTTTGTATGGGGGGGTTATGTTATGTTGTAAATAAAATCTCCAATAACATTTTATAAATAATAATTAAAAAAAAAACAAAGTTAGTGCACTTTTGCATGTAATGCACCTTTGCATCTAAGTGCAGGTTTTTAAAAATGCAAATGGCATCAACTGTGGAGACATCTAGAGGCTAACAGCTGGAATGGAGAAAGAACATACCCTTTCTCTCCTCTGCTGTGATCCTGAAGTGAAGTATTTCTTCTCCTGAAATTGACATTTGCTTTGCAGGTAAAACCTCCACTGGCACCAATGGAGAATTTCCTCCCAACCGAAATAGTAGCTTCAGAGGAGATATGTTTTCCAACTGCTTAGGACTGAATCAGGAGATGAAGTGGTTAAATTCCTTCCCTATGCCAGCTCTGATCCCCTTATATAGCAAACCTTCCCCTTCAGATGCTGCTGTTTGCATTACTTATAAATCTGCATGCTAAATGCAAATATGGAATTAACACATCTAGGTTGGCCCTTACGTTTATATGTCCTAAGAGTGAACTTTTTTGGATGCAAGAGTGAAATTGTGCCTGGAATCTTAATTTGGCGGGGGGGGGGGGGTTGGAGAGAATGTCTCAGACTCAACCATCAGAAAGTTGGAGGAAGCACTGCCATAAAGTATACAAGAAAGAGGACCAGCTATAAAAGTGAGCAGTCAAGCAATGAATCAACACTATTATTTTATCGCCTCGTTTTAAAGGGGCTGCAAGATGTAAATGCATTTAATTAAAGGTGAAGAAAATTTAAGAGCTGGGCATTCAGTGAAGCCGTCACAGCCAACCCTCCAAAAAAAATAAAATTAAGTCATTTTAATAAATCCTGCGCAGGGAAATTACTCAGGTCAGAGAGGTGCTCATGAGATACACAATCTTTCACCTCTAGATTACTACTAAAGATCTAGATCAGCTGGGTTTGACATCACCTGCAGTTCAACAGCTCTTCTTCCCTGGTTGAGAGGGAAAACGGTGACAACAGGGAATATTTACTGGGACAGAATGACTTTTGCAGCTGTTGTTGCAAAAGAACGCAGCACAGGATGGAGGGACTGAGAAATTTCTGGAACAAAAAGGGGATGTCAGCCCTGCCCAAGGCATAATGAATAACAGCAACAACCGGGGGGGGGGGGGGGGAGAGAAAGACTTAACATTTTACAAGGACAGGAAGAGACACCACAGACAGAATATGGTAATTGCTACACACCGGAAGAACAAGGGTATAGTTTGAATTCCTCACTTGTAGTTTTATCAATCATTTGATGTGTCAACACAAATAGAAGTTACTAATATTGCTGTTGTTGTATAAGGGAATACAGTGGTACCTCAGGTTAAGTACTTAATTCATTCCGGAGGTCCGTTCTTAACCTGAAACTGTTCTTAACCTGAAGCACCACTTTAGCTAATGGGGCCTCCTGCTGCTGCCGTGCCGTCGAAGCATGATTTCTGTTCTCATCCTGAAGCAAAGTTCTTAACCTGAGGTACTATTTCTGGGTTAGCGGAGTCTGTAACCTGAAGTGTATGTAACCTGAAGCGTATGTAACCTGAAGCGTATGTAACCCGAGGTACCACTGTATGATTGAAATTAATAAGATTTTAGAACGCAGAAATAAAGAAAATCCTCAGTCAAATCTAGCACGTGGGGGACCACTTTATCTAAATTACATAATTTGGCATTTGAACAATTGGTATTCATAACTGTATTATTTTAGTCTCCCAGGGCTCCCAGCATTTTTTAACCTCTCCTCAAAGCCGCAAAGTCAGAGAACTACTGATCTATCCTATGATCAGCGTTAGAATGGCATTCTTATAACCCTAGTTGTATTCTCCATGCGAACATACCACACCACCGAAAGAAGGTTGTATAATCAAGGATTACTTCAGCAAGTCAGAAGCAACTGAACTGGAAACTCAGCATGGAATCTCTTCAGAGATTTTGCCACTGCCAAACAAGGGTGAAGAAAGGAGTAGAGAGATACTGGAAATGAACCAGTAGATGATCTGATAGAAGAGACAGGAGGGTTTCGAATTCACAGATCAGTAGAACGCTTTCTGCAAGAAGAGCCAAGTATTTGGATTAGGCTGTCTCCACTTAAGCAGAGAGGTTGCCAACCTTTGAGGTTTGAGAACTGGCAAAGCCTGTTAGGCAGGCTTTTAAAGCTGGGAGGAAGGGAAGTGGAGAACTTTCACTTACTTAAATAATCTGTTATGCTCTTCCAACACTTAAATTAAGACAGAAGCTAAAGTCGTTCGGAGACAGATGATGATGATGATTTTATTTTTTAAAAAATCAAAATCCATTGTATTCCACAACAAGTGGAAATAGCATTAAACAAATACATTTAGGATTATAAATAAAAAATTAAAAAATCGTCCAGTAGCACCTTAGAGACCAACTAAGTTTGTTCTGGGTATAAGCTTTCGTGTACATGCACACTTCTTCAGATACCTTAAAAAATTCTCCAGTACCCCTTAGAGACCAACAAAGTTTGTTCAGGGTACACAAAAGCTTATACCCAGAACAAACTTAGTTGGCCTCTAATGTGCTACTGGACAATTTTATTTATTTATTTGGTCTGCATGAGACCTACTTGAATTTAGGATTATAGCAACCATAAATAAAGTTCATTATTATATATATAAGGTAAAGTGAAGCTTAGTGGAATGACACTTAAAAGCAAAAAATGAAATGAATGGCTTTATTCCAAATGAAAGGGAAATTTAGGAAGGAAACATTTTGATGGTGGTGTTTATCCAAAACTTGGAAGAGAAAGCAATTTTTGGTTCAGAACAATCAATTGTAGAAGATCTCATTTTATTCCAGATTAATTAATCTATAATAGATACTCCTTATGCTATCTCAACTCAGGGGATCGTGGAATAGGCAGATCTCCAAATACATCTGGGCTCAGCTGAGGCTATGGCAGCAGAAATCCCTCATCCTGTAATAGACATCAGATTATGCAACAGAAATTCCTGCTCCTCTCTCCTGCAGCCTCCCATCAGCACCCTCAAAAACTGCTCCAGATGGTTAGGGGAACATCTGTAGATGATTTGCTGGGCACACAGGAAGAGGAGAGGAAGAGGGTGTACTGTTGTGTAAGTGGAACAAAACTCCTGCAGGCATTGGATACAACCCAATCTCATTGTGTTTAGATAATGCCTGCATGTGGGGGGAAATCAATCTATTTGTTTACACTTCCAAAGGAACCTTCTTATACATTTTAGAGAGTTTGTTAGGTGCTAAATACCATCTATACATCATTTTCATGGGTAAGTATAGTGATGGACCATGTGGAATTGGCAAAGCCATCAGAAAAAATAAGAGACCCTAACAATGAATGTTTCGTGGACAAATAGAAGTCCTTTTCAGAATATTTAAAGAAATGCTATAGTATGATGAATTCACAATCAGGATTTGAACTATGAGCAACCGGATGAATTAGAGATTATGGTATAGTGGTTATGATTTAAGAAAGGGAAGACAGGTTGAAGCAAGGGGTAGAAATTAAAAACACCATGGAAAATGGAAGGGGAAGTTGATCAAACCAAAGAAAAAATTATTATGTTTTGGTGTGTATATGTGGAATTTTTGAAAATTTTATAAAATATAAACTGCAAAAAAAGGTAACTCCACATGTGTCGCACAACAGAGAGCATCTTTCATGTGTGTAAGAAAAAACAAGGCTTCTTCTAAGTGCCCTGCCACGAGACATTATGGGATATGGCAGAGAGCTCTAAGTGAGCAGCTTGCACTGAAAAAATAAACCATCTGGAGATGAACAGAAGGCTTATGAACCTTGGCCTTCAGTCCACCAAGAATGGAAATGGAGATGCTTAAAGGCCTAGTGATGAGGGCTCCTTCTCTCCTTCTCAGCCTCTCACTTGGTACACTGCATGTACCATTGGAAATGGCTAGGCAGCATGGAAGACACTTGACTCCCTGAGCTCAGGGGAAGCAGAGTTCATGGAGATCCTTGGCTCCAGTTCAGAAGACTCTGTTTCAATGGGCTCCAGCTCAGTGTCTTAAGACTGGGGCATCCCATCATCTGGCAGAACAGCAGGCTCCGGCTCGACTGAGCCAGCTCATCCTCTGACTCTGAGCTGACAGGCTGGGCCAAGACACTAAACTGCCGCTCACTATCCTTAACAGATTGGAGAACTGGGTGCAAGCTAACAAAGTGAATTTCAATAGGGACAACTGTCAGATTCTGCATTTAGGAAAGAAGAACCAGATGCGTGAATATAAGATGGTGGACACCTGGCTTATTAGCAGTACATGTGAAAAGGATCTAGGGATCTTGGTGGACCACAATATGATCATGAGTCAACAGTGTGATGCAGCAGAGAAAAAAGCTAATGCTATTCTAGGCTGCATCAACAGAAGCCTAATGCCCCAATCAAGGGAAGCAATAGTACCACTCTATTCTGCCTTAGTCAGACCACACCTGGAATACTGTGTCCAATTCTGGGCACCCCAGTTTAAGAAGGATGTTGACAAGCTGGAATGTGTGCGGCCGAGGGCAACCAAGATGATCAAGGGTCTGGAAACTAAGCCTTGTGAGGAACGGCTGAAGGAGCCGGATAAGTTTAGCCTGGAAAAGAGGAGACTGAGAGGAGATATGATAGCCATCTTTAAATATCTCAAGGACTGTCACCATGTATGTAGCCAGGATTTATGTTTCGGGGGACAGGCTTTATGTTGGGGGGGGTGAAGCTCAGTTAGTTAAGTATTTTGTATTGATTTACATGATTGGAGGTTGCAGCTGCCACTCCCTGACCCCCTTTAGCTACGCCCATGGCTGTCACATGGAAGAGTTAAGAGGCTTGTTTTCTCCTGCTCTGGAGGGTAGGACTCACACCAATGGTTTCAAGAAAGGAGATCCCACTAAACTTCAGGAAATACTTTTTGACAGTAAGAACTGTTCAACAGTGGAACAGTCTCTCTCTTGGGAGGTTGTGGACTCTCCTTCCTTGGAGATTTTTAAGTGGATGTTAGATGGCCATCTGTCATGGATGTAGCTGAGGTTCCTGGATTGCAGAGGGTTGGACAAGATGGCCCTTGGTGTCCGTTTCAACTCCACAATTTTATGATTCTACCCACAGGTTTCCTTTAAAAAAAAGTGCTTATATTAAAAAGAAAAAGGAAATAGACATTTTAAAGCATCTGCTGCCTGTTTAATTGGGTGCCCTTCATTTTCTACACCCCACCCCAGAGATACACCCCACCAGCAAGAGTCTAGGGGCTGGGGACACCAAAAGACAGAAAGAAGATAATGTGTGCAGCCCAGATATTTGCAACTGTCAAAGTCAACATAATCAAAAGGGATTGTGAAAAGTAGCCTAGCAGCAAGTTCCCATAGACGCTTAACCTGAATAGTATAGACAGAAGGGATTTTCTTTTTTTCTTTTGTTCCTTAAAAAAAACACCAAAAAAACTGTGTGTCTTTACTAACAATTCAGCACTGGCAAGAAGATGAGCAAAAGGCACCCACAAGGCATTTCCACTAATCTCTATGATCAAAGAGACGTAATGGGAGACTATCCCTCTAATTGCTTTCAGGAGTTTCAGGCTGCAGAGGATGTTATGTAGATTTCAGCTGTCCATCAAAGGAGAGCATTTGGAAGAGGGTTTTTATAGTAGGAAGGAAGGAAGGAAAGGAGGACATTATTTAGGAAAGCCTTATCACCTTTCATGGCTCTGTGCTGAGAATACATTCACTGCAGAATGGCAGCTGCAAATAGCATAGATAGGGGGTGGGCAATCTTTGTCCTTCCAGATGTTTCTGGAACACCCCTCATCCTTCTCTGACCATTGGCCATGCTGACTACAGCTGATGGGAGACCAACAACATTGGGGGGGGACAGGTGACATAGATTAACTTTCCCTCTCTGACTTTAGGATGCTACAGTGACTAAAGGTAAAGGGACCCCTGACCATTAGGTCCAGTCGTGACCGACTCTGGGGTTGCGGCGCTCATCTCGCTATATTGGCCGAGGGAGCCAGTGTACCGCTTCCAGGTCATGTGGCCAGCATGACTAAGCCGCTTCTGGCGAACCAGAGCAGTGCATGGAAACATCGTTTACCTTCCCACCTGTTTATCTACTTGCACTTTGACGTGCTTTCGAACTGCTAGGTTGGCAGGAGCAGGGACCGAGCAACGGGAGTTCACCCGCCGCGGGGATTCGAACTGTCAACCTTCTGATCGGCAAGTCCTAGGCTCTGTGGTTTAACCCACAGCGCCACCTGCGTCCTGTTCCCCCCCCCAAAACAAAATGACTGCTCCCCCCAAAAATACAAAAGTCTTGCAGACTAACTTCAGCACTTTCATACTAGGGTTTTCCCATGGAGTAGCCCACATTGTGTCCATTTGCTTTAGTTTTATGTCGGCATGACGCCATCATCCACAGGAAATCTGACATTTTAAACGAGCAGGACATCAGCTTCGATGTCCTCAGCATAGCATGACACTTCCGATATTTTCAAGACTCTTCTTGGTTGTTTCCATCACTGCTTCATAACTGCACATTTCGCCTGGCTTGCCCCTAGCTTTGTGCATCCATCTCAGAGGAAAGTGAGGCTGGAATTTGTGTTACCATGCTATTGCATGCCTCTAGACCTTTATAGGATATCTGTTGACACAGATCACGTGCAAATCACTGAAGAACAAGGCTGCAATCCTGCCTCTTGGGCAGAGATGCAAGTTTCCAAGATAAGTTCGACCTGGAAATGTTTTCTGTGCAAAGGAGGGTGATTTGCATAGAGTGATTAAATCAGAAAATGTGCATTGGGGAATTTTATGGTGCCCTTGAGAGCGATCTAATTTATCATGTTTGCTATACTAGCATTTGGTAAACAAAACTAAAAATGCTGAACCTGCTAAGCTTGCCCAAGACTGATTTTCCATTGACATTCTTTCATGGCTACGTAAGAAATGGATTTATTTATTTTTTACTCCATATCACTGCTCTTGCTTCGCCAGAGGGTATATCCCAAACAACTCCTATCTGCATAAGGTGGCAGCTGAATCTTCATTGCTCCTCTATGGGGTTGTGGCTTTCATGCTAGAAACATCCACAGGATATTCTGGGGCCCTCTTGAACCTCACATTAGAGCAGGGGTGGGAAGCTGATACAGTGGTACCTCAGGTTACATACTCTTCAGGTTATATACGCTTCAAGTTACAGACTCCGCTAACCCAGAAATAGTGCTTCAGGTTAAGAACTTTGCTACAGGATGAGAATAGAAATTGTGCTCCGGCGGCATGGCGGCAGCGGGAGGCCCCATTAGCTAAAGTGGTGCTTCAGGTTAAGAACAGTTTCAGGTTAAGTACGGACCTCCGGAACGAATTAAGTACTTAACCCGAGGTACCACTGTATTGGCCACATGGACTAGAAGTAGTTTTCCAGGGTTTCAGATGGGGGCATCTATCCCAGACTGAACCTGGATCAAAGCAGCATCATTATTGTGTTCTTTTTCACTTGCACTTCCAACTGGGATTGCCAACTCTCTCTTTTTTTAACAAGGCCCGATACCCTTGTGCAAATTAATTGAAACAAAGCATGTTTTCTATCTCACTCGTAATCCTATACTCAAAACAAACATGAAAAGTCAGTTGATCATTAATTACAGTGTCGGAAGCCTGCAGCCAATAGAAGGAAAGATGCGCTCACCACAATATATTGAGGTTCTATGAAAGAGAGTTATTCCAGAGCTGGAAAAGAGGTATTCTTATGGTACTGGGATATTGCAGCAGGACCTAGCCCCCTGTCACACATCGAAAGTGGTGGAGAAATTCATGACAGAACAGCAAATACAGGTACTTGATTGGCCAGGGAATTCCCTGGAAGTAAATCCCATTGAGAATTTGTGAGCTATATGCAAAAGTCACCTCCCTGCTATAGATTGTATGACTATGGAGAAACTCCTTCAGGACCTGATTCAAGTGTGGTAAAGGGATCCGAAAATCAACAGTGACTGTTCAAAACTAGTAGACTCCATGCCAAACTGTGTTCAAATGGAGGTCATATCCATTACTAATGCATGTATACTGTATGTGAGTTTAGTACAGGTATATGTGAGTTTTGTACAATAAACTACATTGTTTGTTTCAATTAATTTGAACAAGGGTGTATTCCTGCTGCTTTGATAATAGCAAGCAGCCCAATAATAATAAATTAAGGAGTCAATTATTTTCCTGCCATGAAGAGAAAATGAGGAGGAATTTGCCACTTTCTTCATTTCAGTATGTCAGGTCACTTTTAAGGGCGCAGGAGCATGGCCAGTTAAAAAAAGTGACAACCTGTCTTTTAACAAATTTCTCAAAGTCAAATAAACTAACAACCTTGTGGCTGGCTCTTATTAAATCACTGTTTAAGGATTGCAGCCTGCAACCCAGTTAAAGAAATTGTCCTGTGGATTACCCAGATGAGTCTTTATCAATGAAATCTGAATAAATTTGCATTGGGCTGAAACAATCCCTTTGAAAGGGGGGAGAGACTTTCTTTGTGCTTAGATGGTTTGTGTATATATCACAGGCACCAGTAGGAACTTAGAAGAGGCACTCCCTGGCCTGTTAAACTAGACAATGTACATACTTTTGTAAACCAAGAAAATACTTAACTAAAAATAATATATATAAACGGGGAATACCTCTTCTGAGATTTTGCCTCCCATCTACAGTTTTTATAAGTATTCATATATTTATATAAAAAAATGTTTTGCCTGATCGCTCAGGTTTGGCTTTAAGGCAGTTGAAAGGAGGTCACATTGTTTAACTTAACCACTTAATTGATTAAAAGTTTCAATATTTAAAGGGACAACCATTTCATTTTTGGGATACAGTATCAATCCTATTGGGATACAAGGTTTCTCTGGCTAGCTGTTACCATCAAGCCAGCAGGGGGAGTACAGCACACTCATTTTTTTGTGGGTTCTCAAACTAAAGGAGATATTTCTCATTGGTGGCCTTTGTCCCCCTTCCAGTCTGTAAGCTCTGTCTGTATGACCTGTGGGCAAGAGAACTTCTTCCAGTCCCCATAAATCTAAATAGCAAAATTAGTTTTATGCAACTGCTAGCGCACTAAGATCCAACGATTTACACAAACAGCAGATTAACAGTATCCAGTGTTCACTGGCTTTTTCTGGTCCCTACAGCTCCACTAACAATCATTTCTCCCAATGCAACAGAAAAGGAAGGCTGGAGATTCAGGCAATGCGAAGGGTGCAGAGGAAGATTAGGAAGTTTTTCCTCATCCCTGAAATCTTTGTGGCTGGGAACTATGTGCAATGCCTGCAACCTGTGTCATCACCTATCACTGAATATATTGAATTATAGAATCGTAGAGTTGGAAGGGACCCTAAGGGTCATCTATTCCAACACACACACACCCGCAACGCATCCATGACAGATGGCCATCCAACATCTGCTTTAAAACCTCCAAGGAAGGAGAGTCCACCACCTCTCGTGGGAGCCCATTCCACTGTCAAACAGCTCTTACTGCCAGAAAGTTCTTCCCAATGTTTAGTTGGAATCGCCTTTCCTGTAACTTGAATCCGTTGGTTCAGGTCCTACCCTCCAGAGCAGAAGAAAACAAGCATGCTCCATCTTCCATGTGACAGCCCTTAAGATATTTGAAGATGGCTATCATACCTTCTCTCAGTCTCCACTTTTCCAGGCTAAACACATCCAGCTCCTTCAAGCGCTTTTCGTAAGGCTTGGTTTCCAGACCCTTGATCATCTTGGTTGTCCTTTTCTGCACATGTTCCAGCTTATCAACATCCTTCTTAAACTGTGGTGCCCAGAATTGGACACAGTGTTCCAGGTGTGGTCTGACCAATGAAGAACAGAATGGTAGAATAAGAATAAGAATAAGAATAAGAATAAGAATAAGAATAAGAATAAGAATAAGAATAAGAATAAGAATAAGAATTTATTTATACCCCTCCCATCTGGCTGGGTTTCCCCAGCCACACTGGATGGCTTCCAACAGAATATTAAAATAGAATAGTCTATTAAACATTAGAAGCTTCCCTAAACAGGGCTGCCTTCAGATGTCTTCTAAAAGTCTGGTAGTTGTTGTTCTCTTTGACATCTGGTGGGAGGGCGTTCCACAGGCGGGTGCCACTACCGAGAAAGCCCTCTGCCTGGTTCCCTGTAACTTGTCTTCTCGCAGCGAGGGAACTGCCAGAAGGCCCTTGGCACTGGACCTCAGTTTTCGGGCAGAATGATGGTGGTGGAGACGCTCCTTCAGGTATACTGGACCAAGTATACCAAAGTATTATTACTTCCCTTGATCTTTACACTATACTTCTGTTGATGCAGCCCAGAATTGTGTTAGCTTTTTCAGCTGCTGCATCGCACCATTGACTCATGTTATGTTTGTGGATAAGAGTTTACAAATGTAGAGTACAATTTCACTTTACCTTATGCTAAGATCCAGCAGGCTCCATGGACTGCTAGTTATAATCAAACCCAGGTGTCCAAACAAATTACCATGGGCCATTTTTAAACAGATTTGACTAGAATGTTTGGTGCAACACAGACAATACTTTCCCCCAAAAAAAGTAAATTCAGTCTTAGCATCGCAGTACTAGGCATGTGAGTTAATTAATATATGCAGCAGAGTTTTTCTGCATATGCAAATGGTACGTGCTGAGCTCGTGCTGAACTGATCATTCATTCTAATTCTTCTAAGGAAGATGGTCTAGCATGGACAGTCCTGGGTTTGACCAAGGAGATGGGGTTCTCAAATCTCCAAATCTAAGTCTTCTTCTTTCTTCTTCTTTGGCAATCACTCGTAGCTGAGTAAGATTGTCTTCCATAAACACAGTTTTAACAGTGAGTCCGTAAGTGACTGTGGAGGCCAATTCTGGATCCACACGTCCTTCCACAGTGGGGACATTGGTTTCCGGGTGGGAGCTGATCACAGTGTGGATTTGCCAAGCGTGCCTTCCTCCTAGCACATTTCTCCCTTGCGTCCTGAGTTTGAGTGTCTTCAAAGCCCATGACACCTTTGGTAAAGGCTGTTCTCCAACTGGAGCGCTCGCAGGCCAGTGTTTCCCAGTTGTCAGTGTTTATACTACATTTTTAAAGATTTGCCTTGAGACAGTCTTTTGTTGACCACCAGCATTACGCTTTTTATTTTTAAGTTCAGAATAGAGTAGTTGCTTTGGAAGACAATCATCAGGCATCTGCACAACATGATCAGTCCAACGAAGCTGATGTTGAAGAATCATTGCTTCAACACTGGTGATCTTTGCTTCTTCCGGTACACTGGTATTAGTTCGCCTGTCTTCCCAAGTGATGTGTAAAATCTAAATAGTCACTATCTCTCTGCCTAGCAGGGCTGTTGTGAGAGCAAAATGGAATAACCTCATTTGTGACTCCTGAACTCTATTTCTTTTTCTGTCTTAAATAAAATCTCTGATACTATATCATGGGATGGAGAATCAGTAGTCCTCTGGGTGATACTGCCCTAAGGCCATCCAGTGAGCTACAGGGCTGAAACAGGATTTGAAGAACCCAGATCTCCTTGGTCATACGCCAACACTCTTTCCACTGTTCTGCCTTCTCTAGAAGAGGCCTTTGCCCCAAGCTTGATTCTGCTCAAAGTTTAGATTATTTACCTGACTTTGAGACCATGACAAATCATTGACCTTCTGACTGCTAGCACAGTTTGAGTCCTAAGTACCTGCCAACTTCCACACTTGAGGATTAAATTAGCTTTCACTTAACTTGGTAGGTAATGCTAATTTACATTGCATTTCTTTCCCCTTTATTGAGAAACTGCCATATTGAACTATAAACAGCAAACAGTTCAACAGCAAAGTATCTTTGCATCATTTTTTAGGGTGCATTTTTAATTTTTTTAATGAAGAGCCTTTGACATTCCTTTGTTGCTGACAAATCGTAATGCTTTTACTACAAGTACTGATCTATACATTAACCTCACCCATCATTATTTCTATTTGTAACTAATGAAAGATTTGCATTATCAGCTGTCAGCCAGTCCTTCTGCATTCTGTCCCATATTGGCAATATTTATATGTGGCAAATAATTCATGTTAAATGGACACTTGGAGGGTCCAGAACACACATGACATGGGAGATCAGTAATCTAGTTTCGCAACTGCTTTTTTATTTCAGTTTAAGCATGCCAGAAAGGATCCTGTTTGGATTGGAGCTGCAAAACTGGGGGAGAATGGTTAGACCTTTCTCCCACACCCTCTGACCCTCAGTGTTATTTCCCTATGTTAAATCATCCTGCTCCCCAACTCGCTATTAGCCAAGTGATAGAGGAAGCAGATACTTTTGAATTATGGTGCTGGAGGAGACTCTTGAGAGTCCCATGGACTGCAAGAAGATCAAACCTATCAATTCTTAAGGAAATCAGCCCTGAGTGCTCACTGGAAGGACAGATCCTGAAGCTGAGGCTCCAATACTTTGACCACCTCATGAGAAGAGAAGACTCCCTGGAAAAGACCCTGATGTTGGGAAAGATGGAGGGCACAAGGAGAAGGGGACGACAGAGGATAAGATGGTTGGACAGTGTTCTTGAAGCTACCAGCATGAGTTTGACCAAACTGCGGGAGGCAGTGAAAGACAGGAGTGCCTGGCGTGCTCTGGTCCATGGAGTCAAGAAGAGTCAGACACGACTAAAAGACAAAACAACAACAAGAGGAAGCAGATACAAAATGTGTCTGTTGTGTTCTGAACTGCATAATAACAACGTCATCCATGATATTTTTGCAGAGATGTTGGTAAAATGTGGACTCAACATGATAACTGTTAGGTGGATTTGTAGCTGGTTGAGTGACCTGGGGGGAATGCAACGTGAGGTGCTTCGGGGTTCTGTTCTGGGCCCATTGTTGTTCAACGTCTTCATAAATGACATGGACAAAGGATTTGAAGAGATGCTCACCAAATTTTCAGATGATGCCAAACTGGGATGGGTAGCCAATGCCACTGAAGACAGAATGGGGATTCAAGATGGCCTTAACAGATTGGAGAAGTGGGACAAATAGGGAGAAATATCAGGTTCTATGCTTAGGCAGGAATAACCAGCTGCACAAATATAAGATGGGGCACACCTGGCTTGCCAGTAGTACATTTGAAAATGATTGAGAGGTCTTAGTAGACCACAAGCTTAACACGAGTCAACAGCTAATGCTATTCTAGACTGCATCAACAGAATTATAGTGTCCAGATCAAGGGAAGTAATAGCACTGCTCTGTTCTGTCTTAGAGTCATAGAATTGGAAGGGACCCTGAGGATCATCTAGTCCAACCCCCTGCAATGCAGGAATACGCAGATGTCCCATACAGGGATTGAACCTGCAACCTTGGCATTATCAGCACCACACTCTAACCAACTGAGCCGTCTTGGTCAGACCACAACTGGATTACTGTGTCCAGTTCTGGGCACCACAATTGAAGGAGGATATTGACAAGTTGGATGGTGTGCAGAGGACAGCCAACATGCAGTTATTACAACAGTCAGTGTAGCATAATTATTTTTATTTTTATTATTTTATTTTTATTTTTATTTATACCCCGCCCTCCCTGGCCAGGGCTGGGCTCAGGGCTGCTAACACCAAATATAAATTACAATAAAATGTAATAGAAAAAACAACAAACAAACAAACAAACAAACAGTTATTTAAAATACGGCTTAAAATGCAGCTTAAAGGCAGCCTCATTTTAGAAGTAGCCCATAAATCAAGACCATAAAGGGAGGAAACATCAGATATTCACCTGAGCCAGCTATCCATGCTGGTACTACATGGGCCAGCAAAAAAGCCAAGGGAAAATCCCATATAAGGGGTCAGAGTGAGTCTAAGCCGAAGGCAAAGTGGAACAGCTCCATCTTGCAGGCCCTGCGGAAAGATGTCAAATCCTGCAGGGTCCTAGTTTCTTGTGACAGAGCGTTCCACCAAGTTGGGGGCAGTACTGAAAAGGCCCTGGCCCTAGCTGAGACCAATCTAACTTCCTTGAGGCTCGGGACCTCCAAAGTGTTGTTATTTATGGACCTAAAGGTTGTTATTTATGGACCTTAAGGTCCTCCGCAGGGCATACCAGGACAGGCGGTCCCAGATTGCTGAACGAGGAATAAGGAGATCCAAGCTGAGTTCCTCACTCATCCATCAAGTGTTCTGGCTGACACAGGGACCTAGGAAGCTACCTTATAGTGAGTCAGGCCATTGGGCTATCTCCAGTCTCTCAGAAGACATTTCCAGCCTTACCTGTAGCTACCATGGGTTGAATCCAGGACCTTCTGCATCCAAAGCAGTTACTCTACCACTGAGCTATGTCCCTTCCCCAAATGATCTCAAGGAGAGCTAGAAAAGTCCTGAACCTGAGATCTTGGAGAGCCACTGCCAGTATTGGGCTAGATGTTCTGACACAGTACAACATGCTCCATAAAGTAGGTTTCAACAGCCCCTGGCAAGTGAACAGAAGGTTGGCAGGACCGTGTGGCAGCCTATTCCCCATAGACAGACCCGGCAGTTTCTGTTGGGTGGAGATGTCTTTCACATCCACCGTGCTTGCTGTTCTATCTACAGCATAATAGCCTGAACAATGCAAGCCTGCAGAACTCCACAAATGCCTCTTTTATGGGCTCTTAAATCAATGGACCAGACAAGTTCAACTCCTCTTTGGGGAATATGTGATCCCTCCAAAACAGGGAACTGTGGTCAATTTTCTTTGCAAACTACTCAGTGCACTTCCTGCGCTGTGTGGGAGACAGGAGATGAATTATGGACAACGCAGAGGCAGCAAACGCAGACGTGAAGGAAGGCAGTAGATAAAAAGTCAGAGAAGGGGAAGCTGACCAGGACTAAAACATTTGAGAGAGAGCAAGAGGGAGAGAGATGTTCAATGGCTAAATCACCCTAACTGTTTTGCCAAACTATGACATGCCTGGTTTCCTGTGCTTAATTTTTTTAAGACTTCTTTTTAAAAAAATAGGGAGGGGGATAACCAGCTGTTCTTTGTATAGTCCAGGAAACAAGTTTGATTTATTGCTCGAAGGCTAGTTTCGAAGGGAGAGGGGGGCTTGCCTGTGGCAGCTACGGTACCAGAGAAGTCACTCGGGCCTGTCCACTTTGAAGGGCTCCAAACCGCTTCCTGAACAGCCTCCTTCTACACTCATCACCTCTGACAGCTATTATTGACAACGGTTTGACTGGGGCCTGGGAGTATTTTAAAGCAGCAGGGGTCCGGCTGGAACAATCTAGCTGTCAATTACCTTTTCCCCTGTTGTGAAAAGGGGGCCCAGGACAATGCCGGAAAGCTCAGCGGGTGGGTGTGCTGTTCGAAGTATGTGACCCACTCTGCATTCAAAATTGACTAAATGGCGGTGCCTGCCTTCTCTCCCCCCCCCCGCCCGCCACCCCCAAACTGCCTGCTCTGATGAGGATGGCTGGAGCAGAAGGTGGAGGTATCGCTATGGAAAGGTTCAGAAGTTCTGCTCAGGCAGAACTGGCATGGCCTTTTATTAACAACTTGCTGCTGCTCCCTTCTTTTCTTATGTTAGAGAGGATGGGGGGTAGGGATTATTTTCTTCCTCCCGCCTCTCCTTGCTCAAGCAGCCCTGACCACAGAGAACGCCCAAGCCGCAGTACCTATATTGTGTGTCTTTAAAAAAAAAACTTCCTGTGAACACTGATGACTTGCTGAGCAGCCTGTCCATCATACAGGCCCCTTTGTCCATCAGTCACTTCCCATTTGAATTTGACTGACTGAGGAACCCAGAGTTATTTGTAAAGAACAACAAGGCTTTTCATTCATAATTTCAGGAAGGGGGGGTGAGGGGGAAACTGGGGTGCTAATGACCAGCCTTGAATAACCAGGGGAATGTGGTTTATTCAAGGCAGGAAGATGCCCAACTGGCAAACCAAATGATTCAGAGGAGATGGGAGAGAGAAGCGAGAGCAAACAATGGAATCAGGTTCACATCCCTATAGGAATCATTATTATTTTTTAAGTGTTTAAAGAAGAGGTGGAAGAAAGTGGAAGCAGGGCGAGGTGGCAAGCAGGAGGGATAATCTAACTTGTTATATTTCATTGTGTTGAATTGTTTTCTTACATTTATGAGCCTCCTTCCTCCCTAGAACTGATGGCAGGGTACATGTAATTCCAAAGCAGTCATGCATCCAGGCCTTGACCAGACTCAGACCTGCTTTTCTTTAGCAAGCATAAGCTGGCCTCATGGTCTCAGTGTGTCCCTGGATATCCCTAAGTGTGCCATCAAGCTTCTGCAAAAGGATTGCCCTATATGAAGTCTGGGCAAGGAAGAGGAAAGAATTCCGCATCTGTTGCTAGAAGAGAAAAGTACTTTTTAAGCTAGATTGCAGGAACTTTTGAAGACACTCAGAGCATCTTTACTTCCTGCCCATTAGATGAAGAGCTTTATCTGAAGCCAAACTGGTTGAGATGAGAACATCAGAAGATTCCTGCTGGATCAGACCACAAGACCCATTGAGTCCAGCATCCTCTTCTCAGAAGCCAACCTATGCCAAATCCACAAGCAAAACACATGTGCAACCGAGGGCACCAATTTATCCCCACATTGTGGAGGCACATCACATAACATGTCATGTCATGTGATGCGCCCCGTCTCCCCCTAGTGTGCTCGCATGGGGTGGGGAATGGGGAGCGTAGAGCCGGGCTCCTCGCTCGGCCTTCTCTTGCCCGTGCAACATCAGCAGGGAGGCAGAGCAGGCCGCAGGATTTGGAGGGAGTCCAGCCCCCTCCTTAAAAAAATGGAGGAGGCTGAATACCCCTCAGACCCCACCACTTGGCACACCTGAGTGCAACAGCACTATTCCCATCTGGGACTCCCAGAAAATTGTATTCAGAGGCATTCTGCTTTCTACAGTGAAGGCAGAACATAGCCAATCTGGCTCGTAACCATTGATGACCATATCCATGATTGCAGTGCACATCAGTGTCTCTTGTGGGAGAGAGTTCCATAATTTAACCATGCAACAGTGCCTTTTTTTTTTTCAAGGGGTACTCAAGGGTGCGCAGTACCAGCACCTTTTTTTGTTTTTATTAAAAAAGTGTGTTTTTATTAAATTTATTTATTAATAAATTTAACTGAGGTCCAGCGCTGAGGGCCTTCTGGCGGTTCCCTCGCTGTGAGAAGCCAAGTTACAGGGAACCAGGCAGAGGGCCTTCTCGGTGGTGGCACCCGCCCTGTGGAACGCCCTCCCACCAGTTGTCAAAGAGAAAAATAACTACCAAACTTTTAGAAGACATCTAAAGGCAGCCCTGTTTAGGGAAGCTTTTAATGTTTAATAGGTTATTGTATTTTAGTGTTTTGTTGGAAGCCGCCCAGAGTGGCTGGGGGGACTCAGCCAGATGGGCGGGGTATAAATAATAATAATAATAATAATAATAATAATAATAATAATAATAATAATTTATTATTAAATTTATTAATTTATTGTTTTTGTTTTTATTAAAAAGTGTGGCACTTACTGTAACAACTTCATGGTGAGTACTGACACCTATTTTTCTAGGGAAAAAAGCACTGACATGCATTATGTGAAGAAGTGCTTTCCTTAGCCAAGCCTGAAACTTCTAACATTTAGCTTCACCAGCTGGCCCCAGATTCTAATGTTGCGACAGAGGAAGAACAACTTATCCCTATCCACTTCCGCTACATGTATATATAGTGCTCTCATGTAATCCCATGCTCACCTTTTTTCAAAATTAGACAGCTCCAGATGTTGTAACCTTTCCTCATAGAGGAGATGGGGAAGGAAATGCCCTAAAACCTAGAAATTAATAAACGATAGGTTTTTATTTATTCGGGATGTGAAGAAAGAAATGCAAGCTGCAGAGGAATTCCTGAGCTAGCCTATGTAAAATGACCTGGCCAAGCTAGGGCCATTAAGAAACAATACAGGGCCATTGAGAGCCATTGGCAATGCAAGAGGACTGTTCCGTCCCTTTGCCCTGAGGTGTGAACAGAGATTTGGAAGGTTGCCAGGGTAACTGGGTGTGAGGTGACAGGAAAAGAGAGTTTTTAGCAGGGTGCTCTGGGAAGAAGAAGGAAGAAGAGAAAGTGGGAGCCATCTTGGGCAGGCTGGCTGCAGGCTGGTTGGGAGAGATGCTTTGGACTCCAGGACTGCACTGCTGTGGGGGACAAGCCCTTCTTGAAATGACCATGCTGCAAGATCTGATTTCCTTCCACGCAAACTGAAGGTGTAAATAGGTGAATAAACCATGTTTCTTAAAGCTAGGACAGCCTTGGCTGTGTCTCATTTCTCCAAAGAATGACAGACCCTGTGTGAGTGCCTGGGACCCCAGGGGCTCTTGGTACTGCTCAGCAGAGAGAGAGGGATGCACCCAACTTATGCCTTGATCAGTTTGATTGCCCTTTTCTGAACTTTTTTCAACTTTACAATATCATATATATATAATATATTTAATAATATATATATATTATTAAAGATTAGTTTACAAAAATACAGTGATACCTCGGGTTACATACGCTTCAGGTTACATACACTTCAGGTTACAGACTCCGCTAACCCAGAAATAGTGCATTGTCTCTTTTTTCAAGTTGCATTTTCTACAGATTACAGTGGTACCTCAGGTTACAGACGCTTCAGGTTACAGACTCCGCTAACCCAGAAATAGTACCTCGGGTTAAGAACTTTGCTTCAGGATGAGAACAGAAATCACGCAGGGGCGGCACAGCGGCAGCGGGAGGCCCCATTAGCTAAAGTGGTGCTTCAGGTTAAGAACAGTTTCAGGTTAAGAACAGACCTCCAGAACGAATTAAGTTCTTAACCTGAGGTACCCACTGTAGTTTCATTTGTTGTGAGACATTAGTGTTACATACAGTGTTAGGTTAGGAAGAAAAGGGATGGAAAGAGGGGGACAGGGGAGTGGTATCAGCAAAAAGAAAAGAACTCACTCTGAAACTCACTTACAGATAGTACTTAACACCATGGAAACTAGTGCTAATACGCCCAGGAACCTCACCAAAAGGCTGGAGAGGATGCACCTCCACAGGCACATACCTCCACATCCAACTCTTCTGGACATCTATCACACAAGAAATATGCAAAATAACTAAGCAAGTGCTAGAAATCACCCCAGAACTGGCCCTACTTAACATCTTCAAAGATAATAATGCCCACTCGCATCATAAAGAGCTTGTAATATTCTTTTTGAGGCGAGGCAATTAGAACTGCTTGCAGTATTCCAAGTGTGGCTCTTTTCAGTTCCCATCCTTATGATCCCTGACCTGGAAGTGTTTAAAGCCAGGTTAGGTCAGGAAGAAGCAAAGAGATGCCTGGAGTATGGAATGAGTCATGCGGTCACCTGGGAGCCCTCATCCTTCCTTCTCTCTGTGGCCTCTAGTGGTTTGCTTCAAGTGACACCAGAACGCAGAACCTGTTTTGGAGCCCGGTTGATCCTGACAGTGTTCCAGATGGTGACAGACGAATCAAAGACTGCCTGGCTGCTCTTGAGACAACTGGGTGGATTTCTTGATCTCCCAAGGCCTCTCTCAAAGAGCAAGTTGCTGTCAGAGATAATTAAGCCCTTTTCCTTCCTTAGGCGCATTATTATCTTCCCTCCTTCCTTTGGCTTCATTACCGCTCTTTCAAACGCTCCAACATGAAAAGAAGATGTCAATTAAAGGTTTATGTTTCTAAGGAAATACCAGGCATTAATGCTTGCCTCCCACTCACTAAACAACGTCCTGGATCAATATCTTTGCATTAAGCCATGAGACAATGTACAAAATGCTCAGGGGACGCAGCAGACAAGCCATGCAGCCATCCGCTTGCAGGGAATAAGTACTTTGAGGAAATGCACCCAGCAGAAAGATAGCTATCTATTTGGACTACTCAGCTCTTAACCAGAAATGAAACAGACAAATTATGCACCGCATTTCTTCCTCTCTCACTCTTCCTCCTCAGCCCCCTCCTTATTTATAAAACATGCTTAAGAATTTATTTCTGATCTGCTCCTGTAGACATTCCTTGATTCACAGCCATGGGGACCGCTTACAATTATGTAGTGAAATTGCTATAGGCCCTTGAATGGAGACGTACCCAAAAGGGAGGATGTATGGCTCTGGGATGAATTAGATGCCACAGAGAAGATGCAAGTCAACAGCAGCAACAACTCTCCTCTTCATCCATTAGTGTGATGGCTTGGGAATTGGATTCAGAGGCTGAACCTGAGGAATCCCAGCCTGCACAGGATTCCCCACCTCCAGAACCAGCTGAGCCGGGGCTGGGGCTTGAGCTTGAAGGGTCCTCACCTGTGCTGGATCCTCAGGTGCAGGCACCAGCTTCCTCTGCTCTGGCTCCTGAGGGGATGGAGGACCCATTGCCTGCAGGTGCTCCACTCTGAGCCCCGTCAGTGGAAGCTGAGGTTGCCTCTGGGTCCGGTAACCCTCCAGACTCTCCTGAGCTGCAGAGGCTCAGGGCAGAGAGGCAGAGGGAACTAAGTTCCCGCAGGAGGAGTGCTCGCCTCCAGGCCAGGAGAGGCGAGTCACCTGTGGACCAGGGCTGCCCTATGCCTCGGGGCAGATAAAAGCCAGTCAACCCCAGTCCCAAGTTCTGGGAGCAACATTGTTGATAGCCTGTTCCTGTCCTGCTCTCCTGACAGAGCTCCTGACCTCACCCGAGTCCCTGCCTTGGGCCAGCTTCAGCTTTCACGGACTGCCTCCCTACTGCACCCTCAACCTCAGACTGGACTCGGACCTCGCCTCTCGGTTAGCCCCCGGGACCAGCACAATTAGTGTCTCTCTCTCTCTCTCTCTCTCTCTCTCTCTCTCTCTCTCTCTCTGATTTTATGTCTGATATAAATAAATTTATGACATAGAAATAGTATGTTCCAGTTTCTTTGCCCCTGTGATGTCATAGCTGCTGCTGATGTCATGCTCAGGATGTTATACCAGGAACAGGTGGCACAACATTGATATCTGAAGCATATGTCTTCTCCTGAAGAACCCTGGGAACTAGTTAAGGGTGCTGGGAATTTTCTGGGAATGTGCTCACATTCTGCTCCCTGGTTTCCCACTGGCTTCTGGTTGGCCACTGTAAGAACAGGATACTGGACTAAATGGGCCATTGGGCTGATCCAGTAGACTATTACTATGTTCTTACAGTACTGTAGCTTTGCGAGCGGAAAACTACAGTTCTCGGGGTTCTTTGGAGGAAGCCATGTATTTTAAACATATGGTATGGGTATGACAGGGACGCAGGTGGCGCTGTGGGTTAAAGCCTCAGTGCCTAGGACTTGCCGATCGAAAGGTCGGCGGTTCGAATCCCTGCGGCGGGGTGCGCTCCCGCTGCTCGGTCCCAGCGCCTGCCAACCTAGCAGTTCGAAAGCACCTCCGGGTGCAAGTAGATAAATAGGGACCGCTTACCAGCGGGAAGGTAAACGGCGTTTCCGTGTGCGGCTCTGGCTCGCCAGAGCAGCGATGTCACGCTGGCCACGTGACCCGGAAGTGTCTCTGGACAGCGCTGGCCCCTGGCCTCTTGAGTGAGATGGGCGCACAACCCCAGAGTCTGTCAAGACTGGCCCGTACGGGCAGGGGTACCTTTACCTTTACCTTTTATGGGTATGACATAGTAATTTAAGCGGTTTCGCAGGAACTTTTCTTACTCCATATGCAGGCTAAGGGAATGCCCTTACTTGCGATGATCCTGCACACAGAAGGGGTAATCTTTAAAAGATCCTTGGCACATACAATCCTAGCTTTGGGGGCCTATAGCAAGCCAACTAGTCCATTCTTCTGCTCTGTAAGTAATATATCACCAGCTAAGCTTTGAGATGGGACACGGGTGGCACTTTGGGTTAAACCACAGAGCCTAGAACTTGCCAATCAGAAGGTCAGTGGTTCGAATCCCCACGATGGGGTGAGCTTCCATTGCTCAGTCCCTGCTCCTGCCAACCTAGCAGTTCAAAAGCACGTCAAAGTGCAGGTAGATAAATAGGTACTGCTCCGGCGGGAAGGTAAACGGCGTTTCCGTGTGCTGCTCTGGTTTGCCAGGAGCGGCTTAGTCATGCTGGCCACATGACCCGGAAGCTGTACGCCAGCTCCCTCGGCGAATAAAGTGAGATGAGCACCGCAACCCCAGAGTCGGCCATGACCAGACCTAATGGTCAGGGGTTCCTTTACCTATACCTTAAGCTTTGAGATAAGGTAGTATATTATGATGTTGAAAAGCAGGCACGGAGGAAGAAGGCAGTTGCCGGCCAAACAGACAAGTAGTGTTGCCATGCACAGCTTCTGCCTTTTCCTGGTGAGGCCAGGCGCACGCTGCTGCCCTGGGCAGAGCACATCAACTGGGGCACCACATGGCATGGCACTGCAAAGCCCCAGCCTCCCGGGAACCACCAGCCCCAGCTCGCCCCAATGACAGTTTCTCAATGCTCGCATGGCAGCTACCATGAACCACTGTTTGGATCAGTGCGAGTAGGAACAGAGGGAGAAGGCAGCTTGCCAGCACTCACAGGGCCAGAGAGGGGAACAAAGAGGCTGGCAGGCGAGTTCCCCTCCTGAGGCCAGTGGCTGGACTGTGGAGGGAGGGAAGGGGGTGAGCATCAGGCCTCCAGATCGAAGTTTGCAATGCTGGCTGTGAATGGGATTTTGCGACACAGAATCTGATTGGAAATTCTGAAATTGCTCTTGCGGTTTCCACTTCAAACCGATTTCAGGCAATGTATCAATACATCGCCTAGGCTTAGTCACTATGGCCCTATTTATTCCCCAGCCATGGGTATAGCCAGGATTTTTGTTGGGGGGGGGGGAGGCAAAAAGTTGTTGAGCTCTTTTTGGCAGGTCCCCCCCAAAAAATTGTTGAGCTTTTTGGAGGAGATCACAGGTAAAAAAATCCCCCAAAATGAGGACATTACGGGGCAGGCTTTTGTTGGGGGGCAGGCTTCTGCGGGGGGGGGGGGGGCAGAACCTCAGTTAACTGAGTACTTTTAATGCTTTTCAACAGCATTTGAGGATTTGGGGGGACAGCTCCCCCCTCCACCCCCTTGGCTACACCCATGTCCCCAGCTACTAATCTAAAGGCAGACAACCTCTGAGCAAGTGCAAAGATAGCAAAGGATGCAGCTCACAATCCACTTGGTCCTGAACAGGTCCACTGCCTTTGACAGGATGAACCCAATGCCATGGCAGCCCTCTCTAGCACTCACCATCCCCAAGCTACAAAAAGGGGGTGATCGTGTCAAAGGAGATCCTTTCTTGCAGCAGGTTCAAAACCAGCTTTACGCACCCTCTCTGAAAGTACGCTGTGGGATTATTACACTGAAAAGCCCCTTGGGAGCATCAAGCATTGGGGATGAGGCCCTCTTTTCTACCCATAGGACTATGTCCCCCTCCCTTGCCAACAACAAATGCAACTGCTAGAGCACAAAAGGCAGAAAATGAGGTTACTGTTGCAGCAGATGCATGGCAGCTGGGTGGAATGCAGCACGGGCCAGTTAAATAAGGTAGGCTGAGTGGAGGAGGTGCTCTTACCTGCTTGTCCTAGAATTGCCTGGCAAAATGCCCAAACTGCATTCACAAGTAGCTGCAAAACAGCTTCCAAGTAGCATTACACAACAAGGAGAAGTCGTGCTTCCTCTGTCTCAGCTCCCACCCCATCCCTGCTCCTTCCCGCCCCCCAGACTAGAAGCTTGGGTTCTGTTTTCAAGCCTTATCAATGGCCTCCTATTGCACTCCTGAACAGAGAAGGCAATGGGCAGCTCTTTCAGCCAATTGTATCTTTCTATGCAGGGAGAGAAGCCTATCTTTTCTCCTGTTCTCCTGCTCCGAAGTATTTCTTTGCTAACAGCACACAAAGTGGCTTCATTCACTGCTCCCTCTAGCGGGCAGAAAGCCATCAAACCCTTGCCATTCATAAAATTGCTGAATGAAAAGAGATTTGCCGCTGGGACAGTACACCTGGCTCTCCGGGCTGCTAACACTGCCATATGATTGGAAGATGTGATGTCTGTCACCTACAGTGTTTTGGAGCCAGGTACCCCCTGCCCCACCCCCCAAAGGGGGCTGGAGCATCCACAAAGGATTTACAAATATTTACAAATATATTTACAAATGAACTGTCATTAAAGTAAGGGATTTCTAGCAAGTGATTGAAGGAACCTGTATGTTCCAATTAAATAACTATGAAAAATATAGAAATTGTAATTAAAGGGATCCAAGTCATACTCTTGAGTAGACCCATTGAAATTAATGAACTTGAGCGCATTAATCAGGCTGCTCTATTACTCAGTGGTAGATCACCCCAAACTTCTAATGTAATGTGTGATAGATGCTTTATAGAAGTGAAATATCCCCTTTAATCTTATAGATTTTCATTAATTTGAGCTATTCTAAGTTTTAAAAGGCTGCTCCGCACACAAACACACTGTATTACTTGCAAATAATGGTACACATACACAGACACAGACACAGACACACCCAGCATTGGACTTTTGAAAGTCTTTTGAGTCTGAGGTCGCTGGGTGCTGAATCTGAAAACAAGAGACTTGCAAAATCTGTTTGCTACACAGTCCTTTGCATGAGAGCCTACAGGGTAAGGATAAGAACAGTATGAATGAACTGGGCTGCACAAACACCTCCAGGGAGACTTTTTCATTATTTAGCCTACTAGCCCAGCAAAGTATTTGACTCAAACTCCAAATTTCTAGCAGCTGGGCTACTAATAGGTGCCGGCTTCCTGGGACCCTGGGTGCCCAAGCACCCACAAAATTCCTCATGAAGAGACCGGGCACCCACAAATTTCAGTGTCAGGGCCATGCACGCTGCATGGCACCTATGGTTGCTGGCCATCCTCTGCTTTTGCATATTATGTGAGTTTTATCACACGTATTTCATGCAGTCCATTCCTATGTGTGTTACTCAGAAGTAGGTCCCACTGCATTAAATGGGGCTAGCTCCCAGCCAAAAGAAACAGGACGACATCCAAAATAGGACATACTCCACAAAATGGATGTTGTGTTCTTGAGTGTTTACTCTTTGTCTTCTTTTAAAAAAAACCTGGGAAAGAGTTCTTGGATGTGGCATAGGTGTCCCTCTGCCTGGTCCTGTCGTCTTCTGCCCGAGGAGTGATGCCAACGTCACTCTGTTCATTCCACCTGCCAAATGGGCAGGCGAAAGTACAGCCAGAAAAATGCCTACAGCCTGCAAAAAACACCCAGAAATTGGGAGAGGGAGAGGAGGAGCTGAGCTAGCCTAGGATCTGGTAGGTCACAAACTGGCCCCATTGTCAACGAATGTAATGGCAATGGGTCCAAATTTCTGTGCCAGCTCCTGGCTGCTATTTGTCTTTCCTCCCACCTTGCACCTTGGCAGGGCTGCGAGTGTGGCAGTAGCCCTGCCGCTCTGCAAAGCCTCCCTAGACAGCAGCTTGGGTTCAGATTGCACGGTAATATTCTAACAGCCAATGCCATGCATTATCTTTACCTAATAGGCTCCAATGGGGAAAGTCTGGTTGATTTCAAAAGCTTAGTATTAAATTACGCGTAGAAAGTGAGACTGGCTGGGAGCCTGTGCAGAGAGAGAGCCACATCAGATTATCATATCTTGGCTTATTGAGTCAAGATATGCTTGCATCTTTGATTTTTGCAATTAAAGCAGGAAGTCTCTCGTTCACCAGAGCTTCCTGTCTCATCTGATTTGAGCTGGGAAAATATGGTTACCAACTTGAGAACAAGTCAAGATCTCAAATCAACTTCAAACTGACATTTAAGATCCTGACTTTGTGCCCAAAGCTGCTAACCACTGTTTCTTGGGCAGACCAAGTGAGAAACTATGGTTAATTACACACTTCCTGGTTTAATTACAGCTCACTGCAAAGGGGTTACATGTGCAGGCAGAACTTAATATATTAACTTAATATACTGAGATGACCATCTGAATGTGATCATACTTCTCACTATAGACCAGTGTGCCTAACCACTGCCTTCCAGTTGTTACTGGGATTGCAATTACCTCCAGGCCCAGCCGGCATGGCCAAGAGTCATGGAGGATGTGAGTTGCTGTTCAACATCTGGAGAGAAGGAAGTCAACCACGTCTGCTCCAGAAGTCTCCAAACACTTAACAGCACAATCCAGGGCATGTTTACTTGGGACTAAATCCCTAGGAAATGTGGGTAGGATTGTAGCCAAATTAGGCCTTACTGAATGAGTGTGAATTCCGTTGAGCAAAGTGGGACTTACTTCACCGTAAACAAGCCAAGGATGGGGCTGCCACTCCAAATCGGGCTCTTTCTAGGGAGGTCTTGTGAGATGATAAAGCTTACTGCTGTCACCCACAAGCAACGCATTTGGAATTAAAGTGATTTCGTCACCTTTCCCAAGTGGATGACAATATGAACCAGGAAATATGTGAGCATTGTGGCTGCCTGTTGGTTTTTTAAACAGCTGTAGCCCTCGCAGTCACTGAACTGTCTTGAACGTTAAGGAAACAAGCGTAATTGCTTTCTGAATAATGTTGCCAGGTTGTTCCTTTCCTTCTCCTACCCACGGCAGTGGTGCAATCGATTGAACTACCCCAAGATAAATGCCACCAGTGGTCAAAGTTCCTGGCAGAATTTATCCAGAGGACCATCATCGTAGACAACTTCGCATCATTTTTTAAAATAATGATAATTTTGAAAATAATGAATGGTTCCCTGTTGACATTCAATGAAGCAATGGATTCCAGTTTCTCCAATGCCAATGGCACCATTCTAGTCCTACCACCCACCAGATTCTTTCACCCATATCAAGAATGAATCAGCTTGCATTTCATTTGCAGGCTGCACCCCTAAAATATTCCTGAAACTGGGGCAGATAAACGAATTCTAAGTACACTTACTCTGAAGTACGTTTTCTCGATTCCACCCATGCAAGGAATTGTTCCTGAATGGGAGGCCCAATCCAGGACACTGTTCACACAACAGCAAGTCCCTTTGAGTTAGAATCATAGAATCATAGAGTTGGAAGAGACCACAAGTTGAAAACGGCTTTTTTACTTGGTCTGCCTTGAAAGCTCAGTTGGGTATCCAACTGACGCTGATAATTTCAAGGCTGCAAGTTCCAGAGCCAGATGGGACAGCTGCAGATCCCTGCATTCCAGGGGGCTGGACTAGATGATTCACAGGGGCCCTTCCCACGCTATTATTCTACCACAAGCACCAAAAGGGGCTATCTTCTGCGCGTAAACTCAGGGCAACCGGGCTCAACAAGGTTTTGAAGCCCATTTCCCGTTTTCTCAGCGCTACATTCTTACCCGAGCGCACTTTCTCTGGATCATGTGTAACTTTCTTAAGGCGTCCCATGAGCGTGCAAGGATTTCAGCCCAAATGGTTGCACGCCACAGTCTGAATGCTCCGGAAGGAGCATCTCGCTAATCCCATTTTTAACTGAAGGGGCGCGGGGGGAGGGAGGAAAGAGAGAGAGAGTTGGTAGAGAAAGCGATGCAAAGAACAGTGGGAGCCGGCCTGTTTCAGGCACGCCGTGTTCCGCTCCTCACGTACACTAACGTGGGGGAGGGCGACTCGGGCTGGAAGCTAACACTTGTACACAGCGTATCAATTGTGTTAATCCACCGAACAATGTGTCCTCCCCTTCTTACAAACACAGCGCCCTCTAAAATCTGCTAGGTGATTGGATTACCTTCTTTCTCAAAGGAGGGGATGGGTGGGAGCGGGGCAGGACGTCTAACATTAATGATGCAATTCTCAAACACGTGTTCTTTTGGGTCAGCCTTGTTGACTTTTGTCACGTCTACTTTGAGAGTAAGTTGGCCGAAGATTGCGAGCGACTCACTTTTCATTATTATTTAAGGGGAAAGGAAGGCATTGGGGGTTGTGTATGTGTGTGTTTGTTTTGGAGGGGGGTGTCTACTCGCGAGTAAACGCAGTATGAGAGATGGCTGCCTTGGAGCTGCGATCCTAAATATTGTCATTTGCAATATCGATAAGATCCTAAGGGAAGCCAAGTGAATGGTTCCAGGGTCGCGCGGCCCGATCCTGTTCATGTTACATTAAGAAGTAAATCTCATCCAGTTCAACGAGATTGATGCCCAGGTTACAGCGTGGAAAAGGATCGCAGCCTTCCTAGAATCTCCCTTTACAAATTTACAGGGCTCCTACTACCCAGACCCACTCCCAAGTAAAACAACTCTTTTGCACTTTGGGATTTCAGCCTCGAAGAGATCTTCTGGAATTGCACTTCCCGGTAACATTTGCTCACGAGTAGTCCCCGGGGCAATCGACAAAAATATAGCCCGCAGAAAACCTGCTATGCAGGAGAGACACATCTTGGAACCTGCAAGGGACTGTCTGAACCTTGGGGGGGGGGGGATAAGAAGCGCCTACTCTAGAGTAAACGGCTGTAAATTCCGACACAGGGGTGGGAAAGAAAACCGCCCACAAATCTGACACGAGCTTTCTTGGAAAAGGCCATCTCCCTAAAGCCCGTGGAACAGGCATTGGATCAGCGCGGAATGCGACTTACTTCCGAGTAAGCGTGCGTGGGAGGGAGGGAAGGAAGGAGTGCGGGGGGAGAGAGAGAGAGGGAGAGGGCGCTCGAATCCCCGTCGATCATTTCTCTTTGTCCAAAATGTCACCGGCGACGTTTAAAACGCTTTCGGGTCACAGTCCCCTCCCTCCCTCCTTCCAGCTTGCACCGAGAGCGGAAATTATTGTGGAAATAATACCCCGATCCCCTGCAGTTTTCGGGTGTGTGTGTGTGCCTAGACTTAGCCCCATCCGCGTATAACAAAAAAACAGGGTGGGGGGGAGAGGAATCGAGGAGGGGAGGGAGAGAGAGAGAGAGAAAGGAAAAGGAACGAAAGAAAGAAAAAGGAAAGAAAGAAAGAAAAGCCGTTGGATCGGCGAATGGGCTTCTCTCCTCTCTCCGTCCCTCCCCAAGCTGGTGTTGCCCTTTTGAATACCTCCTGGCGCGCTCTGCTAAAGGCTAGCTCCCAAGCGCTGGCAGGCGGAGAGGTTGGGAGGGTAAGTGAATGTAAGCCCGGGCGAGCCAATGAGGTAGGACCGGATACGATATATCCTCTGGGACAACAACTGCTCTGTTCCTCCTCAGATCCACATGACGCCATTTACTGCTGCTTTTGCGGAGAGATCACCCTGCCTCCTCCGGAAAGAAGAAAAAGAGAGGGGGGAGAGAGAGGGAGGGAAGGAAGGAGGAGGAGGTGGAGGAGAGAGGGCGGAAAAACGCTGGAGCGCTGCAAGGACGGATCTCCAACCTGCCTTCCTGCAAACGCGCCACAGGCAGCAGCAACTGCGGCTCTCGAGCCCCGCTGACTTTTCCCTCCCTCCCCCCAAAAAGAAAAAAAGGGGGGAAAGAAGGGGGGAAGACCTTGCTCTCCTCCTCCTCCTGCCCCTCCTCCTCCCAGTTTGCAACCAGCAAAAGCTGCCTTGGGAAGAAAACGCACGCGCTCACGTACAACACACATTTGCCCAGAAGAAGACGGGAAGAGAGCTCGCCAACCACTTAAAAGAAGCAACAAGCCCTTAGCGCGCACCCCCCCACACACACAAAAATTTACAAAGCGAAATCAATCCAGATTGCAACCGATCGGGACGCCCAAGCTGGAAGAACAGAGCGAAAACAATCACTCCTGGTCGGCGGCAACCTTGGGATTTTATTCTGTTTTCTCCTCGTTCTCGCCAGGAGCCACTCACTTTATGTCGCTCGCCTGGGCTCGCCCTCCCCCTGTGTATGATGTATTAAGCGAAAGTGACTTGGGATTGACGAATCGGCCTCTTGTTCATTGAGAAAAAAAGAGAGAGAGAGAGAAGCAACAGCGACAAGGAAATCAACGTGTGTGATTGCGAAGGAAAAGGGGGAAGAGAGGAAGAGAGAAACCCTCGCCCCGTCTGGAAAAAGGGACTTTTTAGACACACACACGCACACATTTGTGGTTTGTTTTCTTTGCTATTTATTATCAGCCGTCTCTGCGGAGAAGACAGAAGGAGGCGGGGGGAAAGCAACTTTGCCGTGGATTGTCCGCTTTTTCCTTTCTTTTTTGCTCGTTTCAATGATTCTCGCTCGCAACCTGGACTCGAAGTGAGTTTCTGGAACAGAAGAGCCGCTTCTGTTCTCCCCCTCCTTTTACTGTATTTTCGTTTGGCTTCGGGGTTGCGTTTTACTCGTCAACCCCAGGAAGAAGAAAATCCAGGGAGCGGGGTGGAGAGGAGAAGGGGTTGTGAGGGGGGGGGGAGAGGAAGAGGAGGGTTCATTGCAAAGCAAGCTGCTGCTTCTATATATATATATGTGTGCGTTTTAAAGTGACTTGTTTGCAAGGAGACAAATGCAAATTTCAGGCCGATTCCCTTGGTAGAAGTCCTGCGAGGGGTGTTTCTTTTCTCTTGTGCACGGCAAAGAGACTGCAAAATGGTGTGTGTGTTCGGGGAGATTGCCTTGGGAAAGTGTGTCTGCGTGTGTTGTTTGGGGGTTGAGATTTCTCGGGTGGGAACAGATCGCGGAGTTCCTTCGCGCTTTGAAGGATTCCTGGCGCGTCCTTGCGCCTCGCGGATGACTCTGCAAGAGAGGAAACCCCTCGCCTCGCGCCATTGGGGGCGAGCGTTGTTTTGAAAGGGCGGAAATCTCCCCTCAGGTTGTTGAAGTGAAGCTATTTCTGCAGAGAAGCTCTGGCGGCAGCGCTTTCCCCTCGGTTTGTGCACGGCACGCCGCGGTGCCCAACTTCGGAAACGTGCGTCCGAGTTCGGAACAGTTAAGCAGCTCCGTTGCTTGCAAAGAGAAGCCTGTCAAAAAGGCTGGGTTGCAGCACAGGGGGGAAAAACGAAACAAACAAGAACTTGGGTTTTTCTTTTTCTTTTTCGCAACTTCTTCCTCCCCAACTCCAGTTGCTCTGCAGCTTCTTAGATCCATGCTCACCTCGTACTTAGCCTCCCTCTTTTCAAACTTGTGCACTTGGAAAGTGCAATTCGGAAGTGAGCGAACGTCTTTAAGTGTAAATTTGTGGGGGGGGGGTTGCCAGTGGGAGGGATGGGTAGAATCTCCCACTTAACCGGATTGTCTTCTGAAGTGCATTTTTTCTTTTTTGACATCTGCTCTACCTTCTTTCTTTTCCCCCTCCCTACCGCCCCGGGCCTTTTATTGGAGGGGGGTAGAATATGCAGAAGATTGCTACATTTGGAAATGGCTGGTCATGTTTCTTTTTTCTTTCTTATGGCTTAATTTGCCCCACCCCAATGCCTGCTACATAGACTCAGCCCTAAATAGGGGAGGGAGGCATTCATATGGGGGGTGCGAAGACGAAGGGGGTGTTCTAAGCACCCCTGAGATAAAGCACCCTAAATATTATTTTTAAAAATAAAATCGAAAGCTTGTGGGAGCTTGAGAAACAGCAGCTTTTGCATGGAAGAAAAGGCTGGTTTGCACTATATAAATTCTTAGTCTTTTATTCAAAAGCCGCCCCCCCCGCACCCCTGATCTACTTCGTATTTCTCCCTTTGCTAGTGAATGGACTTTGGCTTTTTAAAATCCGTGGGACAGTTGGTACATACGTACAACACCACAAATCCTGGCACAGAGGATTTTAAAATAAGACTTCAGCAATTGTTGTATTTGTTAGAAAGTAAGGTGTTTCGTGGCTGGGGGGTGAGGGGACTTTGTTTGTTGATAGTGTAGCTGGATCTGTCGACCGGGGAATGCGTTTCCCTCCGGGCAATAAAATTCCAGAGGCTGTTTGTGGTGGGGGAGGAAGAGTTGAGAGTCCTGCTTTGTCATTCATGAGATGGGGATTTGCTTGAAATTTACGCAAATCGGACATATGCCCAGCAGGCGCTCCCTTGGGGGCAGACTTCCTGCCAGACCTGACTTTTTGGAAGCTGGAGCTGGTGGGATTTGATGGCATTTGGGTGGGGGAGAGGGAGGGAGGGGAGGGGATTGTGTGAGCAGGTGCCTCGAAGGTGCTCAGGACGGAGCAGATATGTAAGTCACTTTACATAACTGAAGCAGGAAAGAGCCCTTCCCCATCTCCTGCTGGGAGGAGGGAGGAAAGATCCTGCCAGGCTCTCCTGATAAGGCAATCTTATTACAGTACAAGTCTCCGTCTCTCTTTACCCTCCTCTCCACACACACCCCCGCCCTGCTTGTCTCCTGTTGATCTCCAGGTTGTCTGCCTTCCAGAGAGGTTCCTTTGAACACAGTATCAGGGCAGCCTAGAGGAAAATGAGCAGGTTCCTGGGATCCCACCTGCTAGGCGGATTGTTTTATGTATGAAAGGAAGAAGCCTGTAATAAGGAAGGAAGGAGGTGATGCTCCCTGGCGGGTGGGCGGGCGGGCAGGGAGGCAGTGCGGGAGGGAAACGTGAGAAACAATCCTGACCTGTGGATTGTGGACAGATTTTCAGGCGGCACTGCTTACTTGGAATTCAGTGGGAATTCCTTCCAGAGAGATAAGACTGCACGGGGTTGCAGTCTTCACCTAAAGTTTGTAGTATCTTGCACAGCCACCTAAATTTAGTAGTACTTTTTTTTTAAGGAAAAAAAAAATCAGTTGCTATGAGGTCATTGCAATAGAGAGGACTATACCTTGATTTTCACCCTGTAATTACTGCAGATTATTGGGTGGTTTTTATGTGCCGGCAAATCCAAGCCAGAATTTTAAGTACTCCTTAGAAGTAAGTCCCACGGAGTTTAATAGTGCTTACTTGCCAGTATATGCATAGGCTTTCACTGATCTGATGCATGTTTAGTCAGAAAAGAGCCCTGCGGATTCCAGTTGTGTAAGCAGCCAGTTCCTATATTTCTCTTTAACTTAAAAGTAAGTTTCACACTGAATTCAGTGGAACGTATTTCTATGTATGCACCGGGTTGTAGTGTCACTGTAATGTGACCAAGAGAATTCTCCTTTTGTTGAACAACTGTTCCTCAGACTTTTTTTGCAAACTGGATCCTGCTCATTTGTGTGAGAGAGGTATTTAGCCCAGCTGTTTTCTAGTTGGCAGTCCTGTTTCTCTCTGTCTATACTTTATCAAGATTCCATTGTAAGTAATGGTGGTTCAGGTAGTGCTGTTCAAGTTGAAGCAATATTGTCATACGCTGTTCCTGGAACCATGTGGCTTGCAGATTGCACGCAGGATATTTGTGTATTGTAAGCCAAACCACTTTTTTTTTCCTGGCAGTGCCCAGGAAGTGGATGGATTATCTCTGGGTGTTATGAATGCACAATGAAAACCCTTACAGTGCTCAGCATTGTAAGCTTCAGGTGCTGGGGCTTAGGAATGCAAAGTTGTAGACAAATATTAAAAGTTCTGCAGAGAGGTACTTTGTATATGCTTTTTGGCCTGCACTTAAGACCAGCCTCGGACACGTTGTTGCTACTCTATACTTTTCGCAGTGCCGTTGCAGAAAAACACATTTTTCCTTCTTCTTTTTTTGCAACATGTTTAAGCTCAGTGTGGAAAGAGGACGTATTTGCTAGGCTTGCACAGGATAGAAAAATTACCACTCTGTCATTGGAAAGTTCTGTTTTGCTTGTTTAAAGTCTGCTACATATAGTGCACAGGAAGTCCCACCTTTTCCTATGGCTTAAGCCTGCAGTCCTGTATGTATTTATTGAGGAGTGGACCACAGTGAACTTGGGTGCACTGACTTCTGACACACTGTTTTTTGACTGCAAAAGTGTGTTACAATCTGTCATCTGAGAGGATTTGTCAAGAGTTTCAGACACCTAAGGTGTCTAGATCCACAGAGAGAGATTCAGGCAGGGACATGTAAGGACACCTCGCAGGCTTCTCCCTTTTTTAGGTATACACCAAAATATGAAAACTGCAATGTGGTTGCAAACATATGCAAAGAATGGGTACATTTGTCATTGAGTTTTGTACATTGTACATTTGTACATTGAGTTGCCAGAATTGACTCTTTGGCTCTTTCCATCAAGTGTACAAGCTTGTACTATGTAGTATGTGAATTTGTCCTATAATGAACATCAAGATGTGACTAAGATGCAGGTGTTCTCGGGTTTCCAGAAGAAGAGGTCTTTGCCGATCCTTAATTAAAAAGCAGAACCCTGTAAAATGTAGAAAACAACTACCTTTCTCTTTTTTAAAAATAAATAAGATCCAATTTTAAAACTGGATTTAAGAATGCTCTCTAGAGGTAGGTTGGCAGCATCTCTTCTGCAAAGAAGGTCCATTCTCTTCAAGGGAGGACCATGCTGGAAAACAAAGCCTCTGATCACTTAAAACAGGGGTGAAGATACCTGTGGACTTCCAGGCATTGCTGAACTACAACTCTCATTATCCCTAACCATAGTTGCTGGGGCTGACAAGAGTTGGAAACCCAACAGTATCTGTAGGGCCACGGGTTCCTTGCCTTTGCCTTGAAATCATAAAAGAGATTGCTTATTTACACTGAATTGGTTGTCCCCAAGTCTTCTTCCACCATGAAGACTTGGTGCCTTTGCTTCCAGGGACTAGTTGCTGTGAAGTGTGTCATATTGAGGGATTTTGCAAAGACGCTAGGCAACGTAGCAACAAAACCCTAATCCTCTCTTCCTTTGCCTGCAGGATTTCAGATGTGTTCTAAGCTTCCTGGAGTGATCACTCTTCAGGGTACTGATGGAGACGAGAGCTCAGAATGGCAGTGGGTCACAGCCTTTGCTACAGAGTCAGCATGACAGCGGGAGGCAGTATGGAGAACCTGACCTAAGAGATGTCCTGGCCCAACAAGTTCACGTCTTGTCCTTGGACCAGATCAAGGCCATCCGAAATACAAACGAATACACTGAACCACCTACGGTGGCTCCGCGACCTGGGGTGAAGCCAGCGCCGCGTCTGCCTCTCCAGCACAAGAGCGAAAGGGCCAGTGGATTGACTGATCACCTTAGCAGGGTCCAACATCCCCAGGCCCATGTATCTTCCCGGTTACCACTGTCCCGTTCCATTAGCATGGCCAGCACCGGCTCGCGGGCCAGTACCCGGACCAGTACGAGTAGTAACTCATCGGAACAGAGACTTCTGGGGTCATCTTTGGGGACAGTTGCGGACGGGATAGTCCGAGTGCAGCCCAAGTCCGAGCTGAAGTCCAGTGAACTCAAGCCCCCTAGCAAGGAAGATCTGCACCTGCATGCCTACAGGTGTGAGGACTGTGGGAAATGCAAGTGCAAGGAGTGTACTTACCCGCGAACTCTTCCCTCCTGTTGGATCTGTGACAAACAGTGTCTTTGCTCGGCCCAGAATGTGGTTGATTATGGGACTTGTGTCTGCTGCGTCAAGGGCCTTTTCTACCACTGCTCCAACGACGACGAAGACAACTGCGCCGATAACCCTTGTTCTTGTAGCCAGTCCCATTGCTGCACTCGGTGGTCCACCATGGGCGTCGTGTCCCTCGTTCTGCCTTGCCTGTGGTGTTACCTGCCAGCCAAGGGTTGCCTTAAGTTGTGCCAGGGCTGTTACGACCAGGTGAACAGGCCCGGCTGCCGCTGTAAGCACTCCAACACTGTTTGCTGCAAAGTGCCCAATGTACCCCCCAGGAACTTCGAGAAGCTGACATAGCATCGCTCCTCGGGAGTATGGCAAAATAATACGGATTATTCCTTTTTAACATCATATGCAGCCAACTAAACGAGCTATAATTGTGGCACTGTGTCTTAGGAGGATGGGGGGGGGGGGTGCCCTGAGGTTTGCAGTGACCTGCTCTTCCTCTGGCATGTTTGCATGGGCCAACTTAATGGATACCTGCTTGTTCTAGTCCACCTAATGGAGAGATGAAGGGAGAGATGCACCGCGGGACCCGACTATTGCATAAGCTAACGCAACTTGAGACACTCCTAGGCGATCTGTCATGTTGTACATGTGTGGGTTCCCCCACCCCCCCAAAAAATGAATAGTACATTTGTAAATTAGGAAACTACTTCAACCCGCTCCCGATTATTTTCTGCCAGAGATGTGCTATATTTTTGTATATAGGATATTTTCAACTGTGAAAACACGAGTGTCATAGAAGACATGGCACAGGTCACAAAATATTATACTAATATGTTGTACATTCAAAAGAATGTGAATCAATCAGTATGTTTTAGATTGTATTTTGCCTTAAGGAAGCCCTTCATTTGCAAGACTCTGATTCCCCCCACCCACTTTTTTTGGATTTCATGTATATTGTACAGTTACAGTAAAATTCAGTCTTTATTTTCTAATTTTTTTCAACATATTGTTTAGTGTAAAGAATATTTATTTGAAGTTTTATTATTTTATAAAAAAAGAAATATTTATTTTAAGAGGCATCTTACAAATTTCACCCCTTTTTATGAGGATGCCACAGTTGCTGCAAATAAGGGGTGAAAGATACATATGTTCCCTATAAAATAGAAAATATATTAACGTTTGAAATTAAACTGGGCTGCTTGTCGTTTTTTCCCCTTCCTCCGGTCCTTTGGAATTGAACCATCTCTTATGAAAGGAAGTCATTTCTGAATGCAAAAGTGAATAATGAAACCGTAAAATAAGTTGAGATCTCTTCTGAAGGCTGTTGTTTGATAAGACGTGGAATCCTTATATGATTGTAGACGGAAATGCAGAACTAGTGGAAGTAATGCAGGCATAGGCCAACTCAGCCCTCCAGATGTTTTGAGTCTACAACTCCCATTATCCCTGACCGCTGGTCCTGTTAGCTAGGGATGATGGGAGTTGTAGTCCCAAAACATCTGGAGGGCCAAGTTTGCTTATGCCTGAAGTCATGTATGCTGAAGAGAGAAAGGAGAGTTTGCAGAAAGTGATGACCTGTTTTACAGAAGACCTTGGCTCAGACTTGTTGTTGCCATACTCCTCAGCTGGTAGAGCATGAGACTCTTAATCTCAGGGCCATGGCTTTGAGCCCCACATGGGGCAAAATATTCCGGAATTGCAGGGGGTTGGACTAGACTATCCTCATGGCCCCTACCAACTTTGATAATCCAGTGTTTGCCAATGACTCAATATCGTGCCCTCTAAAAGTTGCACTACAATTCCCATCAGGCCTTGCTGGCATGGTCAGGCATGATGGGAAATTTAGCCCAGCAACATCTCAAGGGCAGCCTCTTGGCTGTAGACAGCTCCTATCACAAGTTGTCTGCCTTGTTCACCCTCCCCTTAACTTGTTTCCTAATATGACTTTACTGTTCATTTCCTCACCACCTGCCAGTTAACAACCACTTAGGGAATTGCAAGACTTGACATGGGTTTGGTGTCTCTAGGGGACAGAAGTGGGTAGCTCAATGTGTGGCCTTTGTTTCAGCATTAATAAATTTATTAATGCATCATTCTAGCCTGTGTAAGTTGCTCAAAGAATGCCTGGTTAGGGAAAAGTGTGGACCAAAACACCCTCAGAATGAAGAAGAGGCAGTCAAAGTCAATTAAAACTCTTTAATGCCAAGAGTTTGTGAGCAAAATAAATGTGCCATAGGGCATTAGAAATCCAGTTGCAGTGAAGCTTACGCCAAGCAATTGTGAAACAAAAATGGCTTGGTTGATTTGTCACTGGTGACTGTTAACCTCCACTAAGGTCAGTTTCCTTCTGCTGCCAAGTTTCCCATCGGAAGTCTAAAAAATGATTTACCTGTCTATTAACTTACCTTTTTCTGTTGTTGTCCTTCAAGTATGAGTGGCGCTTACGTAGTTAAGAGAGAGGGCGTGAGCAAGCCACAAGTGTGCGTGCTCTCACTGCAGGAGAAAGGTCATTCTTGAGAAATCACAAAAGACTAGGCAGACAGGAGAAAGAGCTTTGGAGCAGCTCTGAATCCTCTCGAGCCTGAAGCAGAGTTAAATTAACAGCACACGACTGATTCCAACACGAGGCATACTCCAAATAAACGCCTTGAAATTGATGGGCATGAGTTGCTGAGGTTTCTTTCAATGGGTCTGTTCTGAGTAGCCCAACTTTATCCAAGCACTGGACAAAGCCATGGATTCCAAATAGGCTTGCTATACATTCAGGTTTTCCTGGACATATCCGGGATTCATCCATCGGAAATAGCGGAAATGTCCGGGTAAAAATTTATGGGGAAACCCAGGTGTATGGCAACCCATACTCAAAAACTTTATTTTTTTTTTAAAAAAATTGTTTTTTGAGATTTTGCCAAAAAAAGCTGAACAGCTTTGCCTCCCTACCCCCCGCCCCCCCCCAAAAAGCTCAGCACCTTTTGTGTCCGGATTTTCACTTTTTGAATTATGGCAATCCTAATATAGTCTAGAATTCTGGTTCTGACAGTGGCCATCCTACTCTGCAAGTATCTGATGTGCAAAGAATCTGCTTTTGTTTTGTTTTCTACAAGTTAAACACAAGTTACTGAATGTTTCTATCTTTCTAACTTTTTTTTTCTAATTGCTCCAATTCAATACCCTTGTGTTACTGACATCTCGAAGGTAATGTTTGCTTTGGAGATTGTTGCTCATATGTGTTGGTCTCCGCTTTTAGCTTTAGCAGGGATGTAGAATGGGGGGTGCCAGGGGCCCAGGGCCGTGGCTGCACAATTTTTGAGTGGTGACCCCAAACAGCTGACCCCAGCAAGGCCCAGCCTAGTGCTCCACTGCCCACCAAGGGCTGTGTTGGCCAGCCAGGCTCCTGTTTGCATGAGCTGACAGGTTGTTCAGTGCAGTCCCACTTAGCTCTGGTGGGGGTGGGATCGCTCTGGCAGCATCAACGGTGAGGGCTGGGCTGATGCCTCCCAACACCCCCCCCACCAGTGCGCAGGATCCCCAGTGTCTGCACCCACCCTGGGTGCCGGCAACTGATGCTATGTCATTGAACGTTAGGACTGGTTTATATGTTCCTTGCATATAATGTGCTTTGTAGAGAAGCGTGAAAGTCAGGTGTGGATTGCATGTGACCTGCACACATGGCTATCTCTCACTGCACAGACAAGCTCCCCACAAGGTTTATGGCATCTGTAATGCAATAGGTTTTTGTCTGTTCCTCACACATGGCGATCTACAGGTGCCTTTTATGCTAATTTGTGCAGTGAATACATTTACCCCCAAAGGAACTTATTCTGACTACCCTTTGATTAGAATAATTTAGTACACAACCAGTGTTGGAAACTCAGATATATAAGCTAGGCGCCAAATGGCTTCTTAGACCAAGGTTGCAGTCAGCAAAACAGAATGTCTAGTTGCCGGGAGGGGGGGCAAAATGGATTTAAAAGTCTTGTTTTTCAAATGCGGGACTGACTGTGATTGATTCTCAGTTAAACCTCTGGCTAGTTCAGATGAGAAGTTTGAGCTAGGTTAACGACTTGGAGAACTTAAAGAAGAAAAGTCCCTTGATCCAGGGATGGTCCATATATCGATTGGCCTATTCCCACCTCTTTTTCTTAATGGTGACGCAGAACATTCTAAAATATAACTGATAGAATTCTACAGGGTGGGGTTCAGCAGGGTAAAGCAGTTCAAAAGCACGCCAGTGCAAGTAGATAAATAGGTACCACTGTGGCGGGAAGGTAAATGGTGTTTCCGTGTGCTCTGGGTTCCGTCACTGTGTCCCATTGCATCAAAAGCAGTTTAGTCATGCTGGCCACATGACCCAGAAAGCTGTCTGTGGACAAACGCTGGCTCCCTTGGCCTGAAAGTGCAATGAGCGCCACAACCCCATAGCCGCCTTTGACTGGACTTAACCGTCCAGGGGTCCTTTACCTTTACCTATACAGTAAGTTGAAGTTCTGAGCCAAGTTGGTGCTTTTGAAAAATACATTACGAGCCTGAACTCACAATGACAGAGTCCAATCAGGTCAGCTCGCTTTCTCTTTCTGCAAATGTGTCCACGGAGTTCTTCCTGCCTTCTTGATATCACTGCTTGCCTAAATATTTGTGCAAACTGCAGCGGAGAGAAAGGCTTTATTCAGAGGGCGAAAAGGTGGGACCACAAAGTTGCTGTATGCTTTGGCCCCATGCATGGGCCCGCCCCCAAAGCCAGAGAATTCCAAAATACAATAAGGAGCAGGGAAGAGGGAGTCAGTGAATGTTCTCTTCTGTAACAAAGGGAAAGGGTTTGCCCATACGCAGGCGGGCAGGCGGGCAGCGCAACTTGGCCCCATGAACCCTCCATGCGTGGCAGCTGCCTGTTGGCATCAGCTGGGCTGGCTTGGTTGACCCTGCATGTCCTGCCCCCAGTCCCGGCTGGTGTGTGCTCATGCACACGCATGCGCCCTGGGGCCCAGCAAAGGATGCTACATCACTGCTTTGATCCTGTTGCTGGACGACAACCTCAATAGAACCCGGATGTCTGGGGCAGATTAAAGTTGGAGTCCACGAACATCTGAATGGCCACAGGTTCCCCATCCCTGGTCCACTGCATAACATATGTGATGTTTCTTTAAAAGGTAAAGGTGAAGGGACCCCTGACCATTAGATCTAGTTGTGACCGACTCTGGGGTTGCGGCGCTCATCTCGCTTTATTGGCCAAGGGAGCCAGTGTACAGCTTCCGGGTCATGAGGACAGCATGACTAAGCTGCTTCTGGCGAACCAGAGCAGCGCACGGAAACACCGTTTACCTTCCCACTGGAGCGGTACCTATTTATCTACTTGCATTTTGATGTGCTTTCGAACTGCTTTACCTTGTTGTTATTTCAAAAAAAATGGAGGGGGAGGGACTCCCCTGTCTTGTATTAGGTGGGAACTCCCAGCCATAATGTAACATGACCTCTGATACATTTTTGGCAGTGCACTGCAAGAAATATTCTGCCAGCGCTTGGACAAGAATTAATGGAACGGCACTGAGGTATTTTCTCCTTCTGCTCAGAGCTCTTTGGGTCCAAGCTTTCGTATTTTTGCAACCCTCGTTTCTGTGTAGTCTCCACATTGCCTTTTGCAGCTTAGCTGTAAGTTAGGTTCCATCTTCTTCTTGATTTGCATCGTGTGGGCTCCCTGAACAGAGCAAGGCTGTTGGCAAAGGAAATGCTGTCGTGTAGAGTGGCACTTTATTACTCCATATTAAAATCTGGGTCAAAAGGAGGGTCATCCGAATCTGTTCTCTTCATACATATGAACATAATACCTTAAGCCACAAGAGTCCTGGAACTTTGCGGTTGAAACAGTCTCATGAATATACCAGGGGATTTGGCCGTAAATTATGCAGCATGGTGAATGCAGAGTGATGAAAAAGTAAAATACTATATGTCGTTTTATTATTTCCCGGCTATTTTGCTAGTTGTCAAAGTTCTGTTGTCATGAAAAGTAACACTTGCAAAGAGTATTTTGTTTGTACAGGCCTTGCCAGAAATAGCATTTTATATGAAGCCCCAGTATCAATGACATTGCTTTGATCTCAAGTGCTATTTTAAATTAAGGGTAGATTTTAAAGCAACTTATTTCATTCACAGAATCTGTGTTTTAAATTAGACTGATGTGGAAAGGCAGTTTTAACAGTCACCCCATTCCCCAATGGGTGTGTGTGTGTGTGTGTGTGTGTGAGAGAGAGAGAGAGAGAGAGAGAGAGAGAGAGGGCTGTAGCTTATTTATCTTACTCCTGGTAAGTACTTAAGAATGTAAGAACGTAAGGAGAGTTTGCTGGATCATGCCAATGACCCATCTAGTCTAGGAATCTGCCTTGTACCAAGTCACATCACAGATCTGATCCAGGTCAGCTTTGTTTACTGGAGCTGAGGGAATCTGTGATCCTTCAGGTGCTGTTGGGCTACAGTTCCCATCAGTTCCAGACAAAATAGCCCAAGGTCAGGGATGATGGAATGTGTACTCCAGGAACATCTGAAGGGTCTCAGGCCCACCTACTCCTAGTCTACACTACATTGACTAGATGTGGCACTGCAGTAATTCAGACAGTAGCTTTTCCCACCCCAGCCTGGAGATGCCCAGGGATCTGGGTTTGAATCTGGAACTTTTCTCCTTGACTTATGACCTTCCATAACATCGCTTATTAGCAAGTCTGTATCTGCTTTATTGCACTTGTAGTTTTTGAGTGACGCTTTATTGCGCCATATAATTATTTCTGCTTTAATGCCTAAAATCCAGCCGAGAATTCATGAAGAAGCATACACAAAAAGTTGTTTCTCTAGAACAATCCTCCTTATCATGTAAGGCTGCATTCACAAGAAAGGAATAAACATTCCATGCCTTTCCTAAGAAATCGCTGGCTGCTGAAGTGTTGCAATGAAAGAACTTAAGGCGGATTGGTGACCTTTTCCTTCAAAAGTATAGGAAGGGCTTCGGATGCCAACTTTATCATTTCCTTCATTTGGTGCAAGAGTATTATTTTCAGTAAAAATAGGACTCCGTTTTTGCATCTACACGCACAGCACTTTTAATTGTCCTCTGAGACATGGAGGGGAAGAAAAAGGGAAAACGGGACATTCTGGGATCAAAAAACAAACAAACAAAAACTGGGATGGCTTCTGTAATTTTGGGACTGTCCCTGGAAAATTGGGGCACTTAGAGGGTATGCAATAGCCAGCACAGCACAGGATTGGATCACTCTGCTTAACAGCTCTTAAGCAGAGGAATCTGATCCCTTCAAAACCCTTAAAAAAACCTCTCAGCCCTACATCCAGAAATTGTTTCAGAGATTGATCTGGGGTGGAGTGGGGGCCTCAGGGTGGATCACCCCAATCTGGAGGTTGCAGGACAGATCAGGGGTTCTTGCAAACCCTAGTGCATTGTCATTCCTCATATTTCACAGGCACACTATCTTTAAATATACAGGCTCTGTTTGTGGCTATTTTTGGCTCACACACATTGACAGGCCCATCCTCTGTCACTTTATCTAATCTTTTTGAACCGTCATGCATTCTGGTACCCATCAAAGCATCTTGTGGCCTTTATTTCCGTATGTTGATTACGCCCCGGGTATGAAGACGAAGCCTGGCACATGCACTCCCTGTTTCTGTAGCTAGTGCAAACAATGAGTCAGTTTTTATCTTCTCTCCCCACAGATCATAAGATGGAACATTTTTCCCATCACTATTTTCAACGGCCGTGTCCTCTTCTGCACAGCTTACAGCTGCATTTAACTGAAAAGCTGAATTGTTGTATCACGCTGTGGGATCACCCATGTAAACAGTTTCCTCATGTCCTAGTTTCTTTTGGCTCCAATAGCGCCCATGTTGTTTTGAGTCTCTCAAAGCTCAGCTAGAGAAGAAGATGCAACTCAGCGAGAGATGCAGAAACTGGTCCTGAACTGGCCCAGGGCGAAGTTCCCCAAGGGCCTCTTCCTCAATATGCCAAACTGAATACATTTTGGGGAAATCCATGATATTTGCAGATGTTCACGCACTCTTGAATTATATCCCTGTGATGTGGGGCCTCACAGATGGACCACAAACATGGATCTTGTGAGCAAAAGTTGGAAATGCAAACACCTGCCACCCACTATTCCATCAATCTCACTTAGATACATTTGGACATATGGACTATGACCATTAATCTATACATTTAAGTGAGGGTTCTTATTTTTTAATGTCAGCTGGCAATGTCCCCCCCTTTCTTTCTCTTATATTTGCAAAACAAAACAAAATAAATTGAACATCAGTGACAAATTGCTTATTACAACTGGTACCTTACTTTTAATTTTTATCCTCCTCTTCCCTCATTGTTCCTTTTCTCTTTGTGTCATAGGTTGTTTGGTTTACTGATATTTTTGGTTTTTAGATTGCAAGCCTAATTTCAACTTTTGAGGAGCGTACTGCTGCAATTTATGCTTCATTGCATTGGTGTCTTTTATTAACTGTGTTGCTTTTATTTACAATACTTTGGGCAATCTGTTCATCATCATCATTTCTTCCCAGGGTTCTAAGATATGTTATTGTTTTCTTGGGAGAAGGTTCTACCAAACATTTTCTTTTGGTAGAAATGATTTTTAACTAAGCTTTGCATAGTGCGGTCACTCCTGTCGTGAAATTTTGAAATTAGCACATTAATGTAACCCCCCACCCGCTGCTCTGCACACACAATTTTCCATTCTGTAAGCGCTGAGGGAATCCCTAGGAAAAAATATCACATTTCAAATGAATGTGCTCCACTTTTGATTTCAGATATGCTTTAGGCAAATGCTTTGCATTGCCTGATGGTCTGTTGAAGATGACAGGAATTTCCTCTGCTTAACTCTTTCATCACCTCGTCGTGCACAGGATCTAGAAGACAAATCAAAAGCTTTGTTTTTAAACATCGTAAGCGATACCTCCACCCCAGCCAGTACAATGTGAGTCAATTTAAAGAAAGAGACAAAATGTCTAGGGAGTGAGAAGTACACAAGCCCATATGAGGGGAACCAATATTCTCAAAACATATCAGTTGTTGAGGTTTTATAAATGATCATACAAATGGCAATGCTTCTTAAAGGTAAAGGACCCCTGTCAGTTAAGTCCAGTCGCAGACGACTCTGGGGCTGCAGTGCTCATCTTGCCTTACAGGCCGAGGGAGCCGGTGTTTGTCCACAGACAGTTTTTCTGGGTCATGTGGCCAGCATTACTAAGCCGCTTCTGGCACAACGGAACACCGAAATCAGAGCAGCACACGGAAATAGCGTTTACCTTCCCGCCGGAGCGGTACCTATTTATCTACTTGCACTTTTTGGCGTGCTTTTGAACTACTAGGTTGGCAGGAGCAGGGACTGAACAACGGGAGCTCACCTCGTCATGGGGATTTGAACCGCCGACCTTCTGATCGGCAAGCCCAAGAGGCTCAGTGGTTTAGACCACAGCGCCACCAGAGCCAAAAGGTTGGGGACTATGATGGATTGGATTGGGGGGATGGGCGGGCAGGTGCCAGGGACTGGGCAGAGGAGGAGGAATGGCAGAGACTGCCTCACCATCCTGGCCCTTCCAGGGAGGAGGAAGAGGAAGACAGTATAGAGTTACAACAGTCGTTTGCGGTAGGTCACAGCTCAGAGGCAGATGAGGGGCAAAGTTGGCAAATAATGGGAGAGGAGGAGCAGGCAGAACCAGAGCAGCAGCTGGCTGACATGTTGTCACTAGAAAGCATTCCAGACCCACCAACTCCTAGAACCTGGCAAGCCTTAAAAGTAGGAGAGCAAAGGACTCAGAGACAGAAAGCACTTAGTGGCACCTATAGAGGAGATGATAATGAATGAGGAAGTGGGAGATACAGGGAGTGGAGATTCCCTCAGGACAGTGCCATTGTCCAAGAGGTTGGGTTCTATAGCCTCTCTCTGTAAGTTTCACAGAGTGTCACAGAGCATGGTGTCAGCACCACATGTGTATTTGTGTGAACACACTTCCTAGGCACTTCATATTACTGAATGCTAATACTAACACCAGCTCTACAATTAAAAAAAAAACCACCAAAAGTTCCATTTGTCAACTCTGATGTTGCAGAAGTGTTTCAGAAACAGAATTCAATGTCTGCATTAGTAACAATAGCTGAAGCCAGGAATGTAAGTTACTTACCTACCCAAGGTATCACATTTTTTTCATATGTCCTTTTTTCAGTTTCATATTTTATTTCAGTGCTATGCAGAAAAAATTATTTCCCCTCCCCTTTTCATTAGATGTTGAAAGGAAAGGGAAATCTGCTATGATTCATATTGTGCTGTTTTAAATCATGATCCTTTGCTCCTGAAGCTCTAATCTGAAAACAGGAAGCAAAAAAGGAAAGTCCTCTTTACCGCTGCCACATCCTTGACAATACTAAGAAAGATAAAGCCCTCTGAATTGCTGTACTTCTGAGAAACTAAAGAGGTAGGCGTGTTTCTCTTCAGCTACAGTGACTATTCTGAAGAGCAGGGAAATTTGGGACAAATCTTAAAGCTTACTTATAGTGATGATTGGGCATTGAGCACCTTTCAAGGGTTCAGTCCTGAATGCTTATTAATAGGGAGAAAGTAACCTTGAAATCAGCAGGAGTAACTTCATATGGCAGGGATAAGGAACCTGTGTGACTATGACTTCCATCAGGCCCAGCCAGTGGGGTCAATGGTCCAACTGCCAGCGTTTGAAATGGTCGTTAAGTCCAAAGGCCAATCATGCAAATGGCCAATGATCACATACCCTCCAATCTTTCTCTCTGATGAAAATAGGGATGTCCTGTTCAACAACAACAACAACAACAACAATTTTATTGTTTATGCTGGTGGGGAAAATATGGACATTCCAGGATCAAATCAGAAGCTAGGATGGCTTTCATAATTCCAGGAATGTCCCTCGAAAATAGGGACACTTAGAGGGTATGTAATTACCTTTGGTGTATATCATCTTGAGACAGTTGTTTAGAAGGCAATTAATAAATCAGTGATAATATAATAATATTTGCATCAGTTGCTCCACCCACTTCCCCCTCGGACACCACCCAATAATGGAATCAGGTGATTGGAAAGTTCCCAGAAGAGAATATGACCCTTTAACTGAAAAAAGATTTCCCACCTATGATGTGTAGGATCACATGTGTAGGTTATATGTTTATCAGGACTGAACTTCTGCATTTCTGAATGCCTTGCAATAATAAAGGACTATGGTATGCATGTGGCTGATAAGGAATCCATTAGGATTGCAAAGCTTGCAGCTACATGCCCTCTTTTGGGAAGAGCTCGGAGATCCCACCTCTCTCATACATGTTTAAATTTTGCCCTGGGAGAAAATATCCGCCCACGCCAAAAGGGGAAGCCAACTTGGCTTCCCATTCCAAACACATTATAGATATCTGCCAAACATCATTTGCAATTCTTTCTGTCGAAAGGGGAAAGCTACGTGGAAGCAGCGCCCTTGCAATAAACTCGTTCCAAACATTTCCTGATTAATTCCAGATCCTTTCCAATTATGCACTGCTCCCAAATAAGGCTCACGTTGCACGTCTCCGTGGGATTTGCATCATGGCTTGTTTGATAGGGCGTGAGCCTTCAAGCTTTTGGAAAACAGGGCTCTCAATCATTTAAAGGGGAGCAGAGTTTGACACACCAACTGCAGTGCCTACTTCCTATATGCGGGCAAATGTTGGAGACTCTTTATATCAGCTCCTGAGGAAAATCACTACCAGACATGGATAGAAAACATTATCCTAGGCCAGTGTTTCCCAAACCTGGGTCTCCAGCTGTTTTTGGACTACAATTCCTATCATCCCTGACCACTGGTCCTGCTAGCTCAGACCCTCCAAGTATCCTTATTTTCCAGGGACGTCCCTGATTTAGAGAAGCTGTCCTGGTTTCTGATTTGATCCCGGAATGTTCCACTTTTCCCTATTTTCATCAATGTTGGGGGGGGTATGGAGTTATCCAACCTCCAAGCTGTCTGAAGGCAATCCTGTATAGGGAAGGGTTTTTTTTTTAATGTTAAAGCTTTATTATGTTCTTATATGTGTTGGAAACTGCCCAGAGTGGCTGGGGCAACTCAGTAAGATGTGTGGGGTATAACTAGTAAATTTATCAATATGGAATGGGGTGTCCCTATTTTCATCGGAGAAATGCTGGAGGGTAGGCTAGCTAGGGATGATGGGAGCTGTAGTCCAGAAACAGCTGGAGACCCAAGTTTGGAAAACACTGTCCTAGGCATTTGCCAAGGAGTTCCTGCAGAATTTACAGTCATAACGGGGAGACGGCAGGGCTGTTGGTGAACTAGCCAGGTAGCATCAGCTGACTGGCTCTACCAGCCTTGTGGGAGAATCTTCATCTGCTCTTGGAGAAACAGTCATTCTTAAGACTAGTTTATGTGTACAGGATTTCTCCATTAGGAGGCAGAGGGAAGACAAAAGGAGGTGACCTGCAGCTAAACCAAAGGTAGGCTGCAGATTATGGAGGCAGCTGGTTAAAGCATATGTGCAAGGAGTGTGTGGATTGGGAAAATTTAGAGATTACATTCTTTGCAAAGACACACATGGCTTACAGCATTTGATAACTGCTGTTCTAGATAAATGAGAGACTGGTACATTCTGAGAGCAGACCTATTTGCTGTGGAAAAGCCAAGAAGAAGAAAACGGGGAAGGCTCCTGAAATCCTGGAGAACCACTGCTAGTCTGTGTAGATAATACTGAGCTAATAGATCAATGGACCACAAGACAGCTTCTCTGTTCCTAGAAGGTGACATTTTGCATTGCAGACAACATACTCTCCAGCATGTCTCCCATGAAAATAGGAATGTCCTATTCGATAATGTTATTGTTTGCCCCAACCACTCTGGGCGGCTTCCAACACACACACGCACACACCATTAAAAAAAACCTTCCCTATAAAGGGCTGCTTTCAGATGTCTTCTCAAGGTGGTATAGTTACTTATCTCCTTGGCTTGGGCAACCAGTGTCTCAAATCCCCACTTAGCCATGTAGCTCAGTGGATGACCTTGGGCTAGTCTCTGCCTCTCAGCCTAAATCTAGCACCTAGGGCTGTTGCAAGGATACAATTGTGATGGGAGAGAACTACCTTGAGCTCTTTGGAGGAAAGGTGAGATATAATAATAATAATAATATGATATAATAATCCAGCATCAGACCATATCCCTGGCATGATGACAAGAGAAGCAGAGAATAGGCGTGGGTTGTTTCAGTTCACATAGAAGCAGAGAGGGCAGTGGTGTGTCTATGAAGCTTGATTCCTGCACAGGAGGGGATTTGATGACCCCTCAGGGTGCCCTTCCAACTCTGAATCATTGTATGATTCAGTCCCCATCAGCTTTTCTGTTCAAAATGGCCACAAAGTTAATAACATACAGTAGAAGCACATTGATAATTTGGTCACGGAGATCGGTGGCTAATGCAATGGGATATGAATCAGCTAGATGGATATAACTGCAGGAGATGTGATCATCCTAGAAACTTTTCTCCAGCTGCTTTGATGACATCATTCATTTTGCTATTTACAGAGGAGCCATTGTCATATTTTACAATGACGGCCCTAAAGCCATCCTCTGTTCTTCCCAGCCTGATATTCTTATGATGAGCAGAAAGTTAACAAAATCATCTTGTTATCCTCATATTTATTTTCAGTGCTGCTCTGTTGAACTTGTCCTCATCTGTCTTTCACCCACCCCAAAAATACATTATTTTCTCTCTCTCTCTCTCTCTCTCTCTCTCTCTCTCTCTCTCTCTCTCTCTCTCGTACTTCATGTTTTAATTGAAATTCGTCATTATTTTTTGTGCAGGACAAACCAGCAATGGCAAAGAGTTAAAGACGTCACTTTAAATGACAAAAGCTGAACACTTTACCCCACTTTCCGTCTCTCATCCATTCATCCTCTTCATTGTGAACTTGGCCGTTTCAGCTTTCTAAGCCTCCTTAGACTACCTGCCCCTAATTTGTATTCCTGGAAAGAGGCTTGGGCTTGGGTTCGTTTGCATTTATGTGGTAGTGGAGGAGGAGAAGAGCTGTCTTGCTTTGGACGAGGGCGGGAGCAAGCATGAAGAAGGGAAGAACCTACAAAATGGGGGTTGCCAGTTGGTTTTTGGACCCAATGCAAGGTGTTCACATTAGTGCTAAAGACCTTAGATGACTTAGGCCCAGAATATCTGAAAGACTGACTCCCTTCCCTTGGGCTCTCTTGGGAAGGGCTGCCATACGTCCATAATTTCCCAGACATATCCAGGATTTGACCATTGAATATAGCGCCCAGGCGGAGTTTCTGAAAATCAGTAAAGTGATTTTCTGGCAAATTTCCTTTAAAAATAGCTTAAAAACTTCAAAGCTCAACAACTTTGGCCAATCTCTCCTCCCCCTCAAAAAGGGCATTCTAGGTTGTGGAATAAAGGGTACACCTCTTTACCTTTAACACCTGAGACACATTTTTTTCAGGAGCCATTCTATTTCTGTGTCTGTAGTTTGTTTGAAAATGTTTTTAATATTACGTTGTTGTAACCCACCCTGGAACCTGAGGCGGAATCATGGAGTAGAGGTTCATAATGCATTTCGCCTCCCTATAACAAGCAAAAGAAGAATAAATTATGCTGATCTGTTTAGAAAATGCTGCGCTTTCATAATACTTGCATAGTTTTCTTGGTGCCTCTTTTTATTTTTATTTTTAAAGCATGAAATGTAGTCATTTGTTTGTGTGACTGTCCAATATTTCTATGCCTCCTTTCTGGGCTGAAGCCCCCATAGAAGAATTATATACAAAGCTGAAACAGAAAATACAGATGAAGTATTATTTAAAATGAATTCATTGCAATCATTCAGGTTATAAAACCAAAGTGACTAAAGTCGATATACTTACACCCACACCTTTGAGCCTATAGCAAAAGGGTGGATGAAAGAATAATCTAAATAAATAAATACAGATTATTAGATTAAATGAGGCAATGTTATTAATTTGTTTGCAAACATTGGGCATCTAAATGCTTGTTATGCTAACCATGTTTATTTATATCCAGGTCAATTTAACTACCCTGCAGATGATATGTTACTGATTATCGTCTTCCAAAGCAACCACTCTATTCTGAACTTAAAAATGGAAAGCATCATGCTGGTGGCCAACAAAAGAGGTTTAAAGACTCTCATAAGGCAAATCTTTAAAAATGTAGCATAAACACTGACAACTGGGAAACACTGGCCTGTGAGCGCTCCAATTGGAGAACAGCCTTTACCAAAGGTGTCATTGGCTTTGAAGACACTCGAACTCAGGACGAAAGGGAGAAACATGCTAAGAAGAGGAAGGCACGCTTGGCAAACCCTCACCGTGATCAGCCTGGAAACCTATGTCCCTATTGTGGAAGGACATGTGGATCCAGAATTGGCCTTCACAGTCATTTATGGACTCACTGTTAAAACTGTGTTTATGGAAGACAATCTTACTCAGCTATGAGTGATTGCCAAAAGAAGAGAAGAGAAGAGAGACTCTATAGCCATGACCATGTGAATGCATCTTTGATTGGGTGGTCATACTGCTGAAAACAGAAAGATCTATGAAATTTTTATGTAATGTTTGAAGGGCTAGATAAGATATGATTACTGAACTCTAAGAGAGAGTTACAGCCATATCAGTAAGGCTGGTGTCAATGAACTGACAGTCCTGTGATATTATAAGCAAATCCCTTGCTTTGTTTTGATAAGTAAATGAAACTTCCTGTCTCAAATATCTCTCCTGCTCCTGACCCAGATTGAGACCGTCAAAGTGTCCCTATTTTTCAGGGACAGTCCAGGATTTAGAGAAGCCATCCCAGTTTCTGATTGGATGCCAGAATGTCCTGCTTTTCTTTAAGAAATCTCTATTTTCCTTGGAGAAATGTTGGAGGGGATGGAGTTATGTGACCCCCGAGTCAAGGAGATAAGTAACTATAACACCTTTAGAAGACATCTGAAGGCAGTCCTGTATAGTGAGGGTTTTTCAGTGTTTAATGTTTTATTGTGTTTTTTATATACGTTGGAAGCTGCCCAGAATGGCTGGGGTAACCCAGCCAGATGGTTGGTGTATAAATAATAAACTTATTAGTAGTAGTAGCAGCAGTAGCAGTAGTAGTAATAGGGTAGTACTAGTATTGAATAGGACATCCCTATTTTCCTAGGAGAAATGTTGGAGGGTATGCAAATCATTAAACTCAAGAATAACTATGGGATGTATGCACTATTAGTCTTCCTCAGAGTCAGAGGTGCTGACTTGCACCCAAGATTGAAGGGGGCCTATTGCATGTTGGGCATTTGTGACATCCTGTGCCCAACACACACATGGTGTCACATTGTTGGGAGGAGGCTGAGTGTGAAGCCCAGCACGGTGTAGCTTCAATGACTGGCGGCTCCTCCTCTCTCACACTCGAGGAGTTGGCCACTGAAGCCATGCCTCACCCTGCCTTCTCTGCCCCCTCAACATTGAAGGGGCCTGGCCCCTTTCCCACAGATACTGAGGGGGCTCGAAAACACCTTGGCCCAGGGGTAGGCAACCTAAGGCTTGTGGGCCGGATGTGGCCCAATCACCTTCTCAATCAGGCCGGCAGATTGTCCGGGAACCAGCATGTTTTTACATGAGTAGAATGTGTCCTTTTATTTAAAATGCATCTCTGGGTTATTTATGGGGCATAGGAATTCGTTCATTTCCCTCCCACCCCCACCCCCCAAAAATAGTCCGGCCCACCACATGCTCTGAGGGATGGTGGACTGGCCCACGGCTGAAAAATGTTCCTGACCCCTGCCTTGGCCCTATAGAGGTGGTGCTCAGAGCAGACCCACTGAAAATTTAAAAATATGGCTAACTTACTCAGATGCACCTCTTTAAAGTAAGAGTGTCAGTGCAGCCCTAGACGCTTCAGTGGGACTTGCTCCCAAGTGAGTAAGTATGAGATCATGTCCTAAGTCCATTCAGACCACCAAAATCTTGCTCTCTCTTGGTATTTTTCTCACACTGCAGCAGGAACATCCTGCTAAGGGAGGAGGAAAGCAGAAGACAGAATAAGGAGGAAGAAACTTCCAAGCCCAGGTTTTGGAATTAAGTCTGAAGCAAGACACTCTCTTGTTTGAAATAAGCTAGCATCAGGGATGGGAAATCCGTGGTCTTCCATAAGTTGTTGAACTACAGCTCTGATAATCTCTAGTTTTCTGGCTAGTACTGATGAGATTTAGAGTCCAGCAACATTTAGAAGACCACACTTTCCCATCCCTACTAAAGATTTTGAAAAACATCATCTACACGCAATCCTCCTTTAGCGTACTAAGGGTGTGACACTGTCCATGTGAAGTATGTTTAATTCCTATTCATTTCAGCAGAAGAAATTTACAGCACAATCCTATGCTGCTTGATTTGAAAGTAAATCAGTCCTACTAGGTTTCTGTGGGGCTTATTCCATGCTAAGCTTTTGCTGGATTGCAGCCTAAACCATGTATAACTCCCCGATTGAAATAAAAGAGGCTTAAAAAGTGCTGAACTTGGCTTTGGCCCTTAGACCCTCACTGCAACCCTGGTGACCTAATGCAGAGTGGACCCCCTCTTAATACTAGATTTATTTCATTTTATTTGTCCACAAGTAAGGAAAATACAGCCCTTAAAAAAAAATAGTTTGTATCAGGAAGGAAATATCAGGTGTAGCTGTCCCATTATACATGCATTCAAGTCTTTTCCTGTTTTGTGTTTTTGGTCTTCAAGGGTCCATATGCACCTGTACAAGAAATCCTGGGATCTGGGCCCTCAGCAACACATATTCAGGAGTTCCAGCTCAAACCATATTGGGTTGTATTTTCTTTGCCCCCCCCCTTTTTTTAGGTAAATAACAATTATATAAGATCATACTGGACCAGTGTGCAAACTTATCTACTGCAACCCTAAGCTCCTTTACTTGGGAGCAATACCTACTGCATTCAGCAAGACTTCCTTCAGGTTAAGATTGCACTAACCAAAATAATATTTTTTTCAAAAACAAATCCAGAATTGTGGGAGGTGGGCGAGGGGAGAAGCAGAGGAGCCAAGCATCAGACATCAAAAACAATAACCTGGATGTTTACTGTGCTTTTGTGTGTGTGTGTGTGTGTGTGTGTGTGTGTGTGTCTTTCTCCCTACCCTCCGGCTCTCCAGCAATGTCTGTGCGTTTGGCTGCTTTCCTCCCCCTGCCCGGATGATTCCACAGCTCAGTGGCTTGGCTTAGGTACAGTTGGAAATGCCCTAGAATGGCTCTTTGTTGGGTTTCGCCTGCGCTAGAGCCCAGTGTTGCTGTGAAGCGAAGGGCTATTCAATTTCTTCACTCAGGCAGAACACTCAACAGGAAGGAAGGAAACAGCCATTCTTTCTGGTCCTATTGTGTGACCACCAGGCTTAAGCAATCAAACAGCTCTGTGGCCTGAACCGCAATGCCTGCTGTCCTGCCTTGCTGGAGAGGGGAGGGATGTGCAGAGGTGGGGAGGCAGGAGGTGGGGAGGGAAACGGGTCCCTGCTTTGTCTTTGATACACTCCAACGACATCTTTTCATGGCTCGCAGCCTCAGGTAGCCTTCTCTCCCCCTAAAAAAACCACACACACACACACACACACACACAAAAGCCAGCCACCCCTCTTTGCATTCCCCCGCTCTCCATTGAAAAGACTTTGCCCAAAGAATCAAGGGGTGTGAGAGGGAAAGAAAGAGAAAGAGGATCTCTGGATAGTGCCGATTCACTCCTTTGAGGGACTGGTGGAAATCTATGAAAATGTATGCGTTAAACAGGGAAGGCGGGCAGGAAGGAAGTCAGAGGGATGAAGCAGAGCAGAACAGGTCCGGGTGGAAGCAATTGAGGCACTGCTCTCTCCAAACTCCTTCGTTTCTTAACACTTGCCATTTAGCATGCTGCAGAAAGTCGAATTTGTTTTGTTTTCGAGGAAACCGAAATTATAAATTCACATGCGATATCAAAAGTACACTGGAGTGACGTTCAGGCGCACGTCAATGGATCCTGTGAGCATCTCCTGTGCAGAGATGATTGAAGAGCGGCTGTGTGCCCAACTCTACCAAGGGCAGTCTTCCTGTCCAAGTTTGGTGTAAAGAATCGTAAGAGGGGAGATGATGGACCTTGAAATTGCCCATCAACAGCTGCACCTGAACTGCAGACTGAGCAGGAAAACTGGTCGTAATGATAGTCATTGTTTCTAAACTTTGGGGCTAATCTGTGTCCCTTCTTTGGCGATGCTTTCCCTCTCTTTTTGTGATGACCTGGGAATTGGATTCAGAGGCTGAACCTGAGGAATCCCAGCCTGCACATGATTCCCCGCCTCCAGAACCAGCTGAGCCGGGGCTGGGGCATGAGCCTGAAGGATCTTCACCTGTGCTGGATCCTCAGGTGCAGGCACCAGCTGAGTCTGCTCTGGCGCCTGAAGGGATGGAGGACCCATTGCCTGCAGGTGCTCCACTCTCAGCCCCATCAGAGGAAGCTGAGGTTGCCTCTGGGTCTGGTAACCCCTCCAGCCTCTCCTGAGCTGCAGGGGCTCAGGGCAGAGAGGTGGAGGGAACTAAGTTCCCACAGGAGGAGTGCTCGCCTCCAGGCCAGGAGAGGAGAGTCACCTGTGGACCAGGGCTGCCCTATGCCTCGGGGCAGATAAAAGCCAGCCAGCCCCAGTCCCAAGTTATGGGAGCAACATTGTTGGTAGCCTGTTCCTGTCTGCACCCTGTCCTGCTTTTCTGCAGGAGCTCCTGACCTCACCCGACTCCCTGCCTTGGACCCAGCTTCAGCTTTCATGGACTGCCTCCATACTGCACCCTCGACCTCGGACTGGACTCAGACCTCACCTCTCGGTTAGCCAACACACTTTTGGTGAGGCATTAAATGGCAACCCTAGATGACTGACAACATCCGTTTCAGTCAGAGGTACCATTCTGAAGGCAGGCAGATCTCACCCCAAATATTTCAGACCTGATGAGATGCTTTGGACTTACAATGGCCCATGTGTGAGTGTGTGGGGCCATTGCTGGTCCCTGCCAATTTCTCACCTTGCCTGAAGAACCATTTTCCCTTGGGGCGAAAATGCCTTCTTTGCACAAGGATCTTCAGTGGGTGGTAGATATGATGTTTCAGATTCTCTTGGGCAATGCGGTTCATCTGGACACCTTCTTATCTGGTTTCTGCCTTGTATTGGCACTGACACAGATTGGCTGCCCTGATGGATGACCTATGCTGGGAGAACGATGGGACACATGCCTACTTCTGGATGTCTCAGTGGCTGTTGATGTTATCAGCCATGGTATCCTTCTGGGCTGGTTGCTTTCAGAGGTGAAGTGGGAAGAATTACGTGAGCTTCCGCAGACCACTTGTCATCAGAAAGGCAGCCCATAAAGTACCTTGAAACAGTGATGGTACCCTCTTCCTGGAATCTCCCTCAATGAAGGCACAGCTGTTGCTGATGGATGAACTTTTGGCACCAGGGAAACAGCATGTTACTTGCCAGCCCTTTCAGATGTTTGGGGTTTCACTTTGCTTTAAACAAGGTTGCTATTCTGCAGCATTAAATGCTACTATTTATGTTGGCTTTTCTTTGATTGTTTGCGCAGAGGAGAGCCTGAGAGCTCTCTCACCCCCTGCCTGGGGACATTCAGCAGTGGATTGGGCCCATTGGGACTTGTAGGGCAGAAGGCAGAGGCACCAACAGTAGGTGGAGTCAGAGCCAATGACAGAGAGGGCCAACAAATTCTATTTTTGCCCTCATCCCTCTCCCTACAGAGTTCTATATGGCAACACTTCCTGAAGAAAAGGAAGCTAACAGCCAGGACCATCCCTTAGACAGAACGTACCTAGAAGAAGGTGGGGGCTGGCTGTCATTGGAAGGGCAGTGCTAATGGACCAGCCTCCATCATTCACATCTCTAAATATGAGGTATGCTGCCACCAGTCCTTGCTTTTCTTCTGACCTTGAGACAAGAGCAATCCTCAAGGCTATCAGCAATGAATATTGGTGATGGAGATGAGGGAGAATCCATCCCACACCCATAACAATTTACAGCAAGCAGAGTAGCTTTCTTTCTTCCTGTGAAGCATGGGCCAAAGAGAATCTAGGCGCTCAAAGTTTAAAAGAATAAAGTTTAGGAGAGCAAAAATGGGAAAAGGTAGAAGAGTGTGTGAAAGAAAATAAGCATTTCAGGTCTATCTACCCTAGGCCAACACACACACACACACAGAGAGAGAGAGAGAGAGAGAGAGAGAGAGAGAGAGAGAGAGAGAGGTTTATGGTTTCCTCATGAGTGACATATCATCCTTGATGATCAGGTGGATGTTGAGGGATCAAATAATGTTGGCAACATCAAACTTTTACAGGTTCTTGACCAGGTGGCGCTGATTGACAAGTGGCTCTGAATAGCCAATCACGGGAGTTCTATGTAGCCGGGAAAAGATCCTTAACAATTTTGTGGAGCCAGATGATGGAACTGTTCAGATGTCAATGACAGGGAGATGGGGGTTCTCTGGATGGAGAGAGAGAGAGAGAGAGAGAGAGAGAGAGAGAGAGAGAGAGAGAGAATTGCCGAAGGCAACATGTGGGGGCCAACAGTGGTCAAGCTACTGAGAAATGATTGTGATGGCTCCACCCCACCTGGCAAACCACTTCTAGAATGAAGGATTTGTATGGAGGAATTGGCAGGTTGGCATAAAGACTTAGACATTTCCCAACACACATTCTCTCCTGCAAGAGATACAGCCCCTACATTTGCATTACCCCAGCAAATATAGGTCTGTGTCGGGAGCATGTTAGCCAAGTCCTAAGAAAAAGCCATCAGAAAAGTGTACCATTATGACATCTCCCCTCCCTTTAAAAACCCTACTTATTAGATATTCTTGGGAGGGGAATGAAAGAGACATCAAAATGCTCTTTTCCTTTGGCTTATGGATGTTTTCTTAGAATAGAAACCGCCTCCATTTCCCCCACAGCCACCCCTGAGGAGCTGTGGTGCTATAAAAACAGTCGTACTCAGAACTAACTTCCAGATTTGCTAGCATAATACTTGCCTGAAGATAAACAAGAACATTGGTTTTTAAAGGGTAATTAAGGTTTGGGGGATTCGAAATAAAGCCATTGGGATATGGTTTTACGGCCAAAGAAATGTATGTACACAGCGCTGTTACGTGATATGGAGAAAATACTGTTTGTAAAACTTAATAACTAAGTTGACATGCCGAACAGCCTATAGAAACATAATGGGAAATGGTTCATGCGGCTGGTGATCACATGCGACAAGCCGCAGAAAGCTTCCTCCCACTGTTCATCACATATACATAATTTGCATACTGTTTACAAATTAATCTCCATAATAGGTCATATGCAAACGATCTGTTTTTCTGGTGAGGGTATTGCAAACTCCTCCCCTCCCCCCCAAAAATGCATGAATCCTATTGATTCCTTGTGTTATTGATTTGGGGAAAAGGGTTACATTTGATTGTTAAATCATTTGGTCCAGGTAGAGCTGAATTAATCGTAACGTGACGCAGCTTACCTGGCTCCAACTTTTAGGTTGTGAAGAAACCAAAGTTTCATAGGAAAATCGAGAAAAACAAGAACTTACATCATCACATGCTTTTGTTTTTATTATGTCTTTTGTGCTTCTCTTTTGCATTTTTATGCTGTGAACCGCCCTGAGATCTTTGGTTGAAGGGCGGTACACAAATAATAATGTGGGGAGGGAAATAGAATTACTTGGCTAGACCAGATGAAATAGACCATCTCTGTCCCCCACACCAGTTCCTCCTTACAGGTAAAACATGGCTATGTCTTTCGGATGCAGAAGGTACCAGGTTCAACCTCTGGCATCTCCAGGTAGCTCTGTCTGAAACTTGGTTTCCCAAACTTGGGTCTCTGGCTGTTTTTGAACTACAATCCCCATCATCCCCAACCACTCCTCCTGCTAGCTAGGGATGATGGGAGTTGTAGTCCAAAAACAGCTGGGGGCCCAGGTTTGGGAAGCCCTGGTGTAGACAATACTGAGCTACATGGACCAATGGTACTGACTCAGGATAAGGCAGCTTCCTGTGTTCCTATGACTCCTTGCTGATATTTGAATATGGGTGTCCCGGCTTTAGCTAACATAGCAATTGAAAGACCCAGCATCCATGAATGTGCTGACCGTAATCTGTTTAAAAGCCATCTAGATTAGTGTCCATCCTTATCTCTTGCACTAGTGAATTCAACAACTTGGCTATGCACTCTATGAAGAAATTCTTCCTCTTCCTTATTGCAATATTGCATTGGTATTGGTTTCTAGTGTGCAAAGAAGCAAGATGGAACACTTTCTGCTTCTCTCCCACACACTGTTCATAATTGCACAAACCTCTAGCGTGCCCCAGATTTATTGATATTTTCTTCACTGGGAAGATGCTGTTATTCCATTTTGTTTAAAATGTCTAAGACCCTGGTGAACTGCTACCAATCAGATAATATCAGGCTAGAGCTCTCCATTGCCTGTTATCATTGTGACAGCAGGTGATGGACTACCCAGCAGTCAAAGCTGCCCAGCCAAGGTGTGTTAGGGCTGGGCGATATCTAGTTTTTAAATTGTGATATATCACCAGCTAAGCTTCACAATATATCACAATATCTGAAATAAGGATGGAGCTATGTAAAGGCATTGGCTGGCTTCACAGTTTTCCCCCACACAGTGATTTTTGCATAGCGCACACACACACACACACACACACACACACACACATTGTGATTTGTAATATATTGCTAGGTCGAAAATTATGAAACCGATATCATGATATGGACTTTAAACTGCTTTTGGATGATATATTGATATATCACCCAGCCCCAATGTGTGTGAGGAGATCCATTTGGCTAGATACAGTTCCCTACTCCTGGCTAGATGAATGTAAATAGTCTTAGCTGATATATAAGCAGAGCCGGATTTAGGTTTAATGAGGCCCTAAGCTATTGAAGGTAATGGGGCCCTTTATATGTCCAGCTGTCCTCTGTTAACCACAAATTGTTGCTGTTTTGTGTGTTGAATATATGCTATATGGCAATTTATGGACCTGATAGGTATCTAAAGCCATTTGCACATGCAAAATGTAGGCACCCTATATATAGAAATGAGCAAACCAGTGATATTTTAGGGAGCAGATTAGCAGGCAAGGCTCATTAATTACATCATAGGAGCCTACACAACACAAAACACTGTTGCTGTACGTAGGTTTTATTTTATTTGTTTTTTATCTTATATTTTGGAAATTTACATCCAGGTTTTTTTCCTTTTAATTTTTTGGGGGGCCCCCAAGAGAGTGGGGCCCTAAGGTATAGCTTGTTTAGCTTATACGTAAATCCAGCACTGTATTTAAGGCAGTTTCCTCTGTTCCTTAGGGCAGAATATAGAAGCCAACTCCTAGGGACCGAGGTCCCTTTGCCCCCTCTCAATAAAATGTTTGAGGGAGCTGGGTTGATGAGCATTGTCATTCAAATGGTGTGTGTCACGTCACATGATCCATCATGTGGGGCAGGGCTTACCTGCTCCCCCCCCCCCATTTTATATTCAAGTTGGCACCCCTGGGGCAGAACAAGCAGTAGCAATCTGGTAGGGTAGGGGTGGAGCTTGTTCAAAATCTGGTTAGATAGGAATGGGGCTGGGGGTGTTTGCACAGCTAGCAAAATGTGCTGTCTTTTCATATCCTAGTACTGATTACCCGAGAGAACCCAGTTTTATTGCTGGCTGGCCAGCGAGCCTAGCCAAACATGAAGAATTGTTCCGCTTTTGAGCTTGAGAGCTCCTTCTCCATCACACCATGGCAAAGTTAATTTCTAAAAGGCAGGAAACAAAAGCGCTTGGCAACACTGCGCCTAAAATGTTCCCATCTACACACGCACGTTTCAGAAGAGAAGAGCTTTCATTAAAGAAGTGGCCTTAGTATTCATGATACTTAGTGACAAACTTGCAGCGCTTTCCCACTGGCATGCAAAAGTGAAAAGCAGAATTTATCTCCTTTCTTCTATGTTTCATGTTATGTCCCCCCCAAACCTGCTTTTTTTTTTTTTGGGTGCAACTTCTTTATTTCCAGTAACTCTCATCTTAGCACTCTTTCTCTTGTTCTCTCTCCCTCCCTCAATTTTTCCCCTCATTTCTCTTTGGTCAAAGCATTTCTGAATGAATGCCAGGCTGTTACTATGTAAGGCCTGTTGTATTGGAGAGTTGGAGTCCCATTCCTGGAATCATGACCGGCAACCCCAAAATAGTATGTTTTGTTGTTTTACAGGGAAAACAAGAGAGTATAGAAGCTTTCAGAACAAACAGAAATGCAGAGAGCCGAGGGATAAAGACTCTGCTGAACTCACACACACACACACACACACACACTCTTCAGGGAGTCATTCGATTGGCTGCAGATAGCTTTAATCTAGAAAGTTAAAAGAAATATTGATGCTATTCTTGCTGGGCAAAACAATCGGGTTTGAATCAGAGGTTTAATGTGGGAGGCTAGAATTCAGGGTAAAGTGCTCTTTTCTCGATCCGTATACAACCAGAGTCCATTTCAGATTTTTACATGATTAATGGCGTCTAGGAGATGTAACTCGCAAGCCATGTATAGTGGCTTGCCAGGTTTTTGTCAACCTCCCCCCCCACCCCCTTTTTTACAGTTCCAGACAGCTAAAAACAAAAACAAAAAAACCCACAGGAAGTTTGTCAAGCCCTGGTTGACTGTCATTCATGGTTAGTGGATTGAATTCAGCTCGATGGATAAAAAGGCTTTTTAAAAAATGGACTAGGAAGTATATAAGGCCGGGAATAAAGTTTGCATCTGATGGCTTTCAGGCCTGAACTAGGGATAGGATGTCTCCTTACACATCACCCCCAGGAAGGTGATGCATCACAAAACAGTGGATGAAAGAGAAGCATATTTGCATAACATTTGCACATGCTCCTTTTTATTTATAAAAGCAAATTTAGAAATAATGACTATAAAGTAACTGAAAATATAATACACCTCGCCACGGTGAAGATAATACAAGACGATTAAAAGAACCATGCTGAATTTAGCCAAAGGCCCATCTAGTCCAGCACCCTGTTCTCACAGTGGTCCATGGGGAATCTGCCAGCAAATGTCTGAGTGCAACAGTGCTCTATTCACTTGTGATTCTGAACAACTGGTGGTGGCAGTGGCAATGATAGTTTTCCCAAGAGCCATTGGCTAGAATTGGCCAATCCATCTCCCCCGGTGACATAACATGGATGGGCATAGGGGCGGTTGTCCCGGGCGCAAAATTTGTTAGGGGCGCAAATTTCAACAGCTGGTTCTGCCTTGATACAGCTACACACTTAAATCCCTGGGCTCCGTTGAAAACAGCTTCTCCATGCAAATCAGTAAGCGACCTCTCCACAGAATGAAACAACTCTTCTTATCTCTAAGGCTGCAATCTCCTGGGTGACATTGAATGTGCATGTGTACTCTGTGTCCCTCCCACCCACCCACCCCTCTGCATGGTCCTGGGCACTGGCAATACATGCTACGCTACTGCCTCCCCGCCCTGGTTAAAGTCCCCTGAAACAATATGATGTAGCATAATTCTCAGGCCAATTGGTAGGAAGGAGGGATGGCAGCAATCAGTCAGTATATGCTGCCAATGCTATATCTCCTCCCACCATTTTAATCCCTTGGAAACACTGACAAAATACCAGCTCCCAGCTTTCAAGAATGTAAAGGGGGGCATTTAAGCTTTTCCCAAGTAGTTAAACACTTGCTTAGAAGCAAGTCCTACTAAATGCAGTGTGACTCTTACAACAGACCCACACGAAACATTTAAAACACATCCAATTCACATTCAAAACACATTACTTCCCCCAGCTGTGGTTTTCCCCTCACAGAGCGATAAATTGCCAGTACCCCTAACAAAATAAAGTTCCCAGGATTCTTTTTTGGGAGTGCTTTAAATGTACATTGGATGTGCTTTAAATGTGGATCTGCCCTTACTTCTGAGTGAACTTATATAACACGACTGCTGTGTTGAAAGAGGAAAGGATTAACTCAGTTCCTTGAACTACAGTTCCTGGAATTCCTGGATTAAGAACCATGACAGAGTTAAAACATACTTACACTTTTAGCGTAGAGAGATCCTATTTCAGTTTCAATTCCACAATATAAGATCAAGCAATATTTGCGTCTATTATTCCAAGTAAACAACAACAACAACAACAACAACAACAACAATGAAGACTGATGGTGGTAGTCTACGAGCACTCCAATTGGAGAACAGCCTTTACCAAAGGTTTCATGGACTTTGAAGACACTCAAACTCAGGACGAAAGGAAGGAAAGAGCTAAGAAGGCACGTTTGGCAAACCCTCACTGTGATCAACTCTCACCCGGAAACCTATATCCCTACTGTGAAAGGACATGTGGATCCAGAATTGGCCTCCACAGCCACCTATGGACACACTACTAAGACCATGTTCATGGAAGACAATCTTACTTGGCTACGAGTAATTGCCAAAGAAAGAAAGGCCATACTTGGTTGAATTAACCAATAGTAGACCCTGTATAAGGGGACATCTTATGTACAGTGCTCTTGAACAAAAATGTATAGTGGCTTCAGAAAAAGCCACTAGCTTCAGTTAATGGCATGGATGGGAAACGTGTTTTTGGGTGTTGATGGACCCTCATAGTCTTTGACCACTGCTCATTATGACTGGGACTGATGGGAGTCAGAATATGACAGAACCCAGAGGACTATGCATTCTCCAGCCATAATCTATGGCAAACAGGTCATGTAAAAGAGTGCACCATGCAGTAAACTCAATGTATATCAACTTTTAATACTCAAATCACAACTGACATTGGGTTTCACATGGCTATCTGTGGAGTTTGCATAAGCTAAGCCTTTTCTATGACCATCAAGTGCTGAGCGATCATGTGACTAGGCCCTGAGCTGAGAGTTATGAGAGCATGGAGAGAAGCCTGATCTTTAATAAGGTGTGTGAATTGGGGGGGGGGGTACTTTTTATATTGAGCAATGATCTCATAAATATTTTTTCTTCACCCACACGAAACGAAGGTCGGTGTCCAATTTGGACCGATCTTTGCTTCCACACGCCAATCAGATCGTAGGAAGAGCCAATTCAATGGCTAAGAAAATCTTACTTGGCCTCCGTAGATACATTTTTGATATTTCATTAATGACATACTAGAATGCACATCAGAGAAACGAGCAGGACAATCAACACTGTTAGATTATTTAATTACCACATTCTGTGCAAGGCTCTGATCTTTAAGTCTCCCAACAGGGTCTTAACCATGCTTACTCATCCTTGTAATTTCAATAAGTCTTAATTCCAAGAAAGTGTCCTTAATGTTGCAACCATTGCCTCTGTTCAGCATTTTTCTCACCCTCCCTCATTATTTCCATCAGGTTTACCAAACGCCTGAAAAAGAATACTTACACTTACACTTAGATCAAGCCATGAATCTTGCAGTACTAGATCACCCTATATATCTGAGAGGCCCTGATTGGCCCAGGGTCTCTTTACTGGTCCAGAACTTTGAATAAACTTCTTGTTTCCTGCCAGGCCTTGTTCAGAACCATTTGGGGATGGGATGGGTTTGTTACACAATGGCGGTTGCATTTTTTTACTGCTTCTTGATTGTTTCTCCCACCCAGAGGCTCTCATCAATCCTTGCTTCATTCCAACAGCTTCTTTTGATCTGGTTGAGACCAACATCTTCCTGCAAGATCCGCACCTCTGTGGAGGGAATCGGTCAAGAAGGTGAAGATATAATATAATTGAGAAGCCAATCTGCTTTCATTTCCATGCAGAAAAACAGTCCAAGCAGGCAGGGTGGAGAAGGGAGTGGAACCAGCAGGACCAGGAAGCATGGCAGGAACAGGCTGAAATCCTGGGTCTGTGATCTCATCCAGGATATAAGCAGAAGGAGAGAGATAAGAACAGAGAAAGACACAGTGACCAGTCATGCAGACTAGTGGCAGGTTGCAGGAGGCACAGAGGTAGTGAACAGGAAGATTCCTCTATTTTGATGGAGTGGTTCTTCAAGAAAAGAAGTGGTAGACAAGGTCTCCATTGAAATCTCCTGCAGTCAATACCCTATTTCACCTCTTGCTTGATGACCATCATCCCTTGTGGGGGTCCAGACCTCGTGTGACTAGAACAGAGTCATATCTCCTTCAGTGTCTTTTCTGACTCCGCCTTGTCCTGAACTTTGGATGGATAGTTCATTTCTTTGATTTTGAGTCACACACATGCCCTTGGGACAACATGTGCTTTGCTCCTTTCTGTTCCTCTTTTGAAACGATTCTTTCCACAAGTAGCTTTCTGTCAATAATTCCCACCAGCTACTTCCTCTCCCAGCCGTGCTATCAGAGGGAAGAGAACCAAACAAATATTTACCATGTATACGGGGAGAAAAAGCACAGCTCTTTTCACTTTCTCCTTGCTGTCATCTATTCCCCTCCCACCCAATGATAGGTCAACGGCTATTAAGTCCACAGGGCCTCACTGTGTCTTTTGCCTACAAAGTGCAATACATCTATAGCTAGAATTTCTTATAGATTTGATACAGTTGTATGGGTTGGGAGCTGTGAGTAGTCAAACCGGCTAGGCCTTAAACTGACAGAGGGAAAAGAATTATTATTATTATTATTATTATTATTATTATTATTATTATTACAGTGGTAGCTCGGGTTAAGTACTTAATTCGTTCCGGAGGTCTGTTCTTAACCTGAAACTGTTCTTAACCTGAAGCACCACTTTAGCCAATGGGGCCTCCTGCTGCCGCCGCGCCGCCAGAGCACGATTTCTGTTCTCATCCTGAAGCAAAGTTCTTAACCTGAAGCACTATTTCTGGGTTAGCGGAGTCTGTAACCTGAAGCGTATATAACCTGAAGCGTATGTAACCCGAGGTACCACTGTATTATTATTAAAATTTGCATACCACCCTATGCCCACAGGTCTCAGGGTGGTTGTCAACATAAAATCACAATATAAAAACATAAAATACATAATAAAAACAAGAACAAGAACAATCCAATAATCCCCAACTCCCCAACATATTTAAGAGGGCATTGAATATCAACCATCCAAAGGCCTGGTTGAAGAGGAATGTTTCTGCCTGGCGCAAGTCAAACTTCCCTGAGGAGAGCATTCCACAAATGGGGAGTCACTGCAGAAAAGGCCCGTTCTTCTCTGGACCTCTCGTGGAGGAAACCCATGAAGAAGGGCCTCAGAAGATGACCTCAGGGTTCAAGTAGGTTCATATGGAAAGAGACAGTCCTTGAGGTATTGCGGTCCTGAGCCATTTAAGGAATCTCAGCATTACAGGAGATGTATGGCTCACGCTGAAAACACTTATCCATGTTTCCTCCTCCTATAGCTGCTAGTAATATCTAGGCCAGAGGTGAGAGTTAGGAGATCGCTGTTCCCCTCTCAGACCTACAATTCCACATGTCCCTCAAAATAGGGACGGATTGTTAAACCACTGTGGGAATTGTGGCTCTTTGAGGAAAACAGGAGAGTTAACTGTTAAGAAACCACAGCTCCCAGAATGCTTTGGCCGTGCTCTCACAGTGATTTAAATGTATAATACAGACATTGCCTGTGACTCTCCAGATGCTGTTAGAGTAGAATTTCTTGACCATTTGTGACCATTGGCCATGTTGGCTGGGACGGATAGTAGCTGGGGAGCCCACCAACTTCTAGAGTTCCCCATCACTGCTACGGATACTAATGGGGAATTTCCAAATGCCAGATGAAACTCTGGGCATGCCAGGGCTGACGGCTCTCCTCCCCACTATCTTTCACATAATGTTAGGATTTAAATTAAGCCATTAAGCTTCACAGGCTCTCTGTTTTAGCAATGTAATTCCCTCCTTGCTCTAAAGTGAAGCAGAGACAAGAGCTTTCAGGACCTTGGGGGCAATTGTAACATGAGTATCCTACATAACACGGGATTTAAGTCTCTATGGATTACTTACCAGTCCTGAAATAGTTTGAGGAAACAAGAAACAAATCATGTGCACTATGCGCTGACAGATGTTTTTCCATGCCAATATGGGGATGTGGGGGGAGAACAGCCTCAACAGTATGCAGCCTCCTACAGACTTATTGAAGGAGTAACATTGAATATGCCTAAACATTGTTAATGGAATTGCCTTTTTCAGCTCAAAATGTGTTCATTACGAGATGGTCTCTGTCATGCAGCTACATCATCACATGGTTCAGTTCCGCAATAACTAGGCAAAGTTGCACTTCTTCATTTGATTGATTGTGAATCCTGCCCTTCCTCCCAGCTGAGCCCAGGATGAATCAGAACATTCACAAAATATAAAACATAGTAAAAACTGATTAGCTATACAATCTATATTGTCCATAAAAACATAAAACAGCTAGCAATGCTATGTTCCAAACCAGCTATGTTCCAAAGACTACAACTTCTATCAACCCTAACCATTGACTATGCCATCTGGGGATGATGGGAGTTGTAGTCCGATGACACCCAAAGTTCTCTGCTGTATCATAACACAGGATGGTGCCATGTGGATGGGAGCAGACTTTGTTCTTGGTCGACGGGTCCGCATCTCAACGGTGCCCCACAATGCACCATTTTGTTTTCTCCTGTATAAGCAAATGCGGAATATTTATTCCTAGTGGAAAAGCAAAGCACTGAATTTTGGGACAATGTGAAAGCAAGGGCTAAACCTACCAGTTACCCCTCGCAGTGGATGACTCAGTTTTCATGGTCAAGAATGCTACAGATGGGTTCAAAGTGAAACAGGGACCTTGGTAATAGAGAACTCCAACTTACACACACACCCATAGCGATGCCCTAGTTCACTATGCTTTTCAAACTTAACTATTCTAAATAAGATTTTATTACTTCCTAAACAGGCTTGTGGGATCAGCAGTGTTGGAGGAAGCAGGGTGTGTGGCATCTAAATGTGCTAATTACACCAGTCACTCACATGCAAACTAGCACATAGTGCACTTTGATGCTCTTTCACTGGAAAACAAGTTGCCTGTTCTTAGAACTCATTCTCGAATCCTTAGAGAAACGAGCACTAATCTCAGATGGCTTAATCCCTAACATTTAATAGAGCTAATGCAGTAGCTAAGCGACTGAACTCTGAACCAGGAAGTCACGGAGTGAGATCTCTCCTGAATCAAAAATGCATTTGTTGTCCTTGGGAAAGCTTCTATCTCATAGTCCTCTCCACCTCCCTATCATCCGCAATGTGCTGACCTACTTTACAGGGTTGTTGAGGGTTGTTGAGATAATGGGCTTGAACGAGAAGCACTTTGAACCCTCTGTAAATGAATATGTTTGTTTGGAAGGCTGTGCCTTCAGTGGTGTGATGAGGTGCTTACTCTTGCAGTCCTTGAGTTGTTGCCTGTATGGCCAGCATCGCCTTAATTTGAATCGTAGGTAGAATTCCTCCTGGATGAACAACTTCACCCCCTCTAAACTTAACATCCAGTTAATAAATGCTGCATATCAGGTGGTCTTCTGTGTGTTTGTTGGAGTCTTACTCCCATTAGCTCAAGGCAGCATGGCCAATAGTTGTGGATTATAGAAGCTGGAGTCTAATAGAATCTGGAGAGCCACAGGTTTTCCACTCCTGCTGTACATTAAGCAGTGGCCTCAGGATTTGATCCTGAGATTCAGATTTGAGAGTCCATACTCAGGATCACTGCAGTAACTGCACACTTGATGGGTGTCTCCAAGTGCACAGCTATGCTAGACTAGTCTATGGTATCCATTCTACATGCCAGTTGCATATGCAGCACCAACAGTTATATAAATAAGCAGTGCACAGGAGCAGTTGATTGCCCTGGCCTCCTTATAACTAACTTGCTGAGTACAGTAGTCTGTAGAGCCTCATGAAGTCTTGTTTTCTACACACAGAGAGAGTGGGATTTGACCTGGTTTGCTTTCAATTTTGGAGGGGGCTCTACATTTCTATCTTCATTCTTTATCTGCTGGGCTTTGTCCCTTTATTGCTCAATAATACTTCTGTCCTGATCCACTGTGTTGCCCAAAGCTCTGGAATACATTTGAAACTATGGCAAGGTCAGGACCTTGGACAAGGACCAACATGGTGGTTCAATGGGTTCAGGACCATGGTTAGCAGTCCTGCAGCTGAGACAGAAAGCAAGTTGTCTCAGCACTACCCTAGAGCAAGTAGCAGAATTTTACAGGGTGCAACAAGATGTGGGGGATGTTGTGTTAGTTTCCCTGATTATGATGCTCGTAGAATTATAGAATTGTAGCATTGGAAGGGACCCTGAGGATCATCTAGCCCAATGCAAAAATACAAAGCTGCCCCATATGGGGATCAAACCTGCAACCTTGGCATTATCAGCACCACATTCTAACCTACTGAGCTGTCCTATCTTCTTATGCCCCTTTTACACCGCAGTTCCTGTTGTGTTGTGGAACGGTGGCTTTTTGACCATGTTTCACAAATTTTCATTCACACCACTAGGCCGTGTATGACACAACAACAAACACCATTGGATGATGTCGCTACTCCGCCATCATTTTTGCACATGTGCCCGTGCTTCACTGATGAAAATGGCAGAAAAGAACTCTATGCCGGCATACCACCCCAAATTTCATAACTTTACACAATTTTCTGGGTTAACGGGGTTGCAAACAGATCATTTCTGGAGCCAATTAACATGGAAGCGAGTGCTAAGAGACCACTATATTTCCATAATTGGCTTTTATGTCATGACTGCAGCACCTGGCTAGTTAAAGAGCCAGTGTCCTTTTCTGCAGCCACTGGCTCCTTCTAGACTTCTTGTGGGGAACCTCCTCAAGTTTCTGAAGCCACACTGTGCATTTTGTTCAGGGTGTTGTTGTTATTGTTTTTCCTTTCAAGAGTAGGCAGACCTTGCTTTGTCACCAGCAAGTTTCACCTTGTGATATCATCAAGCCCTGCCTCTTTCAGGATTCTGCGTGTGCATAGGCAAATGAAGATGATGGGAAGAACTCATGTAATTACTGAATTATTGAGATGTTGCTAATTATATAATATTTCTCTGTGTTGAGTACTCATCCCCATTATGATAGCATCTCCTCTTGCCCATTGACAATCCTGGTTGGTTGTTGGTAATATACATAGCTAATCCCTGAGTTTAGTAACCCTCCTGGGAAGTCCAGCTGTTGTTGTTGTTTAGTCATTTAGTCGTTTAGTCGTTTAGTCATTTAGTCGTGTCCGACTCTTCGTGAACCCATGGACCAGAGCACGCTAGGCACTTCTGTCCTCCACTGCCTCCCTCAGTTTAGTCAAACTCATGCTGGTAGCTTCGAGAACACTGTCCAACCATCTCGTCCTCTGTCGTCCCCTTCTCCTTGTGCCCTCCATCTTTCCCAACATCAGGGTCTTTTCCAGGGAGTCTTCCCTTCTCATGAGGTGGCCAAAGTATTGGAGCCTCAGCTTCAGGATCTGTCCTTCCAGTGAGCACTCAGGGCTGATTTCCTTCAGAATGGATAGGTTTTATCTTCTTGCAGTCCATGGGAGTCTCTTGAGACTCCTCCAGCACCATAATTCAAATGCATCAATTCTTCAGCGATTGGCCTTCTTTATGGTCCAGCTCTCACTTCCATACACCACTACTGGGAAAACCATAGCTTTAACTATACAGACCTTTGTTCGCAAGGTGATGTCTCTTCTTTTTAAGATGCTAGGCTTTGCATATTTCGAGAGGCCTGTATTTCTGGAGGCAAATGAGCTTCAGGTATGTCACACAAGACCAGTTTATGATATGAAAACAAAGGTGACATCTTCTTCTTAATTTCTATTAGAAAGAGGAGCTTTTGAAAAAAAATAAAAATAAAAACCAAACATGCATATACAAAGGAAATAAAAGAATACATGAACATCACAAGGCTGAAATGAAATCATGAGAACTGCCCAGATACCAAACAAGTAGAACTCAACAGAGCCCTGTTGACTTTGGATTGGTGCCCATTTATGTTCAATATTCTAATGTGACTTCAGAGTTCCTTGTATAGACATCCTGTCTGCACTCGAAATACTGCTTAACCCACTGTTAAATAAACTTCTGGGATCTGATTGCATTAACCTAGAGATGCTGGGAAGGATTACCATGTAGGCAATTCACATGACTAGATGAGGGCACATGTATTTATGCTTACACAGGCACAGTGCGACTAGCAAAACTGTTTGAGCATAGATGCCCATTTCCATGCAGAAATCATGCAACGGATTAGGCTGACTATATAAATGAGCAAGATCTAGTGTAGGCCCACATCATCCTTGGGCAGCTCACAGGAGCTATAGAGGTTGCTGAGAGGAGACTCTCCCACAAAGCCACAATTCCCAGCACTCTTAACAAACTGCAGTTCCCAAGTTTATTTTGCTGGGGGGATCCACAGCTGTTAAAGTGGTATAAATGTGCGTTAAATGCATGGTGCAGCTGTGATATTATTGTCCACATTAATGCCATATTATTCAGGTTATCGTATATTAAAAGAATAATATGGATTCAAAAGTTATCTTGACTGTGTGCGTGGCCCATGTTATTCCCGACTTCTCTGTAAGTTGTAAAGTGTTTCATTTGAAAAAAAGCGAGAGCACATGACATTTGAAACCTTTGCCTGTTATTTAGCAATGATTAGGTATCTCTCTCCACATAAAGCATTTCATGGTTTCATTTGAATTATCTCTTCCCCTTGACTGTTTGTTCCTGTGCTGTTTCATAAAAATTGCAAACAGGAACAAATATGATAAGCGAATGAGGCTTACATAGAGATTCATTGAGAAAGACTTTTTGGCTGTTACACAATTCCTTTTTGTAATATTCCACATGACTTGCATCCAAGGCTGATTACATTATAATTATTCTGGAGGAACAATGAGCTGTTATATATCTGCTTACAGGGGGAGGGGGAGTAAAATCACATTTTTGATCCAGAAATAGCCAGCAGACTCCAGTCTAGATCTCACTGAGTCAGTAATCATCAAATTGAGCTATACCATGTCAGCTACCATATGGAGAACTGAATGTTCCTCCATACAATAAATCAGGGGTCCAAACATTTTTCAAAGAGGGCCAGATTTGATGAAGTGAACATGTGTGAGGGCCAACCAGAGTTGTTGTTGACCTTTTTTTTAGGCTTTTACCCCAGGAAATAAATTGCAACAGGGACCAGATTAAACCAACCAGCTGGCCAGATTACACCCCTGAAATGGACTTTGGACATGCCTGCGCTAAATAGTCCCTAGGCATGGGAACCGTAGTGTATCCAATGGCCCAATTAGTGCCATTGCCTTCCGTTAAGAATTTGGGTGTAATCCTTGACGCCTCCCTTTCCATGGAGGCGCAGGTTACAGCAACAGCCAAGGTGACATTTTTCCACCTTCGCCGCATCAAGCAGTTGGTCCCTTACCTTTCCCGCCCTGACCTGGCCACAGTGAACCATGTGACGGTCACCTCCAGGCTTGATTTTAATTCACTCTACGCGGGGCTGCCCTTGAAGCTGACCCAGAAACTCCAGCGGGTGCAGAATGCTGCAGCGAGGCTCCTCACGGGGTCTCTGCCATGGGAGCATATTCACCCAGTGCTTTCCAAGCTTCACTGGCTCCCGGTGGAGTACAGGGTCAGATTTAAGGTGCTGGTTTTGACCTTTAAAGCCCTTCACGGCCTAGGACCCTCGTACCTACAGGACCGCCTCTCCCGGTATGCCCCACGGAGAGCCTCAAGGTCCATAAATAGCAACACCCTAGTGGTCCCGGGCCCTAAGGAAGTTAGATTAGCTTCAACCAGAGCCAGGGCCTTTTCAACTCTGGCTCCAGCCTGGTGGAACGCTCTGAGACCAGGGCCCTGCAGGATCTGATTTCTTTCCGCAGGGCCTGTAAGACAGAGTTGTTCCGCCTGGCCTTTGGCTTGGAGCCAATTTGATTCCCTCCCCCTCTTTCTTTTTTCTTTCTCCTCCTGTGATGAGGCTGCATTTTAATATTTTAATGTTTCAATATTTTAATGTTGTATTTTAATCTTGTTTTTAAGTTGTATTCATTCAACTTGTTTTTATTATTGCTTGTTAGCTGCCCTGAGCCCAGCCTTGGCTGGGGAGGGCGGGGTATAAATAAAAATTATTGTTATTGTTATTGTTGTTGTTGTTGTTGTTGTTATCCAAGCCTAAGATAATAATAATAATAATAATAATAATAATAATAATAATAATAATAATAATAATAATTTTTATTTATACCCTGTCCATCTGGCTGGGCCTCCCCAGCCACTCTGGGCGGCTTCCATAGAAACCAAAAATACAGTAAAATATCACACGTTAAAAACTTCCCTGAACAGGGCTGCCTTAAGATGTCTTCTGAATGTCAGGTAGTTGTTTATCGCTTTGACATCTGCTGGAAGGGCGTTCCACAGGGTGGGTGCCACTACCGAGAAGGCCCTTTGCCTGGTTCCCTGTAGCTTTGCTTCTCGCAATGAGGGAACCGCCAGAAGGCCCTCGGCGCTGGACCTCAGCGTCCGGGCAGAACGATGGGGGTGGAGACGCTCCTCCAGGTATACTGGACCAAGGCCGTTTAGGGCTTTAAAAGTCAGCACCAACACTTTGAATTGTGCTCGGAAATGTACTGGGAGCCAATGTAGGTCTTTCAAGACTGGTGTTATATGGTCTTGGCGGCCGCCCCTAGTCACCAGTCTAGCTGCCGCATTCTGGATTAGTTGTAGTTTCCGAGTCACCTTCAAAGGTCTGCTGTGAAGAGTCAAGTATGAAATATACCAATGCTGGATCTACAGATTTGACTTGTAAGGGGAAAAAGACTGCCCTGCTGCCCCCCTCTTCACAATATCCATAACCAAGGTGGGTCTCTTAACTTTGGAAGCCACCCCAGTCCAAATAGCAACAAGTGGTAAATGAGGCATCTGGGCTCTGTTGTTCTTGGAAGCGGGCTATGGGAGGGGTGGCAAGGGGAGCCCCAGGAGAGGTTAGTGAGCTTTTCTCCAGCTTGCTTCAAACTGGGAAGGACAAATACTCTGCACATGCCCAGAGGTGCACTCATCATGTGGCGTCTGGCCAAGCAAGAGGAAACAGCTGTGTATTTTGCAGAGCAAAGAAGAAAAGGAGGGACTTGTGTGCTCACTTGCTTGCAGGCAGACACAAGGCCAGTCAGGGAGAAGGAGAGAATGAAAGAAGAGCATTTAATGAGAATGAAAGAAGAGCTTTAATACTATGTCCACTGGTAAAGGCTTTCTGGGTGATGATATATAATGAATTAAAGAAAATGTTTTTAAAAAACCTTTGTTAGAAAACCGGAAGCCTTTCTGTTATGTATAATAGGTGAAGAGATACCAAGAGGAGACAAAATACTCTTTATGTATGCAGCAACGGCAGCAAGAATGCTACAAGCCCAGAGATGGAAGGAAGGAGAAGTACGAACAAAAGATGAATGGCAGACAAAACTGATGGAGTATGCAAAAATGGCGAAACTGATGGGGAAGATCCGAAACCAGGAAGATCAAGTATTTTTAAAAAACTGCAGTATTTTTTTTATTTATTGAAAAGATCACTTTAAACAGTTAAAATCATTGGTAGGGATGTAATGACACTTGTAATGTGGAATTATTTATGATAACTATGGATATTTAACAGATGGATAAAGGTCAGAGATATAGCAAAGTTAATCTTAAACATGGAACCCATGGAGGGAGGGAGGTCCGAAGGTTCAAAAGAACCTTGTATTTTAATGTTTGAAACGTTTAAGTTAAAATGTATAAATTTGTGAAAAAAATAAATGAAAATGTTTTTTTAAATAAATACTATGCCTAGCAAAAGATATCCATCACAATAACTATAAACTGGAATTTTTTAAAAAATTGTCCAGTAGCACCTTATAGACCAACTAAGTTTGTTCTGGTATAAACTGGAATAAGCTCAAAGCAACTTGAGCCTGGTTGAAGCCTGTAGTTGAGTTAATGGAGGCCATTTTTCTGAGTCATACAGAGTGATACAGAGTGAAGTTCTAGTGATGAAGTAGACTCCACACATAACACTTTGAAGATGACTCTTTACTTGCAGGATGGAAACTATTAACGAGCAGTAGTATTTATGCATATCAAGTCCAACACAATGTGTTCTTCTCCCTTGAGCCCAAGAGAGGATTTTCTTGCTTGCTTCCAAAACTCCTTCGTAGCAGCGCATAATTTATCGGTCCATAGCTTGTCTGTCTTCACAAACCCCTCCGGACACAGCACCTGCTTGAAGTTTCCACACTCGGCAAAACAGTGGTAAAACAACCAGCCAACCCACAACTCCCATTGCACCTAGCTAAGACACACAAACATGCTCACTTTTAACAAACTGACAAGGCAATTTCAGCATTTCCATGACCTTGACTGGAGTCACAAGATATTGCAGCTGCTATGTTACATTACATACCGTATTTTTCCGTGTATAACACGCCCCCATGTATAAGACACCCCCTATTTGGGGGGACTCCAAATTGAGAAAATGGGGGGTATCTGTGTATAAGACGACCCACAATTTTGAACATAAATTTTAAATAAAAAAGCCTACTCTTATACATGGAAAAGTATGGTAGGTTTTCTCCCCTCCCCCAATTACAATTTAGTCTTTGTAAAACAAATTTTATAACAATTACAGTGCCGGTGCAAATACAAACATTAATTACAGCACAATTCTGTGCATATCTGCTCACAAGTAAACCTTCACTCCCAGCCAGTTGGATGAGCATAGAACTGCAGTATATGTTACTGAAATCTTTATCACCAACACAGTTGCTTTAAAGTCATCTTTTCTCCATCCCATAACTATAAAAATTACATTTTTCAAGGGAGAGAAAGACAGCATTATTACAGTTGCCTATACCAGTGTAGGGACACAGGTGGCGCTGTGGGTTAAAGCCTCAGCGCCTAGGACTTGCCGATTGAAAGGTCGGCGGTTCGAATCCCTGCGGCGGGGTGCGCTCCCGCTGCTCGGTCCCAGCGCCTGCCAACCTAGCAGTTCGAAAGCACCCCCGGGTGCAAGTAGATAAATAGGGACCGCTTACCAGCGGGAAGGTAAACGGTGTTTCCGTGTGCAGCTCTGGCTCGCCAGATGCAGCTTTGTCACGCTGGCCACGTGACCCGGAAGTGTCTCCGGACAGCGCTGGCCCCTGGCCTCTTGAGTGAGATGGGCGCACAACCCCAGAGTCTGTCAAGACTGGCCCGTACGGGCAGGGGTACCTTTACCTTTACCTTTATACCAGTGTGGTTTTGTCCGGCATTAATTAAGTTTGCTTATTTCATAGCTACAGTGTGCTCTCAATGAGTCCCTTGGCTGCTTTGCAAAACAACTCTGCAAAACAGATAAGGTCATTTGTTCAGAGCAAAGCATTTGTATCATTCATGAATACATGCAGCATAATTGTGCAGATTGCTCATAATATACACACCCGGTATATGCAATTTTACCTTGCAAGCCATTTCCCCTAACGTAATGCATTTTTATTGTTATTTTCCCTGATATATCCATTTTTATACACACTTTCCCCTAATACTGAGAAGTTTGTGCACATTATTTGGTTGGGCAAGTCCATCACAAAATTCAGAAATGTACGAATTTCATAGGATAGCTGTGTTTCTATCAGCCTATCACTTCAGAAAGTGCAAATCAGGTAGTTTCGCATCAAAATTTGAATTTATCCTCCATCCCTTGTGTGAGCCAGCCTCATGGAGAAATAGTTAAAAGGAAATTAAACCTTCTATTCCAGAGTTCCTGTTGTAATTCAATAGGGAATACTCCCCTCCAAATGCATAAAACATATTTGTATAATTTATTATGCATTTCATGAATGCATGTGCATTTTGGATGCCCTGATCCATGTTAAATTTATTATAAGCATGTTCAGTGCTCTCCAGAAATCTAAGGAGGCCTGCATATGTGTTGCATTGTTCGTAGTGGAGCGGAGATAGACAAGAAAAGCAAAAGTATGCATAATACTTCAGATTCTAGTGTAAGGTGGAGTGGTTCAATATAGCAAAGATCAAACAACATTAAAATGACTTATTATGAGTTTATATTGAAAGAAAGCCAGATATTTATCATCGAAGTGCCTCATTTAAACTACAAGTAACTTCTTGCGCAACTATTGGCTCTCAACCTTTGGAATGTGCATACCCAAGAGGAAATAATCAGGATGACTCCTGCATAAATGAAGAAAAGAAGATCAAAGGTCAAATTCAATATTCTCCCTGAACGAGATTCATCTTCATCTTGGCATAGCTGGCTTTGGCTGCATCCTGGCAACGTTGCAATAATTAGGAATGTGTATTATGATAAGTATTGAGCTAGAGCTAGATTTGGATCTGGGCATTTATATGAAGTTCTTCAGAGTGTTTTCTTAATAACATCATAGGATTGCCTAGATTCATCCCCTACCTGTGGTACATTTATTCATTGTAGTCAATACTTTTACACATTTGCTCTAGAATTGCAGTGACGAAAGATGACTTCCAATGTGCATTCTTATTTCTTTATTTGATAGATAGATGATAGATAGATAGATAGATAGATAGATAGATGATAGATAGATAGATAGATAGATAGATGATAGATAGATAGATTAGATAGATAGATGATAGATAGATGATAGATAGATAGATAGATAGATAGATAGATAGATAGATAGATAGATGATAGATAGATAGATTAGATAGATAGATGATAGATAGATGATAGATAGATAGATAGATAGATAGATAGATGATAGATAGATAGATGATAGATAGATAGATAGATAGATAGATGTTAGATAGATGATAGATAGATGATAGATAGATAGATAGATAGATAGATAGAGATAGAGATAGATAGATAGATGATAGATAGATAGATGATAGATAGATAGATAGATAGATAGATGATAGATAGATAGATAGATAGATAGATAGATGATAGATAGATAGATAGATAGATAGATAGATAGATAGATAGATAGATAGATGATAGATAGATATAGATAGATAGATAGATGATAGATAGATAGATGATAGATAGATAGATAGATAGATATAGATAGATAGATGATAGATAGATATAGATAGATAGATGATAGATAGATAGATAGATAGATAGATAGATAGATAGATAGATAGATGATATAGATAGATAGAGATGATAGATAGATAGATAGAGATAGATAGATAGATAGATGATAGATAGATAGATAGATGATAGATAGATAGATAGATGATAGATAGATAGATAGATAGATAGATAGATAGATAGATGATAGATAGATAAATAGATATAGATAGATAGAGATGATAGATAGATAGATAGATAGATAGATAGATAGATAGAGATAGATATAGATAGATATAGATAGATAGATAGATAGATAGATAGATAGATGATAGATAGATAGATATAGATGATAGATAGATGGATGATAGATAGATAGATTATAGATATAGATAGATAGATGATAGATAGATAGATAGATAGATATAGATAGATAGATGATAGATAGATAGATAGATAGATAGATAGATAGATAGATAGATAGATGATAGATAGATAGATAGATAGATATAGATAGATAGATAGATGATAGATAGATAGATAGATGATAGATAGATGATGATGATGATGATGATAGATAGATAGATGATAGATAGATAGATAGATAGATAGATAGATAGATGATAAATAGATAGAGATAGATGATAGATAGATAGATAGATAGATAGATAGATAGATAGATATAGATATAGATGATAGATAGATAGATAGATAGATAGATGATATAGAGATAGATGATAGATATAGATGATAGATAGATAGATAGATAGATGATAGATAGATAGATAGATAGATAGATAGATAGATGATAGATAGATAGATAGATAGATAGATAGATAGATAGATAGATAGATATAGATTGATAGATGATAGATAGATAGATAGATAGATAGATAGATAGATAGATAGATGATAGATAGATAGATAGATAGATAGATAGATAGATAGATGATACATAGATAGATATAGATAGTATTTTTATTAATACATTTTTATACTAAGCACAGTTCTGCTTGAAACTTTCCCTGCAACAGATGAAGACATTGGCAGGATTATTGTAAAAACTTGCAGATATATATATTCATTCATATATATATATATATACAGTGGCGTAGGGTGGGTTGTCAGCACCTGGGGCAAGGCAAGTAATTTGCGCCCCCTAACCCATGGATTTGCGCCCCCTAACCCGTGGATTTGCGCCCCCTAACCCTAACCCCATATGTTGCGCCCGGTGCGGTTGCCCCCCCTGCACCCCCCACGCTACGACGCTACGCCACTGTGTGTGTGTGTATGTGTATATATATATATATATATATATATATATATATATATATATATGAATGAATGATATGTATCAGGATAGGTGAATAAAATAATAAGTTAAGATAATTTGGAGTATGCAGGAAAAGATGAAAATAAATGTAAGGAACCACAGGAGGAAGGGGAAGGGAGTTGAAATTGAAAATGTTTAAATTTGGCAAAATAATAGTTGTAATGTAAATAAATGAACATTATAAATAAAAAACAAAAACAGATTTTATATATATAGATATATAATTTCCTTGCAAAATCTCATTGGTTCTATATATGTTGTCTCTGGTGAGATATGAACGTTTCCAAAATAATTTGGAAAACTGTAAGCAGGACATGACTAAAGTTGGAAAGAGTTACCATACTCTCTATCTCTTCCAATGTTTCCAGTCCCTTGAAGTAGTGGTGGCGAATCTGTGGTCCTCTGGTGACTCTTGTCATTCCTAACCATTGACCATGCTAGCCTGAGACTGCCAGGAATTGCAGTTTAGCAACATCCAGAGGGCCACAGTTAGACATTCCTGCCTTGGAGACTGTGCTTTCACATATTCTTCAAGTGGAAACAGTTAATGTTTCAATTAGAACAGGATTTCCCAAACTTGGGTCTCCAGCTGTTGTTGGACTACAGTTCCCATCATCCCTGAACTCTGGTCCTGCTAGCTAGGGATGATGGGAGCTGTAGTCCAAAAGCAGCTGGAGACCCAAATTTGGGAAACATTGCATTCAAATAACAAAGCCAAGAGAACAAATCAGTTTCTCCTAATATATTTTTCTCACCCTGCCTCATCTTTCTTTCCATTGGATAATTCTCAAATTTTATGAATAATGTGCATGTCTCTAACAGCATCCCCTGTACATGTGTTAGACCTCATTAAAGGTAAAGGTACCCCTGCCCGTACGGGCCAGTCTTGACAGACTCTGGGGTTGTGCGCCCATCTCACTCAAGAGGCCAGGGGCCAGCGCTGTCCGGAGACACTTCCGGGTCACATGGCCAGCGTGACATCGCTGCTCTGGCGAGCCAGAGCCGCACACGGAAACGCCGTTTACCTTCCCGCTGGTAAGCGGTCCCTATTTATCTACTTGCACCCGGAGGTGCTTTCGAACTGCTAGGTTGGCAGACGCTGGGACCGAGCAGCGGGAGCGCACCCTGCCGCAGGGATTCGAACCTCCGACCTTTCGATCGGCAAGTCCTAGGCGCTGAGGCTTTAACCCACAGCGCCACCTGCGTCCCGTTAGACCTCATTAAGATTACATAAACTTTCCGCCAAAGCCAAAACATCCCACAAACGATCATTTATTTTGGCACAGTGTGAGGATTCCGGATGAGATGGAGATGATGTAGGGGATAAGGACCTGAAAGAAAACTCGGTAGGCCACAAGCTTATTTTACATGTTATAAGCAGGGATACAGGGTGTTAAAGAGAATTCTGAGAGATAGTTTGGTATATTGGGTTATACTCTGTTTCAGGAGTGGGTGAAAACAAAATCCAGAATAAAGAATCAACATGGAACTGTCTGTTAATAACATCTGATCCAGGAGAAAGAGACAAGATGATTCAGATTGTCTTTGCTGAGGAATGATCAGGAGTTCAGTGGCTACTGCGTCAACCACTCCAGGTCCATCCATCCTTCTACAAAGCCTCTGAGATATGCCTTCAGAGTTCATAGCATCCAGAAGGATGTGTCATATTCCCTTCACTCCATGCTGGTAGGACACTATTCTTGCAGGGATGGTGGGCCTCCCCCCCCACCACCCCAATGTTGCTGGACTATAGCTCCTATCATGACTGATTACTGATCATGCCGGTGGTGGATGATGGGAGTTGTAGTCCAACAAAATCTAGAGGGCCACAGGTTCTCCATCCCAGCTATATCCTCTGGCTAGCCCTAGCATAGTCTACTGGGCACTACTGCTTGAAGATCTAGAGGGCCACTTGATCTTCTGTGACAACTAGTGGCATATTTGCACACAGGGAAGCTGTGTGTATGGTTTCTGGAGGATGGAATCAGATCTCAGCAGCACTGTGTACCTGTCTCCTGGAGTCGTGTTGTTGCACAGAGATCTTGGCAACATGTGTTTCATGTATCTTGGCCATGGGCTGCATGGTGACCCACTTCCTTCCCCCTCGTCCCCAATTACGTAGGGTTATGTATTTCCAGTAAACAGTTCTTTTTCTTCTAATGCTTCCCTGAGCACTGAACAGCCTGTGCCCCAAGGCAAGCGACTCCAGCCAAAGAGGGATGCGCCCTTCAGGATTCTGCTAATTGAGTGAAGGGGCAAATGATCTATAGGAAAAAGTTGCATCATTAACTTAATTGAGGGCAAAGCCTAATTAGAGAGGAAACGAAGTAGACAGAGCCAGAGACACAGCAGGCCTTCACGTGAGATGTCAACAAACAGACATTGTAACTAAAACCAGACAGCAACAGCAGGGCTTCATTTACATCGTCAGTTTCAATGCAGAAACATTTGCCATTAGAGAGGAGAGAGGCAAACAGACAGAGAACAAGCATTTGGGAGAAGGGGCAAAGCAAAATATTTATGGAAATTGGGTCATCTAGCTACATTTTTTAAAGGGGGGGGGAGAAAGGAACATTTTCTGATGCTAATTAAGAATGATCTCTCGTTCAGGGGACTGAGGTCTGCTCAAACTTACTTTGACTCTGTACTTCTGAAGTTTGGATGCTGCACTATACACTAAGTGAGAAATACCCCAGAGACCCAGCGGATGGAAATAAACTGTGGGAATATGCATAGATTAGATGAGTCTACACAGCTCAGCCATACAGCAAGTGCTTTTGATGCCGGAAGGTCCAGGGATCTTGGGCAGCAGAATTAGGAATGATCTCTGCCCTAGTCCATGGGATACTTTCACTGCTAAATAAAGCTGTCAGAGCCACCCGAGGTCCCAGCTCACAAGAGACCAAAATCCAGTCCAAGTTATATACAAAAGGTTTTATTGAAGAACATTGTTGTCGTTACATCCGAGCTCCGTGGCTCAGCATCTGTTATCCTTAGACGTTTGAAGTCCCCTCTGAGTCAGTCCCGCCCCTGCACCAGCTTAAGAGGCTTGTACTGCTCCACCTTTTCCTCTCCTTCCTTTTCCGCAGGGTCTTCCTGCCCCCCTGTGCTCCCTCCCTTCGGGACTCCCCCGAGGCTGAGTCTTCTGCCGCCTGCTCCCCCCTCCTTCGTGCTTTGGGACCAGGCTCCTCCTCAGGGCTCTCCTCATTTCCGCGCGCCTCCACATTTGAACTTGGCGCGCGTACGTTGCCTCTGACCTTCCTTTCGACCGTTACGCTACTCTCGGTACTACACTCCTCCCCTTCCGGCAGGACGTTCTGCTCCGAACTCCTTCCCCTCTCTGCTTCCTGTTCTGCTCTTTCTGACACACTGGCAACTCCACCCCCTTCACTCCCTTCCGACGGAGAGGCCGGTCCCGATCTCCAACCCCCACTGGGGATTCCCTCTTCGTTCCCCTGCTTCTGACTGCTTCCCTCTCTACTGCCCCTTGGCGTGACCAGGGGGGCTCCCTTTTGGGAATCCTCGGATTCACTTGACGGACTCACTGACAACCTCGGGTCATCGTCGTCCTCTTCCTCGTCACCCTGGGACCCCTCCCCCTCGCTCTCTGTCCCTGAAACCCTGACAAAAGCAATCCAGGATAGGATAACCAATTGCCTGACAGGATGGCCCACATCCAGAGCAATTCGGTAACTGAGTCATGCTGGTGCTTCTGACAATCCATCACTATCTCCAAAGCCACTGTCCCCATCCCTTTCCCAAACTCACACCTCAATCTTCTTCCAGGATGCTGGCTTGGGCTTGCTACCTATCCTGTATAATACAGGATTGTCCTGTAATTCCATGTAAAGCGCTCCATCCTCTATTGATACAGTTTTGTTCTCTCTCTCTCTCTCTCTCTCTCTCTCTCTGCCAAGTTAGGGATCATCTCCAAATGCATGTGTTTGAAAAGGTGTGTGAAATGTCATGTATTTAAGCTCTAAAAGGTAAAAAGGTAAAGGACCCCTGGACGGTTAAGTCCAGTCAAAGGTGACTATGGGGTTGCGGCGCCCATCTTGTTTTCAGGCCGAGGGAGCTTGTGTTTGTCCACAGACAGCTTTCCGGGTCATGTGGCCAGCAGGACTAAACCGCTTCTGGTGCAACGGGACACCGTGACGGAAACCAGAACGCACAGGAATGCTGTTTACCTTCCCGCCACAGCAGTACCTTTTTATCTGTTTGCATTGCCGTGCTTTCGAACTGCCAGGTTGGCAGGAGCTGGGACAGAGCAACGGGAGCTCACCCTGTCACGGGGATTCGAACTGCTGACCTTCTGATTGTCAAGCCCAAGAGGCTCAGTGGAAGAAGAAGAAGAAGAAGAAGAAGAAGAAGAAGAAGAAGAAGAAGAAGAAGAAGAAGAAGAAGAAGAAGTAGTTTATTTATACCCCACCCTCCCTGGTCAAGACCAGGCTCAGGGCAGCTAACACCGAATATAAATGCAGTAAAAACATTTTTAAAAAACAAACAGTAGTAAAATAGTAAAATTATTATTATGGAATAAGCCGTCCCTATTTTCATCGGAGAAATGTCAGAGGGTATGGGGTTAATCAGTTAAAAGCAATATTCTGGAGACTCATGTGTTATGACCAAGACGACATAACCCACCGCTCACCATTTTGCTATCACAACATTATAAAACAGGACTATTCCCACCACAATTTAACTCTGAATTAGTATCTACTGAGAGGCACTGCAGCAAGCTCATGCCATGTCAGGGGCAGAAATGCCAATGCAAAGTTTTAGGGCCAACTTCACAGCTACAGGAAGACCAGGCTTTGGTCAACTCAATTAAATTTCAAGGCTTTTTGAAGGCTCAGGAAGAATTCAATTGACGTCATGCTTTGGCGGGATCTTTATCAGTTTACATCATCATTAACGTCAGTGGTCATTCACCCATTAACTGCAGCCGAACTTTAATTGCACCCTATTGTGGCATTTAAGCACACTGCGATGCCAACCCATTGTGAAATTGTTGTGGGCTAGTTTCATGATGCATGAGAACATCCAGTGCACAATGATCATGGAACAACTACAAGATTAGATGCAAGACTCACTTGATATGTTAACAAAATTCTTGCATGAAAGGGCACACCTATGAAGGTGGCAAATCTATATAATTATAGTTGCCATGAATTAATGGGATATTCTTACTTGGGGTGTATTGTTTAAAGCTGAGATACAAACATTACTCAGCATGCTTTGACATTCGCTCAGATTGATCCTACAAAGCAGTCTATTTGGTGTTCTGATCTTGAAAACTTCTTGAAATGTGCATCTGGAACCAGGGCTGGTATTTAGCTAAATTTTACTCAGAATAGTGTTGACCTCTTGAAATTAATGAACATGACTAAGGTACATCCATTAACTTCAATGGGTCTACTCTGAGTAGGGCTGAGTTGATTATTATTATTATTAATATACCCCATTCATCTGTCTGGGTTTTCCCAGCCACTCTGGGCCGCTTAAAGCATATCTAAAAACATAATAAAAATATCAGGCATTAAAAACCTCCCAATACAGGGCTGCCTTCAGATGCCTCCTAAAAGTTGTGTAATTCTTTATCTCCTTGAGATCTGGGGGGCATTCCACACGGACGGTACCACTACCGAGAAGGCCCTCTACCTGGTTCCCTAACTTTGCTTCTTGCAGTAAGGGAATCAGCAGAAGATCCTCGGAGGAGGACTTCAGTGTCTGGCCTGAACGATGGGGATCGAGACGCTTCTTCTGGTACACTTGGCTGAGGCCATTTGGGGATTTAAAGGTCATCACCAACACTTTGAATTGTGCTTGGAAGCGTACTGGGAGCCAGTGAAGATCATATAGGACTGGCGTTATATGGTCCCAGCAGCCACTCCCAGTCACCAGGATTAGTTGTAGTTTCTGAGTCACCTTCAATGGTAGCCCCATGGAGAATACCACCATAGGATTCTGCATGGGGTGGGAGCCGGGTTTTACACAAATTTTAAAGATTTAAATAGTGGTGGTCAAAAGAATTTATTCCTTTATGCAACTACAGCAGTCCAAATGCTTCATGCACAAAAATGGAGAGACGGAGCAGTCCCAACGAGGGAGGAGTAGCAGTTGAAGTTTAATGAAATATGCAGAATTGGCGAGTCTAATCAGCAGAATTAGAGAACAAGAGCAAAGAGTATACAAGGAGGACTGGAAAATGTTTGTAGAATATATGAAGAATCACTGTAAACAGGTCAAAACATTGGCAGGTTTAGAGTAAACTCAGCATTGTAAATTATGTTGATATAAAATGAGATAGAGAAGATATGGATTAACTTGAATATGCAGTAATAATGGAAGCTTGGAGGAAACCACGGAAGGGGGGAAGGGAAACTGAAGTTTAATGCATTGTTATTTTCAATGTGGAAAATTGCAATGATGAAAATTATAAATAAAATCTAAGGCGAGAAAGAGAGAGAGATGGTAACCCATTTGTTCACGACACACAACAAAACCTACTATTGCCATTACAATCTAAGCATGGTATTCCTGCAATTTCTTATATGGGATGGCATTCCATTTAGATATTATATTTCATTTAGGCGTTATATTACAGGGAAGTGGCTTTGAGTGAACATTCCTAGTTTTCCTGAAGTGGTTATCTCACCCTGTTTTCCAAACACTCTGTGCTTTATCAAGAAGCAATTGTTTCCTGGAGTTTGATGAGGGCTGAGTTGACTCCAGGACATATAAAAGGACCTGGGCTAGTCCTTGGAGCAGGCAAACTATTTCACATATAGTTTGACAGACACAGGTACTGATCCATACCTGCACAGGGGGTTGTTTTCAGACTCTTCTTTTTACTACAGCCCCAACACCATGCATAAAGATGTCCCAATGTTCAAGGCAAGCCTTAAGAGAATCATCAGTGGTACCCAGTGGAAGGCGCAATCATCAACCCCAGTTATTTTTGAATTGCAATATTATCTGCGTCCTCGTTATTCGTACTATTCACCTTATTAACTCAATGAGACAATGTTCCAAATTAAACCGATGACATTTCAGCCCAGTCAACATATGAGAAAGTGCTGGTTTGGTTTCTGGAAAAGGAAGAAAAGGAGAAGAAAAACTAAATTCCTGACATTCTGTCCCCAATTGTGCCCAGGAACGAAACTAGGTTTTATTTCACCCAGGTCAAAGACCCATTTTGGTAAAAAAAAACCATGCCCATTTGCGTACATACACACATAGGGTGGGAGCATCAATGGCGCCCCTCTGAAGGCTTCATATGGGGCCCAAAAAACTGGCTCGCTTCCCCCACCCCCCGTAGCTACGGCTCTGACTGTGCTTACAGATATTTGAGGCAGAGGGTTAGAATCAGATATTTGAGGCAGAGGGTTGGAAGGGACCCTGAGGTTCATCTAATCCAACCCACCACAATGCAGAAACCTCCTCATCCAATTGGATGGTTCCTCATCCAATCAGAAACCTCCATATTGGACTGATCCGATGGCTGTTTCTTCAAGATGTGCAGAAATGCCAGTGCAGAACATTCCATGGTACTAGCAATTAACAGGCTTTGACAACAGAACATCCTAAATATTCCTAAAAACAATTCATCAAACATTTCTTACTAGTTTATTTCCTCTCTCATTCTCTCCCACCCATCTCCCTCACTCGTTGATGAAAATTGTGTTTATTAAAGAACTATTTTCGAGTTCAGCTAATTTTGTCTCCCACCAGAAATCCCCAGAGACAACTTTTCTTTCGGGCATAAAGTTTGCTGTAAAGCTGGAGCGAAAAGGAAATCCTGCTTGGGCTATACATGACTACAATATCTGAAATGTTAACACATTTATTATCCGTTGTCACTTCCCTATGAATGCATCTTTGTGAATACATGTTAAGACCTATAGCCCCCTCATTAATCACTGCTCTGTGAAGAAAAGGAAAATTGCTGGTTAATTATTTCTTTTGAAACGTTTCATTTTTTTAAAAAAAAAACATCCTACCCCATCGGATCAATTGTGAAATAGCACAAGTATTTGCACTGAGCTTCTTAAAGAAAAGAGATGCAGAATGTACATTTGCTATCAAATTTTAAGAGCTAGTATATAGAAACGTCTTTTGTACTGATTGTAAGATTTCCCCTATATCAACTTCCCAGGGTACTTCCCAGGGTTTAACAGAGCAATCCAAACTACAGTGGTACCTCGGGTTACATATGCTTCAGGTTACATACGCTTCAGGTTACAGACTCCACTAACTCAGAAATAGTGCTTCAGGTTAAGAACTTTGCTTCAGGATGAGAACAGAAATTGTGCTCTGGCAGCGCGGCGGCAGCAGGAGGCCCCATTAGCTAAAGTGGTGCTTCAGGTTAAGAACAGTTTCAGGTTAAGAACGGACCTCCGGAACGAATTAAATACTTAACTAGAGGTACCACTGTATAGGAAGCCAGTGTCGGTTACACGAGAGTAAATTATGCCCCTGGAAGTAAACCCAGTTCCAAACTTTGTTCATCAGCGGGGATACTGCTGAGCCTGGCAGAGGGAAAACGAACTTTTAAAATAGAGTTTCTAGGTCACATGACCAAGCTGAATGGATTTGGGACTGTGATCAGTACTCCACTGCTCCATCCCTATCCCAGGGGCTACACACTTGTTTTGAGACTTGCCCTGACCTTGGCTCAGGTTTCTCAGCCCCAGTTGATCCCCACCTGAGGCAGGATGGAGGACTTATACCAGCGCATCCCCAGGATAGCTCAGTCGGTGGAGCATGAGACTCTTAATTTCAGGGTTATGGGTTTAAGCCCCACGTTGGGCAAAGGATCCCCACATTGCAAGGGGTTAGACAAGATCATAGCTGTCAACTTTCCCCTTTTTTAAAAAAAAAATAATATTTATTAAGAGTTTAAAGGTTACAAATAGGGGAAAAAAGAATTAAACAAATCAATATAATACAATAGAAAAACAAAAACAAAAACACTGAATTAACAAAACAAAACAAGAACAATTAAAAACACTTCCAATATTTCCAAACTTAGCTTTCATTCACTTGTTTCATTGACTTCCTCACGCCTCCCTTTTTGTATTCCACTTCAATTAACTGTTTCAGCAATTCCTTTCCATCATCCTCTGTTTTCTGTCCTGTAATTAATCTTAACATATTCTAACCTTGTTTTTTTTCTCCTTTTAATACATTAACAATCTATCTGTACCTAGTTCCTTATAACATTTCTGCCAAAGCCATATAACTTCATTCCACCATTTTCCTAAAGCTCATTAATTTTACAATATTTCTGTAAATAATCTTTAAATTTTTTCCAATCTTCTTCCACCCACAACTTTCCCCTTTTTTAAAGGGATATTCCCTTATTCCGAATAGGATTCCTCGCAAGAAAAGGGAAAGGTTGACAGCTATGGACTAGATGAGCCTTCTGCTTCCTTCCAACTCTCATATATATATATATATATATATGCAGGTTTTGGTGTCCTCGGGTGTCTTCCCGTGTAAAAGTTGGGGTGTCTAGGCGACGTTTCGACGAGGTCTCACTCGTCATCTTCAGGCTGGTGCTTTCGGCTTCTTGTTACTGGAACAGAGCGGGATCTCAATGTTTGAGTTCCTATAAATACTGTAGAGGGGGTGTGGTGTCTAGCCTCCAATGTTCTGGGCAGAGAGGAAGTTCCCAGGCTAGTGTGCCTTTTCTTCTTTTGTTCCTTAATTACTTGAGAGATACCTTGAGTGATTTCTTGAGTGATATCCTGAGTACCACTTAGGTGGGTCATTAGGTGTGGATTAGTTGCTAAAGTCTTTGTGTCTTGACCTCTTGAACTTTGTGAAGAGTTTTCCTGAGAAGATGGCTGTATTGCACTTAGTTGTGCTTTGGCTTGGCTTCGTGTATAGGGGCGAGCTGTGGTTTTGTGGCTTGTGTCAGCCAGATCTGTGTAGGGATTGCAGGGGGGTGCAGCATCCGGAGGTGCCACCATGGATTGGCTACTGGATGGTGTCAGTAATTCATCTGTGGAGAGTAATTCTCCACAGATGAATTACTGACACCATCCAGTAGCCAATCCATGGTGGCACCTCCGGATGCTGCACCCCCCTGCAATCCCTACACAGATCTGGCTGACACAAGCCACAAAACCACAGCTCGCCCCTATACACGAAGCCAAGCCAAAGCACAACTAAGTGCAATACAGCCATCTTCTCAGGAAAACTCTTCACAAAGTTCAAGAGGTCAAGACACAAAGACTTTAGCAACTAATCCACACCTAATGACCCACCTAAGTGGTACTCAGGATATCACTCAAGAAATCACTCAAGGTATCTCTCAAGTAATTAAGGAACAAAAGAAGAAAAGGCACACTAGCCTGGGAACTTCCTCTCTGCCCAGAACATTGGAGGCTAGACACCACACCCCCTCTACAGTATTTATAGGAACTCAAACATTGAGATCCCGCTCTGTTCCAGTAACAAGAAGCCGAAAGCACCAGCCTGAAGATGACGAGTGAGACCTCGTCGAAACGTCGCCTAGACACCCCAACTTTTACACGGGAAGACACCCGAGGACACCAAACCCTGCATTCCTGTACCCGTGAAAATCTACGAAAGCAAATATATATATATATATATATATATATATATAATTTTTATTGATCTTAACATATAAAGTGTACCACAGAACTTATCACTTATACAATCTTTTTGGACTTCTATCAGCACCTCTGATGATCCACTGTTTTAACCACTTATGCATTTCTAAACTTTATATTGCCTTTACATCTCTTAACAAATCATCCTTCCCCTTACCCATTTTTGCAATAATTCCAATAATACTCCTCACAAAACTTCTTACAAACCTACAAACTTCATCTGATCTTCACAAATACTTTTCAGATAGTCCGTAAATTTACTCCAGTCTTCTGTGAATTTCTGGTCCCGCCGGTTTCGAATCCTTCCTGTTAGTTTATCTAGTTCTGCATAGTCCATTAGCTGCATCCTCCATTCTTCAATCGTCGGTAATTCTTCTTGCTTCCATTTTTGGGCCAATAATATTCTTGCTGCTGTTATTGCACATAAAAAGAGCTTACATTCCTTTCTATTTATATCACTCCCAACAATGCCCAGTAAAAATGCTTCTGGTTTCTTTATAAATGTATATTTCAACATTTTTTTATCTTATTATATATCATCTGCCAGAAGCTTTCCTTCCAACTCTCCAAGGTCTGTCTCCGCACCTTGACTGGATGTAAGTAAGACAGAGGGCAAGTAGGGCAAAGGGCAGGCGGAGGTTGGTGGTGCAGCTACACAAATACCCTACTTTCCAACCAACGACGATCAAATAGCTCAGAGTAAGGTGCTGATAACGCCAAGGTTGCAGGTTTGATCCCCGTATGGGACAACTGCATATTCCTGCACAGCAGGGGGCTGGACTAAATTATCCTTAGCAGCCATCTATATTTCTAAGAATTCTATTAATTCCCTTCTAGTGTCTGTAGGGGACGCGGGTGGCGCTGTGGGTTAATCCACAGAGCCTAGGACTTGCCGATCAGAAGGTCGGCGGTTCGAATCCCTGCGACGGGGTGAGCTCCCGTTGCTTGGTCCCTGCTCCTGCCAACCTAGCAGTTCGAAAGCACGTCAAAGTGCAAGTAGATCAATAGGTACCGCTCTGGCGGGGAAGGTAAACGGCATTTCCGTGCGCTGCTCTGGTTTGCCAGAAGCGGCTTAGTCATGCTGGCCACATGACCCAGAAGCTGTACGCCGGTTCCCTCGGCCAATAAAGTGAGATGAGCGCCGCAACCCCAGAGTCGGCCACGACTGGACCTCATGGTCAGGGGTCCCTTTACCTTTACCTTTAGTGTCTGTAGGCCATCCATGACACTAAAAAAAAAAATTCAGGTCCAAATGCTCACCTTGCAATTCTATATACACTATGCAGCCTTCTCTGGATGACATGCCCCATTAAAGTGATGTTATTAATTTATCTATCAACCCATCGGATGGTTCATTCATTTATTTATATATTTATGCCAGGTGAAGCTTCTCAAGGTGCCCTCATGTGGTAAGTTCTGGTATTTATAGCTTCAGGGAAATGGAGGAAAAGCTCTACTTTCCAATGTAGTGAATATCAGTGGAAATACTCCAGAATAGGTGATCATGTAGTTTATTCCAACCACTGGGTTATACTTAAATCCTGGCCTGCTAGTATCAGGTTTCAAAGAACAATTTCCCTGTAAACTGAAAGTCTGGCAGATAGATAAATATGTGTACAGACAGCTATCCCAAAACATTTTTCACCCACTGAAATAATTTTGATGAGGCAATACTCTTGGTGGGAGAAAAGTCTTTATTTTAAATCTTTATTTTAACTTGCTCTTAAGAAAAGGGGAAAAAAATAAAAGTAGCAACCACCTGCTCATGGGACGATTGCATTGAATTAATATTTCTGAGTGCTTTTCTTTCCCTATAATTAAAATTAAATATTTTTTTCAATTTAAGAAAAATACTAGCGATAAAATTTCATCATAGAAAGAAGATGTCATGACTCAATATCTGTCAGTAATGGGAAGAATAAGGAATAACCAACTGAAATTAAAGCTGCATAGTCAATCTAAATTTTAAACCCATTTAAATCATATGACTTCCCCCCAAGGAATCATGGGAACTGTAATTTGTAAAGAGTGCTGTGCATCATAGCTCTGTGAGGGGTAAAATATGGTTCCCTTGATTCTTTGGGGGCAAGTCATGTGTTCTAAATGTTGTGCACCCTCTTGGATTGAGTCTTAGATCTGCATTCACAGGCTCCAGCTTTGGCCAAAACACATTTCACTATTTAGACTAGTGTGCCACCTTTGCCCCTTTCTGGAACCTTCCGGTCTGGCTGCAGTAATCCATTGATCATGGCAATGTGCTCTTTGAAGACCATTTGGAAACTACCATTTGTTCTGAATGCATCAACCAGACTTCCCAGAGGGGTCATATGACCCCTCCCACCTTTTGCACCAACTATATTGTTGCCTATTCATTTATGCATGCAATTGAAAGTACTGGTATTCAATCATTATCATCATCATCTATAAACTCCTAGGAATCTTGGCACCCAAGGAACAAGGTATTTGTAAGGTGGCAATGCCTGAGAGAGCTTTTCAAGCTCCAACAAGGAGCTAATCCAATGCTTTTGAAGAACAAATGTAGGGTTGCCATATGTCCTCTTTTTCCAGGACACGTCCTCTTTTCCATGGGTAGAGTCGTCATAGCGATCCACAGCTAAAAGTTGTTGTTTTGTGGTCATTTAGTCGTGTCTGACTCTTTGTGACCCCGTGGACCAGAGCACACCAGGCACTCCTGTCTTCCACTGCCTCCCACAGTTTGGTCATGTTAGTAGCTTCGAGAACACTGTCCAACCATCTCATCCTCTGTCATCCCCTTCTCCTTGTGCTCTCCATCTTTCCCAACATCAGGGTCTTTTCCAGGGAGTCTTCTCTTCTCATGAGGTGGCCAAAGTATTGGAGCCTCAGCTTCATGATCTGTCCTTCCAGTGAGCACTCAGGGCTGATTTCCTTAAGAATGGATAGGTTTGATCTTCTTGCAGTCCATGGGACTCTCAAAAGTCTCCTCCAGCACCATAATTCAAAAGCATCAATTCTTTGGCGATCAGCTTTCTTTATGGTCCAGCTCTCACTTCCATACATCACTACTGGAAAAACCATAGCTAAAAGTAGAAGTCGGCAAAGGTGTCCTCTTTTTTGCTCTTCAAAAGATGGCAACCCTAAAATAGTCAGCATTAGTTGTGTTGCCAAGTTCTTGGAGCCAAATCAGGAATAGTGTATGTGCAAGTCTGGGGATGGTACACGGCGAACAGCCAATGGAGTTGTATCTCTCCCATTTGACCAGCCCAAATCAATCCAGGGCCTATATGCTGGTGAGACTGAATGTACGACCCTCAGCAGGGCTACAGGGGAGATACCAGAAAACACCATTCATGGAGAGATCATGCCCCCATGGACAGAGACAAATACAATCAGTTGCTCATATTCTTTTGCGCTGTCCCTGGTGTCAGACAATCCAATCTCCGTTTATTAATCAGTTGGTTGCTAGTATGGAGTGGAATTCAGACAAACGAAAGGTAGCTTTCTTTACGTTTACCCAGGATGAGATTGTAGCCAGGTTTCTGCAACATGCAATGAGGATTCATAAATGCTATACAACACTAACTTAAGTGTTAGATGTAGTCTACCTCTACCTCTCTTTAAAATCAGAACCAGTAAAGACGGTGAAGGTCCTGTGTGAGTGCCTGGAGGCGGTTGGAGGATGGATGGCAGCTAATGGATTGAGGTTGAATCCTGACAAGACAGAAGTACTGTTATTGGGGAACAGGGGGCGGGCAAGTGTAGGGGACTCTCTGGTCCTGAATGGGGTAACTGTACCTCTGAAGGACCAGGTGCGCAGCCTGGGAGTCATTTTAGACTCACAGCTGTCCATGGAGGCACAGGTCAATTCTGTGTCCAGGGCAGCTGTCTACCAGCTCCATCTGGTACGCAGGCTGAGACCCTATCTGCCCACGGACTGTCTCGCCAGAGTGGTGCATGCTCTAGTTATCTTCCGCTTGGACTACTGAAACACACTCTACTTTGGACTATCTTTGAAGGTGACCTGGAAACTACAACTAATCCGGAATGCGGTAGCTAGACTGGTGACTGAAAGCAGCTGCTGAGACCTACATTGGCTCCCAGTACGTTTCCAGGCACAATTCAAAGTGTTGGTGCTGACCTTTAAAGCCTTAAACCAGCCTTTCTCAACCTGTGGGTCCCAAGATGTTGTTGAACTACAACTCCCATCACCTCTTGCTAGCAAAGCCAGAGCTCAGGGATGATGGGAGTTGTAGTCCAACAACATCTGGGGACCCACAGGTTGAGAACCGCTGCAACAGCCTTGGCCTAGTTCTGCTTTGTTTTTGATGAGTGGTTTTTTGTTTGTTGTTCAACCCTACTGAAATCTTGTACATATACCAATAAAGGTTTGAGAATCTGGTAGTTACCTTACATTTAAAGCGGTATCATTCTGCTGTGAATTTTGCTGCTTGGAAGTGCATTAACTTCTTTCTGACTCAAGTTATGCCAATGTTACACAGAACTGAGCAGCCGAGATCGCAGAGGACTTGCAATCAAAAGTTTTGTTACCTGCTTGCATTAAAGATCAGACCAATGGAACACTCCACTTTTTAAAAGCTCCAGCTTTATTATTGTAACCCCCCCCCAACCAAAAAAGAAGGAAAAGTTCATTTCAACATTTGTGATTTATAGAGAAAAGCTTAGTCGTTTCCACAAAAGCCTCAAAGGGGGGAACGCTCAAACAGTAGATCAAACCTTCATTCACATGTTGTGTAATAAAAGGCTGACACTGGCTTTTGAGTTCTGCTTCCAGTCACAAACAATAGCAATTGCAGAGCAAGACTAATAATAGGATTTAGCATAAATCCGCCACAGGAAGTGAACAGTTGTACTGGCAAATAATTAGCCGAGGGAACGTTTTGGGGCAACATCAGGATACCGCACTGATTTTTTAAACGGTTTTGATCACCGCTGTTGTGACCAAGGAAAGAGAGGTGGAGAAGAAATTACAGCAAAGGAAAACTCAAAACTTTTAAAATCAGAAAATAGACTGCGGTATAAAATTACAGTTTAAGGTTGCACTAATTACGTTGCCTGATAGGTAAAGGTAAAGGGACCCCTGACCATTAGGTCCAGTCGTGACCGACTCTGGGGTTGCGGCACTCATCTCGCTTTATTGGCCGAGGGAGCCGGCGTACAGCTTCCAGGTCATGTGGCCAGCATGACTAAGCCGCTTCTGGGGAACCAGAGCAGTGCACGGAAACACCGTTTACCTTCCCGCCAGAGCAGTACCTATTTATCTACTTGCTCTTTGTGCTTTCGAACTGCTAGGTTGGCAGGAGAAGGAACCAAGCAACGGGAGCTCACCCCGTCACGGGGATTCGAACCGCCAACCTTCTGATCGGCAAGCCCTAGGCTCTGTGGTTTAACCCACAGCGCCACCCGCGTCCCTACGTTGTCTGATAGCAACACGCTAAACATATATGGATAAAAAATAGCACAACTGCTTTGCATCCTTTAATATTCTCAAGTAAACCAAACAAAGAATTCAATTGAACATTACCTTGAACGTGTCTTTATAAAAAAAAAAACCTCCACTTTTCAATACATTTCTTTGATGCTTCTGTAATAATTAAAGCTATTTAAGAAAGGGGCTTTCCAAGTTTTATTGAACCATTGAAATAAATCCAATCATTTGGGGGAAAGTTCTGTTTAGCAAGAATGACAAGTCTTGCTGCTGATATAAGAGCAGTTATGAGTTCTGGATTTTCATGATTAACCATTTGTTTTAACCATTCATCATTAAGCATTTACTTTACCTAAGAAGTAACTGGGTATTTTTGAAATATTGCAACCAGTCATTGGGTTGTAACATTCAATGTTAATTCTATTGAGAGGAACCCATTGGAATTAATGGACATGACTAGCTTAAGCCCATTAACTTCAGTTGGTCTATTCTGGGTAGAACTTAATCGCATACAACCTTTAGGTTTTATTTCAAGGAGTTCCTTCTGCTACTGGCTAGAAATCTGATGGCATCTTCAGAACACATGTAAAATATCTGTTCTGAGGTACTGATCTTTCCACCATTCTTATCCTGATGCTCATATACTTTCTTCACTCAAGTAGGTGCCAAATACCTCTAAAACTCTAAAAGCTTTCTTTAAACATTGTTGGAATTGTATTTTTTAATAATATAGCCAACGCCATTCTTCTTCTGTAATTGACTCATCCATATCCTGTTGCTATTTCTGTTCAAAACCACAAACAACCAGTTCCATTTCTTGAGGCCACTGAGGCCACAACGCTAACCTCGTTTACCTAGGAGTAAGTCCAATGGAAATTAGAACTCACTTCTCAGTAGACATGGTTAGGATCACAGCGAGGCGTTAGCTCTTTTGTTCAGGAACGCAAAGTAGAAGTTCTGCTTCTGTACCTTTAAAGAACAGTAGGGTTTTGTTTCCTTTTGAACTCATGAATCTGGAGCCCTACTCTAGTCTTAACAGCAAAAAGATGCTGCGTGTGGGTGGGAAGTTTTTTATTTTTTTTAATAGAAGTCCCCCCTCTCTCCCTTTCTCTCTCAAATCTCTCTCTTATCTTTTACTGTGAATTCTTTTTAATTGCAAGGTGGATTGTGTTTATTTTGCGCAGCTAACAAGTGGGTTCAAAGCAATACTTTGATCTTGAACCCCTGTCAGATTCCAAAGGGCCCCCCCCCATGAGGCCACTGCAGCCCAAAGCAGACCTGCATTCACAAAGCCTGCCTAATTTGCAAAGGAATGTCAAAATTCCTGGCACAGCCCGGGACCAGGATGCATGTGGAGGCGACAGATCTTTTCCAAACACAGAGAGGTCTATTTATTTTCCTGTTGCTCCTTTCATTTGTCACCGTTCTTCGAGACACATTTAGAGGTACGGCAAACAGCAGCCAATCTTCACTCTCTGGTCCGACTGAAACCATTTTGGAAGGCAAGAGCATTCTGTAGTAGATAATGATTAATTATATTTCTACCTCCCTCTTGCACCTACATATTGGTTCCTACATATGTGGCTTCCGACAGGTCAAACCAACCCCAGAGATATGCAGTGTCAAATGGGGAGATGCGGTGGGAAAAAGCAAGGGTTTGAGGCATAATAATAATGATCATAATTTATTATTTGTACTCCGCCCATCTGGCTGGGTTTCCCCAGCCACTCTGGGTGGCTTCCACAGAGACCAAAAATACACTAAAATGTCACAGGGCTGCCTTAAGATGTCTTCTGAATGTCAGGTAGTTGTTTATCGCTTTGACATCTGATGGGAGGGCATTCCACAGGGCAGGCACCACTACCGAGAAGGCCCTCTGCCTGGTTCCCTGTAGCTTCGCTTCTCGCAATGAGGGAACCGCCAGAAGGCCCTTGGCACTGGACCTCAGCGTCCGGGCAGAACGATGGGGGTGGAGATGCTCCTTCAGGTATACTGGGCTGAGGCTGCTTAGGGCTTTAAAGGTCAACACCAACACTTTGAATTGTGCTCGGAAACGTATTGGGAGCAAATGTAGGTCTTTCAAGACCGGTGTTATGTGATCTCGGCGGCCACCCCCAGTCACCGTCTAGCTGCCGCATTCTGGATTAGTTGTAGTTTCCGGGTCACCTTCAAAGGTAGCCCCACGTAGAGTGCATTGCAGTAGTCCAAGCGGGAGATAACTAGAGCATGCACCACTCTGGTGAGACAGTCCACGGGTAGATGGGGTCTTAGCCTGTGTACCAGGTGGAGTTGGTAGACACACATCTTGCCTCAATTTTGCGGCTTGCTTTGGTTCTTGCGTTCTGCATTGCAATTGCCAATTTATTTCAGGCATGGGGGATCCTTTTTATCCCCAAAGCCATATCCCTTCTAGGGGTTGCATGCCACTGGTGGGCAGGGCAAGAGACAAAAGTTTGAGGACCAATGAGTGCAAGCTTTTCTTTTGTACAGTAAATTAACTTGCATGCCGTGACCCTGTGACCCTGCAGTCCCCAGGAAGAAAATAACCAGAGAAGACAACAGAATATAGTTTTGGGGGTCAAATAGGCCACAATTGGTTACAGATGTGAAAGGTTTGGAATGGGTATTGGGTGAAGCCAGATTATTCTACTCCAGCCTGCCTGCTGGGAAGGCATCTAAGGGTAAACTCAACTTGAGGTACCCCATGAAGGATCCCCGTTGGAAGAGTGCTATAGCGAACCCTTTAAGTGTTACTATTTTCCATGGACGTCCCTGATTTAGAGAAGCCGTCCTGGTTTCTGATTTTATCCCAGAATGTCCAGCTTTTCCTATTTTCATTGGAGAAATGTTGGAGGGTATGTTAGGATGTCCCTATTTTCATCATGTTATGACCCTAGTCCCAGCCTGGGCATCCGACAGAAGCCATTCCTCCCAGATCCCTTTAATAGGATCCCCATAACCAAGAGGGCAGGAAGAGGCTACAACCTCACATCCATCCAAGACTATAGGGACAGAGCTGAGGTGGGCCTCAATTTTTATTTTATTTTATCTTGCAAAGCCTTTTTATTATATTTTCAGATTTTACCATTTCTTTTTGACAACACTCAGAACAAATCTCACATCTCCATTGACTTCCCATCCACCATTCCATCATGCTCTTTTCTTACCATATAAAGCTACTTACATTTAACCCATTATATACTTTAATTCTAATTTTTTAAACTACCAATTCTCATCTGTTGCTATACTTCAAATCTTGCATATGTTTTAACATAACCATTATTTATTTATTTATCAAATTGGTAGACCGTCCTTCATCCAAAGATCACAGGGTGGTTCACAACATAAAAATACCGAATGAGAGTGCAAAATACATAACAAAACAAAGACCATGATAGAGGTTTTTCCCCCTGGAAGCGGTCCTGAGCAACGCTCATTGGCCAGTTAGGCCTGCCCCCTGGGGAACATGCACATGTTGCCTGCCAGCATTGGCCAGATCACTGGAAGGTGGCCCCCTCCTGCCCCTAGCCAGTCGCCGGGTCACTAGCGTGTCTGGGGCCAGGACTCAACACCACCCACCTTTGAAGGTGAGCAGACTTCTATCCATACATACCGCTATCTATCCTCCATACAGACATGCAAAAGGTATTATCAGAGTTCAAGCTGGGCTAAAACACTGGGGACTGTGGTGGAGGGCCACTGAGGGGGTGTTGCCTGGAGACTGTTCTGAGGACCAGGCAGAGATGTCTATGGGGCCACATTTGGACCCCAGACTGAGATCCTCCCATCCCTGTTTATTCCTTCATCTGCCAATGGCTAAATCTTAGCAAAAAACCACAACAAAATCCATACCACTGCAGAGAGATGTTCAGCCCTGGTCTCTCTCCCCCAGCCGCCATTTCAATTCATCACACATAGTAGCATCTGGTCTCATTTTGGGTCTTCTCATTTCAGTGCAGGCTCTCATAATGTCAACGACTTTGGGGAAAGCACAGAAAGCATGGATGCCTGCCCAGTTTATATGCTGCTGACAGGGCAATTCTGTCCTAAGGTGGTGAAGGCAGTGTTGATGACCCCACCCCCTGAAAGTTCTGGTGGCTGTTGCAGCCTGGAAGACCGTGAGGGAGCAGTGCTTGGGATGATGGTGGGAAGAATCTCTTAGATGTCATTCTAAAACTCTCACACCCTCCCTCTGACTTCTGTTGATGAAAGCTGCTGGATTTTACTGGATCCATGCCCAATCAGAATAGCTCCTCTCTTGGAAGTTCACCCATGGATATTTAAAATCCCATAATTCATCGCGATGTCCCATATAACCCCAAACACCTCTCCATGCCCCTCCTTACAAACTGAACAAAAAGAGCTAAAAACTAGCAATGCTGTGGATTTGACCAAATTCAGTGGAGGAAAACCAATGTCATACTATTATGAATGTTCTCTTTGCCAAGCGTTACAGATCGCCACAGGAAACAGGGGACAGTTTTGTGGTAGGCAGAAATTCAACAAGTTAAGCCTTTATTGTAGTATGGAAATGCAATATCAGGAATGTATCACCTGTTGACTTTTTGATGTCTAGGCCTCTTACTACTAGTTATATAGCCACTGATTGATTTTGGGGGCCTCCACCCCAATTACCAAAGAGGGTATGAATCTGCATATGGCATAAAGTAGATGCAAATTCTATGCAGATTTGTGTCCTCCTTTGCAAGTGGGCCAGAGGGCAGGGCCCAGAAAAATCCTGTTGGCACCCCCTATGTTTACCCAAAGGAAGTTACCGGCCTGGCAGTTGCAAATTGATTTCACCACCATCCTCAAATCTTTGCTGGAAATTGACAGCAGAATCTGGACTCATCAATGGAAAGAAATCCAGTAGCAAAAAATGTAAGCCGTAATGAAAGACTGGAAATAAGAATGTGCATACAAAACACTGAACCGGAAATGGGAGTGGGGAGAGTAGAGAAAATGGAAGAATGCCACGTTTCTGTTTTATTTGTTTTTGTAGATCATCCTTGTAGATTAAATCACCAAGCATATGTTTTGCCATATGCATTATATTTAAGGTTGGTTACCACAGTAATTCGTGGCCTCGAGCTTTGGCTTTATTTGTGGCCTATTATGGTCTACAGGAAACAGCCCAGGACCCCAGGACTTAAATGTAATCTTTTGCTCTTGTCAGTTTGGAAAAGGTGTGTCTTATTTTTGCCCCAGAGGGAAACTACAAAGGAATCTAGAGCACCTGATCCCCAGGGTATATGAATGCCATGGGGAAAAGTCAACAACTGCATGGATTGCTTCTCTCAAATGCTGGATTTCATAAAGCTACAACACCGTTTGGAGTGGTTGATTGGTAGGGGCATTGCTTCGACAATACCCACAAGTCAAGAAGTCCATAGAACTAGGACTCTCCCAGCATCCATGGACCACAACTTCCATCCTTCCTGGCCATTAGCCATGCTGATGTCTGATTCTGAATTAAGGGTTGCAACCACCAAAGCTGCTATAAAGTGGTATCTTGGTTCTCAAACTTAATCCGTTCTGGAAGTCCATTCCAAAACCAAAGTGTTCCAAAACCAAGGTGCACTTTCCCATTGACAGTAATGCAAAATGGATTAATCCATTCCAGACTTTCAAAAACAACCCCTAAAACAGCAATTTAACATGAATTTTACTCTCTAACGGGACCATTGATCCATAAAATGAAAGCAATAATCAATGTGTTGTACTATACAATAAATAAGTCAGTATTGTAGATGATAAAAATTAAAATTAATTCTTTTCTTACCTGCACTGATGATAGTCATTGTTTGGATGGGGGGCTTTTATCCATCTCCGCAGTCACACAATCAATCAATCAATCAATCAATCAATTAGTAGCTGAACTGGGTTCCACACAGTCTCAAAAACAAATTAACCGAAAAAGCCTCAAAAACAAAAACACAAAATAAATAAACAAAAGCACCAAACTTAATCCGTTCCAGAAGTCTGTTTGACTTCCGAAATGTTTGAAAACCAAGGCGCAGTTTCTGATTGGTGCAGGCGCCCTGGAAACAATAACCAACAGCATATCCCTAAAATGAGCTAGGTTAACAGTTGCTCTCCATTTAGAAACACGAGCAACAAGAGGGATCAGCAACAAAATGTTGCAGTACGGAAGCTAGTTCTTCTGTGTTTAAGGGTTCTTCTGCTTCTTCTGCTGAGATACTGCACAATTTTCCTTAAGTTCTGTTTGGCTAGTACCATGTATGTGTGAACACATGCCAAACCTAATGTCTTTTTAAAACATGGGGGGGGGGGTAGAATATTCATGTACAGTATATAACCTCTTCTCCCACACATAAGCCATGTTCTACAATAATACCCACAACCTTAATACTGGCGTTGTTCCAGCAGGCCCTTGTTTCCGGAAGGCCAAAGATTTGCTCTCTTAGTAATAATTACAGAGCAGTATTTCCTTTCAGGAAGGACTGTATCTAAACTGTGTATATTCTGGAAAGAATATTGTTTCTTTCCTGATTATATCTTGGAGAGGAATTGCCTACAAAGCTGTCCCAGGAATAACTCCTTCTCTGGGGCCTTCCAGCACAATCTCTGCCAGACCTTTCAGCTCTCTCAGTTGGGCAATAAGAGAGGAGAGAGTTCAAGCAATAGTGGCTGGTCGGATATTGGCTAGAAGCAGAGAGTCATTTGACCCAGTGTGCGCTAAGGATACAGCCCAGAATCTGTTTTCAGAACCAAAGCAGTCCCGAAATGTCTCAGTGTGTGCCTGAATACCCTTCTGGTGCTCCAAAAAACCATAGAGTTCAGTTGTTTCGAGTGTGGTGCCAATAATGCCAAGGTTACAGGTTTGATCCCCGTCTGAGGATGCATATTAAGAAGAAGAAGAAGAGTTTGGATTTGATATCCTGCCTTTCACTCCCTTTAAGGAGTCTCAAAGCGGCTAACATTCTCCTTTCCCTTCCTCCCCCACAACAAACACTCTGTGAGGTGAGTGGGGCTGAGAGACTTCAAAGAAGTGTGACTAGCCCAAGGTCACCCAGCAGCTGCATGTGAAGAAGCGGAGACGCGAACCCGATTCCCCAGATTACGAGACTACCGCTCTTAACCACTACACTACACTGGCTCTTGACCTTCCAACATCACAATTCTATGATACACCTGTTCCCCCTGCAGGTAATCTTAAGGACCAGGATGTCCCACGAACGATGTACATTCAATACATCTCTCTTTAGAAAGGAATGGGTGCCATTTAGCCACCACACCCTTAAGATTAGGTGTGATCATTCTTGATAAGCCTTGTATTTCTGGAATCTGTTTTCAGAATCAAAATAGAGTCCTGAAACGCACGGAGATGTCTCAGCATGCGCCTGAAAACTTTCCTGATCCTTCAAGAAACCACAGACTACCCACCACCACCTACTTTAAGACCAGGTGTGATCGTTTTTGAAAAAGCCTATCACTAATTCTCCCTGCTGAGTGTCTACTGTACTAAACACTTCAAATGGACCAGTGTACTAGATGTGAACACCAAAGGCACAGGTCCCTTTGGTTAGGAAAAAAAAAAGAGACGATAACCACTTCAACACTATCATTTTAATCTGGAATTACCATCCTTCGTTCTCTCACCTTTTACAGAAAACCTAGACGATGAGGTTGCAAGCCCCCTGCATACCAGTGAGCTGCGTTGATTTGAAATTTGTATTCTGCTTTTTCTAAAAACAAATGTCCAGCGCGAAGTGCTCAAAATAATCACAGTAACATTTAAGAAACCCAACATTGCTGTCACTATAACATCAAATGTGATGACATCTAAAGCAAACGACAGCAACAAATTCATCAAAACAATGACTACAATTCAATAAAGTCACAGTGAGACATAGTATTGCCGGGATACTTCCAAACCACACAGAACATTGTGACTTCTGTGTTGTCCTTTCTACAATCCCTTTTTTCAGAACTGATTTGTGATATTAAAAAAACAAATGAACAGATAAACAACCAGCAACTTTAGCACTAGCAGCTTTTCAGAACTACTGCATCTTTGATTTCTAGTTTCCTCCTTGCAGTTTCTGTCCATTCCCCTTCATCCTATTTGGCCAGGCAGCAACACTACCGATTAAGAGCTTCTTAAGTAAAGGTAAAGGTAAAGGTACCCTTGACCATTAGGTCCAGTCTTGACCGACTCTGGGGTTGTGCGCTCATCTCACTCTATAGGCAGAGGGAGCCGGCGTTTGTCCACAGACAGCTTCCGGGTCATGTGGCCAGCATGACAAAGCCACTTCTGGTGAACCAGAGCAGCACACGGAAACGGCATTTACCTTCCCGGCGGAGTGGTACCTATTTATCTACTTGCACTTTTGACGTGCTTTCGAACTGCTAGGTTGGCAGGATCAGGGACCGAGCAACGGGAGCTCACTCTGTCACGGGGATTTGAACCGCCGACCTTCTGATTGGCATGTCCTAGGCTCTGTGGCGCCACCTGTGTCCCAAGAGCTTCTTAGATGGCCCCAAATCAGGTCCTATTCCCTAGGTGCATAATTCAAATTACAAATTTCTTCTCGTTTTTTGCTTTTCATCTTTATTGCAAAATAGTGCTGTTTTGTATAACCTTCTGAACAAAGTAAACTCAACTTATTGAAATTCAGAACGAGATACTCAGGGGGACCCGGATTAGCTCTCCAGCTCTCCAGAGTTCCTTAGTTTTCAAAAAATGGCTACAAAGCATTTAATCCAAATAAATTTACACAGTCGTCTAATTCCTTTGGTAATTATACATTCACTGTAACCACCTGTAACTAACATTGCAAAGTGCAATGATTATCTAACACTGTTGCATCATAGCATTACTTAGGCATATCTGAGATAGGAAAAGACTGTGTTGCAATAAATGTGGAAGGGTTCATGGGGTAATGCGTTCGTTGAGGGGAGGAAGGGGGAGTCCTTCAAAAACTAATCTGGATTATTTAAACAGAGCGCTATTTGATCCTTGACCTTACAATGGAAGGAAAACGCTTAGCAGTAACAGGTAGCAGACCTCCATCGGCAAACATGCTGCTCTCAGCATGTTGGTTAATATGGATTTACCTAGCGAATTTCTTTTCTGGACCCTGTGCATGGAAAGCCCCTACTTTAGTTCCACAGGTAGGGACTCCCACAAAACCTGGAGACTTCTGTAGCAATAAATCTAGTGCCTAATTCAGAAAATGTAGTTCGCTGTCTTATATACCAAGCCAAACCTTTGGTCCATATAGCTCAGTTCTGTCTCTGGTGACAGCTCTGGTGACAGGAATGGGGACAATCTCAACCCTACCAGACTCTCCAAGTGTTCCTATATTCCAGGGACAGTCCCAGATTTACAGAACTGTCCTGGTTTCTGATTTGATCCTGGAATGTCCCGCTTTTCCTTAGGACATCCCTGTTTTCATCAGTGAAATGTTGGAGGGGATGGAGTTATGTGACCCCCGAGCCAAGGAGATAAGTAACTATACAACCTTTAGAAGACATCTGAAAGCAATCCTGTACAGTGGTACTTCGGGTTACATATGCTTCAGGTTACATACACTTCAGGTTACAGACTCCACTAACCCAGAAATAGTGCTTCAGGTCAAGAACTTTGCTTCAGGATGAGAACAGAAATCGTGCTCCGGCAGTGTGGCAGCAGCAGGAGGCCCCATTAGCTAAAGTGGTGCTTCAGGTTAAGAACAGTTTCAGGTTAAGAACAGACCTCCGGAACGAATTAAGTAATTAACCCAAGGTACCACTGTATATGGAATTTTTTTTATCCTTCTTGTTTTATTATGTTTTTATATATGTTGGAAACCTCCCAGAGTGACTGCAGCAACTCAGTCAGATGGGTGGGGTATTATTATTATTAATAATTATCATTATTATAACTATTAAATAGGATATCCGTATTTTCATTGGAAAAATGTTGGAGAGTATGCCCTTCCTGTTTTGAATCTGAAGCCATTTGTGCCTTCACCTGGTAGCCAGTGGAAAAGAGCAATAATAAGTATGTGAATATTTTTTTAGAGAGTAAAATAACAAGTGTGAGGGCCACAATCTGGACTGGTAACCTGGCAGGTGGGAGAAGACAGTTTTACCCCTGTGCCTACCACTAAGGTCCCAATTCAGATCAGAGGTGAGGGCTGGGCCTGCTATTCACAGGAATGAGAGCTTTCATCCTGATCAGGATTGGGATCACATTCTGCATCAAAGGGGTAAAGGATCCTACCCCTGCCAGGGTTCTAGTCTGGAAACTGTAGCTCTTTGACTGCCAGAATTCACCACAAACCCTAGAAGCCAACTCCTAGGGGCCAAGGTCCCTTTGCCCTCCCCCAATACAATATTTGAGGGGGCAGGCTGTGATGGGGGGAAATGGTTTTTCCGGACAGGTAGGATCAACAAGTGTTTCTTTTTCTTTTTCCTGCCAGCAAATGGTTAATGAACGGCAGCCTCTGATTGGCTGTGGTTCCAGGAGGGAGAGTTTAAAAGGAGAGGATTTGAGGAGAGGCGGTTGTTAAGGGGTTAGGAGTTAAGGGAGTAAGAGGGTTGGAATTGAGGGAGACCAGGTTGAGGAGTAAAGAGCGAATAGAAGAGTTGGTTCTGGGGAAAACAACATCCACTCTGAGCGTATTGTGAAGGATGGAGTGTGGTGTCCTGTAGGAGGAATAGACTAGAATTTTACTGGGAGGGAGAGGTTGAGCCAGGAGAAGTAGGAGCTGGAAAGGAACAGCCTACTTGGGACTCAAATCTAGTCTGAAGGGGAGAGAGTCTTCTAAGGAAAGAAAAAAACTCCCAAACCCAGTGAAAGGAGGGGGTGTGGAGAGCCCTTTGGTCTATTACTCAAAGTACCTCAGGAGCAGGATTGTTAAAGGGGGCTGATAACTAAAAGAAAGTATTGCCGTGTAAATGAACCAAACCTATAATGCAAGAACAACTGAGGGCAAATTAAAGTGAAATCGCACTGTATTCTTAAAGTAACCTAAGTTTATTCCGTTTGCGTTATATACAGTCATACCTCATGTTACGTCTGCTTCAGGTTACATCCCGTGGCGACCCGGAAGTACCGTAAAGGGTTACTTCCGGGTTTCGCCGCTTGTGCATGCGCAGAAGAGCAAAAATGACGTTGCACGCATGCGCAGAAGCGGCGAATCACAACCCGCGCGTGCACAGACGCACCACTGTGGGTTGGGCTCTTTTCATGTTGCGAATGGGCCTCCGGAACGGATCCCGTTCACAACCAGAGGTACCACTGTACTATCTTGCCTTGAATAAATCTTTATTGCCTATTTAAAGAAAACCTGACTGAGATTCCAGCTTACTAGTTATTCCCTCACAAAGGTTCCCCGTTGGATAATCTGGGCTAGAATTTTAAGAGGAAAGGAAAAGAAACCTTCGGGTAAAGGGTTGGTCAGTAAGGTGGGGGCAATTTATCTGAGTGAGAGCGGGCTCACCCGCGTGAGAGGAAAAAGTGCCAACGCACCCATCACAAAGTTGATGGGCATTGCCATTCAAATGGTGTGTGTGCACCGTGTCATGTGATGAATTACACAGGGCAGGGCTTGGCTCGACCCCCCTCAAAATTGTATTCAAATTGGCACCCCTGCCGCAAACACCTCTCTCGTTCTCTTAGATTGGCAATGGCACCCACCTGAGAGGTGCCAGAACTCAGTTCCAGCAAGTTCTGGTTGGAAAAAAAGCCCTGCTCTTTGAGGAATAATAATAATAATAATAATAATAATAATAATAATAATAATAATAAATTTTATTTATACCCCACCCTCCCCAGCCAAGACTGGGCTCAGGGCGACTAACACCCAATATAAAAACAAATTGATTGAAATACAACTTAAAAACAAGATTAAAATACAATATTAAAACATTAAAACACCACCCCTCAGGATTATTTTTTGGGGTAGGGGAGAATGTGTTTTAACCACATGGCATATATGAAGTCCTCAATTACTTCATTTGATTTCTTTCCTTCTAGAGGCCTTTCTCTTTACCTGGCCTTTTCTGTTTTCTGTTGCTACTGCTAGTAGTAATTTATTAGATGGTTTTATTGCATTGTCTTTATTTATTTATTTTAATTTTTTGCGCCGTGTTTTAAGACCTTGCCCATGACTTATAAAGGATGTAAATAAACAAGTCTGTCTCTGAAATATCCTCACATGACTTTAGAGTGAACATGATTCCTCATCTCACCTTCTAAGGAGAAAACGGGACAATGTACTTCTGTTTATAAAACGCATTTGAATGGTATAGAAGCAGCTAACAGTGCTCACCTTTGTTTATGTAAAAGAGACTGTGGATTTCAATCTCCTCCCCCCCCCTTTTTTTTTGCAACAACAAATGATTCGCTGTTGGGGAGAGAGAAATAGCAGCCACCATCTGAGCGTCATCCTGACATTCAAATACATACATAATGCACTTGTTGTTAACTTTGTTTGTTTGTGGATGACACTGGATCCGACACATTTTACTATGGAGGTGGACAAATAGGATTAGAACAGAATGCCATGAATGGGTCATAAGGAAATATAAAACCAGGCAAAGCTCTCCTGAACTTGATATGACCCTGAGGCTTGGACTACTCAACCATTAAAAGAAAAAAGGGAAAAAAAACATTTATTGCACTGCAAGTAGATAAAAAAAATGTTTGAGCCTACTGTTTGGGAGCAAAAGGAGAGTTGTATACTATCAGTGTTTTTCAGGCTATACCATTGGAGAGCTGAGCTCATGTTAAGTGTGGGAACAAGAGATCATTCCTGGCTCTAGGCCAATCAGAAGGTTGGATGTCTAGAAATGGCTGGTAGTTAGTTGAAACAGGTGCATGCAATAAAGTAGTCAGAAATAAAGAAATACAACAACTGGCCTGTATTAAGCAAAAGCCCCTATTAATCAGGACTTGTGCAAATATTCGCCATCATTTGAATGCCTCCAAACCTGGGAAATGTAAAATATGCAATGCTACCACTGCCATTGCCAAAAAATAAATTAAATAAAAAAAATGCACCCCACTTGAATGATTTCTTGGGAGTGCTTTGTTAAGTACAGTAATTTAATTCGCTGAAATTGTAAATGCTTGTATGCATTACTACATGTTTCAATTTGATCGGTTGGTAACTGAATTCTAGAGAGTTCTCTCGTAGCGCTCATGTGATTGGCTAATGTTGGTCACATGGGAGGTATCTAGTGAAGAAGAGGCTCCATTTTATGTGAAGCAGGATGACTGTGTTTTTAGAATCCACTGTGAACACTGCAAAGTTGAATAGAGTGTCGGACTGCTTGTTCTCTGCCCGAAAGAAAGAGAGCCAAGCTGCAGGAAAAGGAAAAGTGGAAATCCCTCACAGGAGCTACAAGGCATGGCCTAATTCAGATACAGAAGGCTGAGTGCTGAGCTCTGGATAGAGAGGAAAATACAGTTGTTTGGAAGTTAGGAGAAGAGACTGCAAACCCATGCTTGCATAAGCATGTTTCTGTAAATATTATGTCTTAATTCATCTATAAGTTTCTTCAAGTAACATCGGGAAGAACTTTCTGACAGTAAGTGCTCTTCAGCAGTGGAAGAGAATCCCAAGAGAGGTGGTGGACTCTCCTTCCTTGGAGGTTTTTAAGCAGAAGTTGGATGGTCATCTGTCATGGATGCTTTAGCTGAGATTCCAACATTGGACTAGATTACCCTTGGGTTCCCTTCCAACTCTATGATTCTGTAGTCCTTCCTGACCATGAGGAGCAAATGGACACTGGATGAGCAGAGCCAAGCTAGGTTTGGAAGGTGATTGACTGGGAGGCTGCAGTTACGCAGCTTGCCACATGGGGCAAAATTGAGCAGTTCCTCACGTCTTCATGCATGCTTCTAAGGTAAAGATAAAGGGACTGGACCATTAGGTCCAGTCGTGGCCGACTCTGGGGTTGCGGTGCTCATCTCGCTTTATTGGCGGAGGGAGCCGGAGTACAGCTTCCCGGTCATGTGGCCAGCATGACTAAGCCGCTTCTGGTGAAGCAGAGCAGCACACGGAAACACCATTTACCTTCCCGCCGGAGCGGTACCTATTGATCTACTTGCACTTTGATGTGCTTTCGAACTGCTAGGTTGGCAGGAGCTGGGGCCGAGCAACAGGAGCTCACCCCGTCGCAGGGATTCGAACCGCCGACCTTCTGATCGGCAAGTCCTAGGCTCTGTAGTTTAACCCACAGCGCCACATATGCACTAAACACATGGGGGTGGGGGTGGGGGTGGGGAATAGGACTGTGGCCTGCTATCCTCCCATACTGTCCAGGCAATGTCCTCTCCCCTCCAAAATCCACACCTTAAGTAGAATGTGTGAAGAGAACTTTGGATGCATGTGCAGTTGTGCTCAAGTTGGAGTACCAGTCGTGGTGAGCACAAATAGTTCTATGCCCATTGATCTCAATGTCACATGTCTTCATTTGATGTGGTGGTGGAGCCACATTGGAAGCCTCACATGATGAGACCCTTAGTGATACCTTTACAGGGTGGTGGTCAACCCTTTAAAAAGAATTTGGCAGAGAACTGGAAGGGACAGCAAGTACAATCCAGTTGAACCCCATTCAAGGCAGGAATCTTTTACCCAACCTGGGGCTTGAACCCTTGACCCTCAGATTAAAAGTCTCATGCTCTACCAACTGAGCTATCCCAGCACCTTTCTTTCACCGGATGTGTGCAAACCAATGAAATTTATGAGACTGAAAAGTGCATAACTTTGGCTGGCTTGTGTCCTTTATTTTTATCGTCACTTCACTAACTGGAGTCATATATTACAAGTCTGCACTTCTGTATTTGGCATGATTTAGAGTTTCATCTTGCGGACAAATGATTCACTTGCATTTTGCAACTCTTTGGCATTCCGAACGGCCAGCCAAGTTTATTGCACAAGGAAACATTTCCCCCTGCAAATGCTTTTTAAAAAAGCTTGCTGGAAGTCCAGAATCTCACATTTGTCAAATGCTGGTGTTTGCTTTAGAGATTTCCAAAGCAAACTCCAAATTTGGCAAGCTGGGGTCCAATACAGCTATCGGTGTGACAAACTTCAAAGATCTCTTCTGCTATAAAAGATAATTGCCCATGGAAAGAAAAGGATGACGCTAAAGTTTTTTATGGGTTGCTGTGGGATCTAATCCAGCATTCTGGCTGACCTGAAGCCTATGGGTAGCCCATAAGACAGACCTGATTGCAACCATATTATCTCCCCCAGAATTTCCAGAAACTGGTGCTCAGAAACATACTATCTCCAATGGTGCAGTAGAAGTAGAAGTAGAAGTAGAAGTAGAAGTAGAAGTAGAAGTAGAAGAAGAGGAGGAGGAGGAGGAGTTTGGATTTGATATCCCGCTTTATCACTACCCAAAGGAGTCTCAAAGCGGCTAACAATCTCCTTTCCCTTCCTCCCCCACAACAAACACTCTGTGAGGTGAGTGGGGCTGAGAGACTTCAGAGAAGTGTGACTAGACCAAGGTCACCCAGCAGCTGCATGTGGAGGAGCAGGGAATCGAACCCGATTCACCAGATTATGAGTCCACCACTCTTAACCACTATGCCACACTGGCTATAGCCATAGCTAGTGGCCCTTGATAGCCCTCTCCTCTGTGAGATTGTCCAGCCCTCCTTTAAAACTATCCAGGTCAGTGGCCATGACCTCATCTTGTGGGAGTGAGTTCCGCAGTTCAACTACGCACTGTGTGAAGCGGTAATGTCTTTTGTCTGCCCTGAATCTTGCAATACTCAGCTTCCTTGAATGCACTTTAGTTTTAGTGTTATGAAAAAGGGAGAAGAACCTTTCTCTACCCACTTCCTCTGTCCACATTCTGCCTGTGGGCACTACGTTAATCCCTATATTTCCCCTGCTGGGTGTCCCAGGCCTCCATATGTCTACTTCAACCAACAGAGAGCAGGCTACCAAAAACAAAGGAAAACAGGGAAGGTCTGGGGACAAGAATAGGCAGGGATGGACACAGCTTAATGCAAATATTTGTATCCGGGAACCGGAAATGTGTTACAACTCTATTAACGATCACCAGATTGTGGCTGGATTATTGAGAAGAAAATACTAGGAAGAAGCCAAGAACACACGAGAAGCCAAAGCGTTCAGTTTGGAAGGTAATTTGAATATCAGAAACTCCTTGTAAATAGATGCAGAAGGAAAATTACTTTGCTTCCTCACCTTACGATTCGCAGAAGTATTATAGCAGAAGGTTTGGGGGCCTAGAGCTCAGTTCATCAGATGCAAGTCCACAAACGCTTATGTTACAAGAGAATAAAATAAAAAATCTTTTAGCCTTTAAGATGTCATAAGATTCTTTATTGGTTTGCCGTGGGAGCCTAACTAGGCTACCACACAGCTCAAGACCATTGTTGTTGCTATATTCCAGCACAATCTGAAATCCGTTTTGCACCTACTAAAATCTAATTGAAATAACAGAGCAATCTGAGGAACGTCTGCTTGGAAGTGAATCCAAGGGTGTTTTGCTGGAACTTACTTGCTTGCATAAGATTGCAGACTAAGGTTGCAATCCTAAACATGCTTACTCAGGAGAGTAGGCCAGATTCTGCAAATCTGGGACTGTCCCTGGAAAATAGGGACACTTGGAGGGTCTGCAAGTATTCTTTAGGGAAAGTTATGTGCTGCCCCCTCAAGCAGATCTTTCCTAAGGCAGGAAAGTGGGGCATGGCAGATTTAAGCAGATGCATTCTGTTTTCCCCCCACTCCCCCTCACTCCAGAGTTCTTCTTTTGTTGAAACATATGAACAAACACTTGGGCAAATACAGTGGTGCCTCGCAAGACGATATTAATCCATTCTGCAAATCTCTTCGTCTAGCGGTTTTTTTCGTCTTGCGAAGCACGGCTATTAGCGGATTAGCGGATTAGCGCTATTAGCGGTTTAGCGGCTATTAGCGGCTTAGCGGCTCAGCGGCTATTAGCGGCTTAGCGGCTTAGAAAAAGGGGGGAAAAGGAAAAAACTCGCAAGAACTCGCAAGACGTTTTCGTCTTGAGAAGCAAGCCCATAGGGAAATTCGTCTTGCGAAGCACCTCAAAAACGGAAAACCCTTTCGTCTAGCGAGTTTTTCATCTTGCGAGGCATTCGTCTTGTGGGGCACCACTGTATGTCTTGCTTACTGGGGGCAGGGGGATGGGAAGAGATTTATAAAATAACTGTTCTGAAGCCAGAAAGCAGAGAAGAGGTGATGAGGGTGACAACCATAGAAACAGAGAGCTGAAAATTCAAAGATGGTGGCATATGTGCATAATGTATGATTAGATTATGGCAAAAGTGGGATGGGAACTTTCAGGTGACTTTAGGAGAGAGGTGAGGAACCAGCAGCTCTCTTGATGTTGCTGGGCTACAGCTCCCTTCCATGCTCCTGACCATTGGCCATGTTTCCTGGGGCAGATGGGAGTTGTGGTCCACTGACTTCATATCTCAAAACAGAGGGAACAACCTGGCTAAAGTTATGGATACTTAAGGGCTAAGTCAGGGGAGGGAAACCAGTAGCCCTCCAGACCTTGTTGGACTCCAGCACTCATCTGCCCCAACCAGCATGGCCAATGATCAGGGACATGTATGGGAGCTGTAGTCTAGCCTGGAGGTCCACAAGTTCCCCACAGCGTCCCCCTGCTCTCCACCCCACCCCACAGGTTATTTCCCCCTACGAAGACCTGAACAGCATCACAAGGTTCTTGTTTCAGGCTACCTGGAGACCTAAGACTGGAAGAAGAGAGAAGAAGAGTTTTGGATTTGATATCCCGCCTTTCACTTCCTTTAAGGAGTCGCAAAGTGGCTAACATTCTCCTTTCCCTTCCTCCCCCACAACAAACACTCTGTGAGGTGAGTGGGGCTGAGAGACCTCAAAGAAGTGTGACTGGCCCAAGGTCACCCAGCAGTTGAATGTGGAGGAGCGGAGACGCGAACCCGGTTCCCCAGATTACGAGACTACCGCTCTTAACCACTACATCACACTGAAGCCTCCCTCCTACAGACCGGGGATATGCTTCAGCATTTTTTATTTTTATTTTTGCAACACCCATTGGTGTCTCTAAACTGTCATTACACTCGAATGTCCATCACCTCATTTTGTGCGATATTTAGATCAGCCCTGAGTATTTCTGTTCGCCCAGTCACTAGACCAGTATGCCCCAGGACTTTTAATGCTGGATGCTAACAGAATACTTTTCTGCTTGCTCGCTTTCGCCAGCAGTGTGCTTGTTTCAAACATTGCCTTTTTGCAGCCTGTTTTTTTTTGGGGGGGGGGCGGGGTGTTGCACGAAGCTAAAAAGACATTCCACCTTGCTGCCCAAGCAGTTGCCAGGCAACCCTAACTTCCAGGGAGGGCCTAACTTTTCCTGCGGCTGGTAGATACAGGCCCCATCAAAATCACAAAATAGGGATGCAGTTTGTTGGGTTTAGATTCTGGATTAATGGTCTCAAACACGCACATGCACATACTCCTTTAGATGGCAAAATGTAGTCGGTCAGCCCAGTTGGTGGGAAGGCAAAAGGGCAGATCGTATTACTCTAGTATGTGTGACAGACCCTCCAAGTGTCCCTATTTTCCAGGGATGTCCCTGATTTGGAGAAGCCATTCCAGTTTCTGATTTGATCCCAGAATGTCCCGCTTTTCCTTAGGATGTCCCTATTTTCATTGGAGAAATGTTGGAGAGTATGGTAGGCTGTCCCTATTTTCATCAGAGAAATCTTGGAGGGTATGGAGTTATGCGACCCCTGAGCCAAGGACCCCTGAGCCACTGCAGTTACTTAACTACAGTGGTACCTCGGGTTACAGACACTTCAGGTTACAGACTCCACTAACCCAGAAATAGTACCTCAGGTTAAGAACTTTGCTTCAGGATGAGAACAGAAATCGCGCTCTGGCCACACTGTGGCAGTGGGAGGCCCCATTAGCTAAAGTGGTGCTTCAGGTTAAAAACAGTTTCAGGTTAAGAACGGACCTCCGGAACGAATTAAGTACTTAACCTGAGGTACCACTGTACACAACTTTAAGAAGATATCTGAAGGCAGCCCTGTATAGGGAAGGTTTTTTTTTTTAATGTTTAATGTTTTACTATGCTTTTATATATGTTGGAAATGGCCCAGAACAGCTGGGGCAAACCAGTTAGATGGACAGGTAACAATAATGATGATGATGATGATGATGATGATGATGGAATAGGATGTCCCTATTTTAAATAGAGAAATGTTGGAAGGTATGCTCTTTCCTGCCCAGGTGGAAGATAGAGAGGACCATGTGACTGTGTGTAGCGGAGGTGACAACTTGAATAAAATATTGGTGTGACCCAACTGAGTCCCACTCCACATAACCGATCACAAGATGTGGTGCATGCACACCATTTGAATGGCAATGCCCATCAACTTGGGGGGGGGCAGGCCCCTTCAACTATTTTATGGGCGAGGGGACAAAGACCCAGAGCTCTAGGAGTTGGCTCCTATAGTGTGTAGGAACTAGCCTGCTACACAAAGTTACTACAGTGGTACCTCTGGTTGCGAACGGGATCCGTTCCGGAGGCCCGTTCGTAACATGAAAAGCCCAGAACCTGAAGCCCCGTATCTGCGCAGGTGCGTGGTGCTATTTGGTGCTTGTGCGCATGCACGGAGCATGATATAGCACTTCTGCGCATGCACAAGCGGTGAAACCCGAAAGTAACCCTTTCCGGTACTTCCGGGTCGCCGCGGGATGCAACCTGAAAAAACATAACATGAAGCAAATGTAGCATGAGGTATGACTGTACAGTGGTACCTCGGGTTAAGTACTTAATTCGTTCCAGAGATCCCTTCTTAACCTGAAACTGTTCTTAACCTGAAGCACCACTTTAGCTAATGGGGCCTCCTACTGCCGCTGCACCGCTGGAGCACGATTTCTGTTCTCATCCTGAAGCAAAGTTCTAAACCTGAAGCACTATTTCTGGGTTAGCGGTGTCTGTAACCTGAAGCGTATGTACCCTGAGGTACCACTGTATTTATATTTGTAGCTCCACCCCTTTTGCCTGTGGCCCATCCCACTACTGGGATGTGGACCCTGGAAGCCTGCCCCGAAGGGAATGAAGCCCTCCAGCTGGAAAAGCTTCCCCCACCCCACCCCCAACTTAGAATTCCCTCCGCCATTTGCGCAGCTGCCTTTCAAGGGGTTAACCTGACTCCTGCGCCGAAATCAAAGACCCAGGCAATGCCTCCCTGCAGCATAAGGGATAATAAATGTGACACTCTCCTGGACTATCAGTAGCAAATATTTGAGCTTATCAAATAACGGAGGAAGTCGTTTAGTTACAAATAAACCAAACTCTCATAAAAGAGGTCTCCGCGCAAGGTGATTTCATTGGACTGGAGACAGCTAAAGGCCACTCGCCCATGCACAGCTCCCTCTCTGTGTACATTTGGTAACAGGCCTGCAATGATTAATGGCCAGCCGAGGGTGGGGGATCTTGGTCCCGGAGCTGAGGAACGCTGAGAAACTGTGCCCTGCAACTCTGGCAAACAGAAATAAATAAGCATCTCGGGGTTATTGCTAGGAAGTGACTCATCCTTTGGAACATAACAGGATCTGTGCTTCCCCTCCTCCTTCCCCTCCTCCCACATTCTCTTCTTTCTTTCTTTCCTTTTTCTCTGTGGCAAAGAGCAGCGTGTCCCAGAGGCTACAGTAGATGTCTCTGCTTGGCACTTGATGTACGAATACAGAGCGAGAGAGTCCTGGAATTGTACCCTTAAAGAGACACAGCTCTGCGGGGAAAATTGGAAGCCCAACCAAAACAATGTCTTAATTCTTGTGGGTGTGCAAAGCAAGGGACTGGACCTTTTCTGCTCTGGTACAAAATGCAGAAAATCTTTAAGAGGGTGGGGACACTTCCAGTGCCCCATGCCGAATAAATCAACTTGCTGTGCAACACTTTTATCTGGTAAATTTGCTCCCTATTGCTTTAACTCTGTGCCAGGAACAGCTACACCAGCTAAATTTTTGCATGTGAGGCTGCCATTGAAGTCAAAGGAATTTTTTTGAATGACTCAAATTCACATGTGCTACAGGATTAATAATATGGCTTGTGTATTTAGCTGCATAAGCACTATACATTTAAAGAACATGGAATTCCCCTGAGAATTGTGCTTTACCCTTCACAGAGCTACAATTCCCAGTACCCTTAACAAACTACAATTCCCAGGATTATTTGGGGGAAGTCCTCTGCTTTAAATATATTTTAAATGTATGGTGTTTATGCAGTCTAAACATACATGTTTATAATGATTCTTTTTTTTTTAATCTCTCCTTTATGGACCCCAGCTCTATTGACAAGACATATTGTTATGAAACATAATCACAATTTTAAAAATTCTCTAGTCTTTTAGATGTGTCAGTTTTAGGAATTATATATGAAGCATTTTAATTGCTTTATAAAGGTTTTGTCAGAAGGGTACGGGAGTTCAAGATCGTAAAAGAGAGGTGTTTCTTTTATCCTGGAGCAATGCAAAGTTGGAACCGCTCTTTCTCCTTTCACAGATGTTTGGAAATTGGTTCTTGATCTCTGTGGGTGAAAGCTTTTTTAAAAAGCAGTTCAAATTAAGTCACTGCTCAGTCCAAATTCCCTCTAATCTTACTAATACAACTTAGGCAGGAAATGTAGTGCTATGACACACATTCATAAAGGTGTACACAGAATAGGCATATAATTGTCAGTTCTCAACACTCTCTCTGTGTCACCCTCTTTAAAAGGAAAGTATCCATCATACACTAGCTGAAGCTGTGACAGACAAACAGAAGTCAACTCAATTCATAGAGGCTCCTTTTTAATTTTTAATTAAAATTTTAGTTTTGTGGCAAGTGTTGGCTGAAATCCTGGGCAGAATTGCAAGAGCGCATAATTTGCCCCTCATCCCAAACACTAGCTTCACTAGGAGATCAGGGAGGAAAAATGGCACCCGCAATGTTACACTTGGTGACAACTTTCCATATTGAGTGAGTAAACGCTGGCAATATCTCTAAAAAGGTATTGCTTGCAAGGATGTGTTACTGGGGAATGCACCTCTGTCACCATTGTGGTTCCTCTTCTCTGGAAGGAGTTCCCTGTAATAAGCAGGTCTTTTCACAAGTACAGTTGTACCTCAGGTTAAGTACTTAATTTGTTCCGGAGGTCCATTCTTAACCTGAAACTGTTCTTAACCTGAAGCACCACTTTAGCTAATGGGGCCTGCTGCCGTGCTGCCGGAGCACGATTTCTGTTCTCACCCTGAAGCAAAGTTCTTAACCTGAGGTAATATTTCTGGGTTAGCGGAGTCTGTAACCTGAAGCGTATGTAACCGAGGTACCACTGTGTATCTGATGATATGGGGCATGAATGTCTTGAGAAAGGTGTGGGGAACTGAATCCAGCTGGTGGGTCCGATAATTTCTTCCCACACTCCCCACTTGCCTGATATCACAATGACGTCGGTCATAGGAGCCAACTCCTAGGGTCTGTGGGGGCTTTGGTCCTCACAATAAAATATTTGAGGAGACTGGACCTCCCCCCCCCCAAGTTGATGGACATTGTCATTCAAATAGTGTGGTCATGTGATAGATTATGTGGGGCGGAGCTTGCCTGACCCCCCACAATATTTTCTCCAAGTTGGCACCCCTGATATTGGGTGACCCATTTTTGTCAACATGTCCTGAAATCAAATGGTGTGACCAAAGGCACAGCCCAGTGCTTTGAATGCCCTGTTGACCAGCTGGTCGTCGGGGCTTGCAAAGCGCCATGAAGGGGCTTTGCACATGACTCAGCAGGAGCTGCCAATCAGCTCACTGGCGGTGCTTGCAAGAATTCATTTCAGCCCACCCACACCTCTATCAGGTGTAGGAAAGGTGGGTTGGCTCAGCTGAAACTGCCTTGGGGGCAAAATGAGGATTTCTGGCAGGCCTAACGAGGATCCTGACCATTACCTTCATTAAAAAGGAGAAAGCGTCACACTGACAAAATATGGATATATTATTCCTTGTGGCTACATGTTCTATTCAGATCACAGCAGAACTTCTGAAATAGGCTTGAAGGTCAGTGCTCATGTCTAGCTCAAGTGTGTTGTCTCATAGTTCACAGGTCTTGTCTTTCTGACAATACATTTGCAGCTATTTTAAGGCATGAGAGTGACTCACAAGAAATCCAGGGAACAAAGAGTGAATTAAGGCAACCATTATGTGACAGGTATTGTTAACATCCCTTATCCCCAGATTCTGGCAGTTTTGAACTCTGCAGGTCTTAGCTTAGACTTAGTAGTAATGGTAGTGGTCACCCACCATGTTAAATTATCTAAAATGCACTGTACTGACGAATAAAATTTAACAAAACCTATAGATTGCAAAAATCAATATTCCTAGCAAGGACACATTTCAATAAAATCTATAGATAGCTCTATAGAACTTCTAGAGTGTATTTTGGGTGCAATTGTTTTATGTCTGTTTTCTATGCAAAATTGTTGTTATAAGACCATGTCTTTGCATTTTGAAAAAGTAAAATGAATAAATAGATTGCTTCTAGAATATATATAGAGAGATGTACTTTATGTACTACTTAAAGAAACATGAGATAGCTTACTATTTACTAAATGTAAGCTACTTTTCAATGCTACAAGAAAATCCAATCTTTAATATTTGCTTCATCTTCTATTATAATAGAGTAGGGATAGCCAACATGGTGTCCTTCAGAAGATGTTGGACTACAACTCCCATCATCCCTGACCACTGGCCATGCTTGATGGATGGGACTTGGAGCCCAAGAACTTCGGGGACTTCATGTTGCTTACCCTTGCGACATAATTAGAATTAAAATAGTATAGAAAAGCACGAACTGTTCAGCCTCATCATTTAAAACACCAACTTTATCCCATTACTCTACTAACTAAATTCAGTGCATTTTTTCTTAAAAAAAAAAAAAAAAAATGCTTCGGGGTAGTCTCATTTTGACTCAAGAAAATCATCATTTTATAGTTTAAATCAGGAAAAATAAATACAGCAAATGGACAAAAGTACAAAGAACATGCATTACACCGGGAAAGAAAATGAAGCCACCGTTGGAGGTGGTAACATTGAAATTGGCCAATCACGGTGCTAGATTCCAACTCCTACTTCACACATTAAACCCCCGCTTCCATCTGAGACTCAGGAAACACCGTGACAGGAAATAAGGCCGCCATCGGGGGTAACAACAGAACAAACGATTCACCATGCTATTCAATGGAATTGACGATTCCATTTTTTTTTTAGTTTCTTCTCCCATTAGATTCACAAAATGTTTTGGGGTATGTGTACTCCTGCATCCCTGTCCCCCGAAAAAAAGCACTGACTAAATTAACAGAAGTCCCTGAATGTTTGGACAAAATAACCTTTAGAATATTTCCGCCATTATATTACAGCATGGGTGGAAAATCTGTGGCCCTCCAGATGTCATTGGACTCCAGCTTCCATCAGCTTCAACCAGGGCAGCCAATGGCCAGGCATGATGGAACATGTACATGGGCTGTCATCCCTGAATTACATCAGAACCCCTGGATTACAGTATCACCCCAATTGCAGCTTCTTGAGGCATTTGCTATGGAAAGGCGGTGTTTAAATGTAACAAATCACCTTCTCCCGTGCACATTCCTAGACTGGATTTTTAAAAAGATCTAATAGCTAGTTTCCTAGGATCCAGGCAGCTCCTTGCTTTGACACTACCAGCCCAACCCTGTGCTCTGAAATAAAGAGTCGGCAACAGCCCCCTTACGTCTCACTATTAATGACTGTGGTTGTGGCTCCACAACGTTATCACAAGCACAAAGGTGCATCAACAAAACACCCCACTACTGCCATACTGTATAGGTGACCAGATGCAGAGCTTCATAGAAGATTTGGGGCAGATCCAGCTTGTCACACAGGGACAGGAAAACAGCCACCAACTGATATTCCTTCTTCTTTCAGCTATCTGGAGAACAAGAGTCTTGTATACCCCTTAGCATCTGTTTGCCCAATGCACCTTGCAAAAACCGAACATCAATCATTTACTTTCATGTTTCAGGAGATGCACACCAACTGGGAATGCACAACTTTGAAATCACTTTTGTCAAGTGTCCCCAACCCATTTATAATCTACCGGCCAGTACTGAATCACAACATGTACTGGAAAGATAAGCACCACTTGTGACCTGCAAAAATGAGAAATATTGCTGGAATTTAATCAGAGGTCCTTTCCTTTGCCTCTCTGTGCTTCAAGGACACAGAATGTACTTAGAAAGTAGTCTTAGCCTGTCTCTTGGATTTTTGAAGTGGCACAGCAAAAACTTGCCTCAGTATCAGGTTCAGCAAAAGGAGAAGCAATTCAACCTTCTACTTCACAGGTCGTGTCCGAGGACAGACATATCATGCTAGAATCTTGAAGTAATCGCTTCACTGTTTTGCTCAAACGGCATGTGAACTACAAAAGTAGGGCTGCAGGAAGATGAAAGAATTTTTAGAACCATCAATCATACAAATTCATCAATTAACCCATTCATTAGATCTGAAGCACAGGGCAAAAAATTTTTCTTGCTAGATGATGCAGGAATCAGAGGAGGCCTCCGTCTGGTATGTATAGAGGTATAACCTCACTATAACCACGGCACCAAAGTCTAGGCTTTGGAGAAAGTCTCTTGATGGCACCTGCCTTCTGCAGTTTTGAGAAGCAGTCTTATTAAAAATGATGGCTGATATCCAACATTAGTGATATTCAGGGTAGCTTGATTGAGTTCTACCCAACATTGCCATTGTGCAAATGGAGCGGGCTGCCCTTCCTCTCCTCTCCCATGTACCCTACTGTGCACCCTCAAAATCCATTTTAGAGGTTTGGTGAGGCCCTCTGAGGACCACAGCCAATTTGGGCGGAGTGCAGTGAGACATCCCATTATGCAAGCAGAATACCACTCACACAGTGTTGGGTACACCTGACTGAAAACAGTGGACTTCAGTAGCTAAATCCATTGATTTCAATGGGACTAATATCTGAGTATGTCTCCTGGACATTGGATAAAACCCAATACAGTGGAACTTGGTTCTCAAACACCCTGGTACTCAAACAACTTAGAACCCAAACCCAGCTCTGTTTTGCAAACTTTTTTTGGAAGCTGAACGTGCTCCGGTTTGAGTGTTATGCTTCCAATTTGAGTGCCACACTTCCATTTTGAGTGAGGTCTGTCTGTTTTTGCTATTTATTTTGCATTTTTGCTTTTGCAGCTCTTTTTTGTTTTGTTTTTGTGACTGTGTGCAACCCTGTTCAGCTACTGATTGATGGATTGTGTGACTGCAGTACATTGTTTATTGCTTTCATTTTATGGATCAAGGGTCTTGTTAGATAGCAAAATTCATGTTAAATTGCTGGTTTAGGGGTTGTTTTTAAAAGTCTGGAATGGATTAATCCATTTTACATTACTTTCTATGGGAAAGCATGCCTTGGTTTTAGAACGCTTTAGTTTTGGAATGAACTTCCAGAACAGATTAAGTTTGAGAACCAAGGTACCACTGTATCTGAAAATAATATGCTGACGGATTAATTCAGGGATTTTATTTTATTGGAATATGGTTCCTGCATTACTATTGTCCTAGGGAGAGCATCCCAGGGGCCTTAGGAGGGAGTGGACCCCCCCCCCCACCTTGAGGGTGGAGAAAGAGGTTTGTTCCTGCATGAGACACCTGACCTCACAGGTCCATCTCTTGTTGCTGAAAAAAGCTTCACGGCCATAAGGGGCATGTCAGGAGTAGATTGGGCAGGTCCAAACAATGGGAGAGAAATTGTACCAGGGGAAGAACAGCCAGCAACGTGGAAGTGAAATCCTTTCTCTCTCTATCCTTTATGTCCTGTGGCCACCTTTCTCGTAGGACTTTGGACAATTCACATCCTCCAGCATCAGGACTTTCCTTAGTCATTAGGGATGGGGAAGAAATTTGATTCGGTTCCCGTTTAAAGGTGAACCCAGCCAATTCCTGGAAGAGAAAGCAAATTAAAAAGTAGCCATCCTTCGAAATCTGCACCTCTCTGAATTTTGCAATGCAGGCAAAAGTCTGAAAATAAATTTAAAAGAGTTGGTGAAAAAAGAATTTTGCAATTCAGTTATCCAACCGTGTAACGTGTACAAAAATTCATATCCTGGTGTGCATAGATTAGTGAAAGTAATGTGCAGAAATATTAGGAGGAAATGCTTGCAAAATTGTGTTCATTAGGCAAAACTGCATACTGGGAGAAACCTGCACTAAGTTGCTAGATAATTTTCGTGAGAATTTCTTTTTTAATTGCCAACTGATGTGGAAATGGAGAAAAAAGGGAGAAACTGAGAGAACACAAAATCAACAAATTTGTCCATCTCAGTCCACTAGTAGGATTGGTCCTGGGGGGGAGGGAATCTAATTGATTAACAAAGTCAACAGTGCAGCCCCATTAAAAAGAAATAAATAGAAATATTTATTTGAGGTTAGCTATGGGGATGCGCAACCTGGGAGGAGATAGGAGAAAGGGTGAGATCTAGGTCTAGGTGGGTAGGAAGGATTGGGAAATGGAGCAAGCAAGAGTGGCAGCCCCTAGTAATTCATACTGGTGATGGTTGAGAGAGAAAATGATCCTTTACTCATGTATCAGTTTCTTTTCTCATATACTGAAGCGGGGGTCAATGAAAGAGGGCTCAGGTGAGTCAGTTGCTTTTGCTAATTATTTTAAAATAAGCAAACCATTTCCGCTTATGTGACCAATGTGTTATGCTATGATCTACGAAACTTAAGAACATAAAAGTGCCCTGTTGGATAGGACTGAAAGTCCATTTAGTCCAGCATTCTGCTCCCAACATGTTTACAAGCTTCTCTCACTGGAATGCATCTTATGCGTCTCTTGCACAGTCACGATAAAAAAAAAAAATAATCCAGGAAAATAGCACATTGCTAGCAGGAGGTGTAAACTGTCTAAGGGTGTAGGGACCACTATTTGATCAGCATTAGCAGCACAAAACGTCAACGCTAAAATGTTTTCACACTAAAAATGCATCCATTGGAGCAATACAGTTTATAAATTATTGCGTGAAAAGTAAAAACTATTATTCTAAACGACTGGTTATTTCAACTTCACTTAAATTTATCTGGACTCGCTGGATCATCGTAATGTCAGCACGAAGGCCCTCAATCTGTAACTCTCCTTTTAGATCATAGAATTGCAGAGTTTGGAAGGGACCAACTTGTCCAACCCCTTACATCGAGAAGAGGACAATCCAAAATTGGAGTCTGTAACCTGAAGCGTATGTAACCTGAGGTACCACTGTAATTCTATTCCAAGTTGCTTGAACTCAGTGGGTCTTTTCTGAAGAAACATGCGTAGGATCGCACTGTTATTCCCTGAAAACAACACCACGGGCATCTGTCTACACCAAGCATGAACAGTCATGACTATTGTGGAATAAATAGTCTGGGGAAAATGTAATTGTGAGGAGATCCCCCCCCCCCCCGGGACAAGCAGTACTCGCTTGTGTAAGATTGAACATTGCTGTTTTATTTGTGGCATCAACTGTAATGGGCAGTGCAAGGGTTAAAGGCCCAGTGAACATTTCAAGGCACTTCAGCTTCACAGGGAGAGAGACAGACTAGCAGAAAGGAAGAGTCTGTACTGCGTGTTCTGGGCGCTTTTAGATTAATGTATGCCCAGCTGCATTTCCTTGAAACTGATTAATTTCCAATGTATACTGGAGTCCTTTCAGGGGACAACAGCTCTGTGTGGAATGCACTACACCCAGGACTGTAAAGTTCAGTGGAAGGGATTTTAAAATAATCTGTGGGTTTTATCCCATCCTGATGTGCATGGTGTATGCAAGCGTGTGCTTGCGCATGCATTTGCCTGTTTGTGTGTATATACATAGGGAAACTGCATTTTAATACATCTCAAGTCTATCCTGTGGCCCATAATTTGGACAAGATGCCAGACTGCAGCAGGAGAAGTGAAGGCCTCATACAGACTTGCGTTTGTGCTAAGAACACCGTTGTTGTTGTTGTTTGTTTAGTCGTTTAGTCGTGTCCGACTCTTCGTGACCCCGTGGACCAGAGCATGCCAGGCACTTCTGTCTTCCACTGCCTCCCGCAGTTTGGTCAAACTCATGCTGGTAGCTTCAAGAACACTATCCAACCATCTCGTCCTCTGTCGTCCCCTTCTTCTGGTGCCCTCCATCTTTCCCAACATCAGGGTCTTTTCCAGGGAGTCTTCTCTTCTCATGAGGTGGCCAAAGTATTGGAGCCTCAGCTTCAGGATCTGTCCTTCCAGTGAGCGCTCAGGGATGATTTCCTTCAGAATGGATAGGTTTGATCTTCTTGCAGTCCATGGGACTCTCAAGAGTCTCCTCCAGCAGCATAATTCAAAAGCATCCATTCTTCGGCGATCAGCTTTCTTTAGGGTCCAGCTCTCACTTCCATACATCACTACTGGGAAAACCATAGCTTTAACTATACAGACCTTTGTTGGCAAGGTGATGTCTCTGCTTTTTAAGATGCTGAATAACACCATATCACTGGCAAATAGCAAAATAGATACATTATGGGATAAAACTGAAACAGGAAATAATTCTGGTCCTTTCAGTTCCATTATTGCATCATTTGCATAAATGCTAAACAGCAGGGGAGCCAGTAACCACCCTTGTCACACCCCTTTTGTTTTTGGAATTGGAGCTGACCATTTGCCCCTACTTTCACTCTCATATACATTTCAGATTAGATTTGACTTTTGGATTGATTTATTGATTTATTTAGAAGGCAAATCTTTTTTAAAAAAAAATGCAGTAGGTGAGGAGAAAAGGTCAAGGGTTTATGGGAAATGATAGATAATGAATTCAAAAAGAAGTTTCAATTGGTGATTCCCCCCACCCCCCCAAAAAAACCCCAAAGCCTTTTTTGCTAGGGATGATTGGGACAGAGGTTTCAAAGAAATTGACTAATCTTTTTATGCATGCAACATCTGCAGGCAGAATCTTAGATGTTCAGAAATGGAAAGAGGAGGAGACTCCAACCAAAGAAGGATGGCTTGTAAAATTAATGAATAACGCTGGAATGTCAAAATTGACTGTAAAACCAAGAGATCAAAATGGCGAACTGTTTATGGGAAATTGGAGGCCTTTTTGGACTATCTGTCAAAATATTTTAGCGAAACGAAATCTCACACAGGTTTTGAGATATGAGCGGCGGGGGGCGGGAATGTGATATAAAATGTTACAAGTGAAGTGCAGATCTAACTGTGAAGCTGTTGTAGTTTCAGGGACACACAGGAAATCTGCAGAAAACCTCACACTGTCTTGCAGCTGCCTACCATACCCAGCATAATGTGCTTATGCGGTAAAGGCATCACAATGATCCACTGTGATCTTAGCAGAACAAAGTTTGCAGTGGTGCAAACTGTTAGGAGAAGGCTAGAAGCAAAAGGGTTAAAAAAAGATCACACGCTGCCTTGTAAAGATAGCAGGAATTAGGGAACAGGCGACAGATGTCCCATGTGGAGGCACTTAGCTTTATGGTGCCACCTGGACCCATTTAATACCTTTAAAAGCAATCACTTGGTCATTTGCGAAAGCAGATATAGGGACTGAGTTGTTTGAAAACAGAGGCATCTTTGGCCAAGTCTGTCTACCACTTCCAGGATGTTCTGCTGTGACAAATGGCGGAAGAAAGTTTGCTGTTTGCTGTCTCAAAGGTATAAATCATTGCTAGGTGAATTGCTATGCCATAAACAATGTTCAAAATGCAAGGTGGGGGGAAACTAATTTCAAATGATACAGGCACATTTAATTGCCTATTTGATTTTGTTTATGATTCCTTTCCCATGAGACATCCCAAAGTGGTTAACAAATAAATGAAAACATCAATAAAAGTGTGTGAGAGAGAAGGAGGGAGGGAGGAGAGATGGTGGATGGATGGATAGATGGAGAGATGCTATGGACAAAATTTCCCTGAATCCTACCCAAGTCAGGTCTATTCAGAAGGACTGACATCAGATGAGGAAGACAGGCAAACTAATGTCAGTGTACTGGAAGAAGCAAATATCACCAGTGTAGAAGCAACGATTCTTCAACATCAACTCCGTTGGACTGGTCATGTTGTTCGGATGCCTGATTATCGTCTTCGAAAGCAACTACTCTATTCCCAACTTAAGAATGGAAAGCGACATACCAGTGGACAACAAAAGAGGTTTAAAGAATCTCTCAAGGCAAATCTTTTTAAAAATGTAGTATAAACACTGACAACTGGGAATCATTGGCCTGCGAGTGCTCCAATTGGAGAACAGCCTTCACCAAAGGCGTCACAGACTTTGAAGAAGCACAAACTCAGGACAAAGGGCAAAAAGAGCTAAGAGGAAGGCATGTTTGGCAAATCCTCACCATGATCAACTCCCACCCGGAAACCTGTGTCCCCACTGTGGAAGGATGTGCAAATTCAGAATTGGCCTCCACAGTCACTTATGGACACCCTGTTAAGACCATATTCATGGGAGACAATCTTACTTGGCTATGAGTGACCGTCAAAGAAGAAGAGTCATGAACTGCTATGGGTCTGGTTGGGTGGTCCACAGCCATCCATGGTTGTCATCAGGAAGGACATCAGACAGGAAAGAGAGGCAAGCACGGTGGGGAAACCCTTCAGCAAAGTCAAGATCTCTGCTTGGTGGCTGCATCTTCCAGGAGGAGGAAGGCCCAACTTCCTGTGTGCCTGTTGCTCTTCGTCCTGCCTGATGCCTCCCCACACCTCAGCATCCTGCAGCTTGTGGGTGGGTGATGTCCACAAGCAGCTTTCTTTTCAAAGGGGATGAGTCTGTGGGAGGGAGGCACCCACCATCTCAGCCAGGGTGCCTCCACCCTTCTCTTAGCTATGTATTTAATGAGGATTCCAAAACATCAATTTAATTAATTTATAAAATTTATATATCGCCCGTCGTCCGAGGATCACAGGGTGGTTTACAACAGAAAAGTTTAAAAATGCACCCCATAGTAAGAAACCAAAACAATGACACACACACACCAAAAATTAGTCCTGCCCCTGAGCCTACGTGGACCCAAGTGTGGGGTGGTGGTCCTAGGGTCAGCCAAGGGTGGGGCAACCCAATGCTCTTTGGATCGGAGCCAAAGGTGGGGTAGATTGGGAGGCTGCCACAGCCCCCTCACATCCCCCCTGCAGCCTCGATTCCGGGGACCTGAAACAGGGCAACCCAACCTGGACTAATCTGAGGACGACCTACCTCACACTGGACCCAGATCCAAAGAAGTTCAGGAACAAGGCTTATGTTTAATTAGGAGCTTTTCTGAAACCCTAATTAAACATATGGCCAGGTAGGGGAAGGAGATATTGTTCCCCTCTCCACCCCACTCCTGAATGAGAGCAAGGGGTGTTAATTCTATGGGTGGTCCTTTACAAGTAGCTTTGGACTTGATACAAAAATTACCCAATAGCTTTAAGGGCTTGTATAGACTTTCCAGCGGAGGAAATGAGATGTTTCTACTTGACTGGCTTAGATGAATGTAAAAGAGGCTTTTCACTTGAAATGGGGAATTTATAGGCCAGCATCTTGGGGGTTCAGCTGCCAGCTGAGAAGCCCCAGGAGACGACTGTCCTTCTGAATCCCTCCTTCAGGGGCCTTCTGAGCAGCTGGAGAGACGGAAGAGGCTGAGTAGTAATGACTGAAGAGGCAACAGATGGTAAGTTAAATATTCCTCTGGGAGCTGGTCAGCTTGACAGTCATTCTATAAATAATGCGCTGAGTTTTTACTACTCTTCCTGTGAGTGGAGGTTGTTTCACAATTGCTTCCCACGCAGCCTTCATCCTTCCTGGGTCTGTTTTCCAAGCCAAAAATATCTCCAGGAAAATTACACAGGAAGACTTCCCCAGCCTACTACACTTTTCTTATATCCTAAGCCCAGGAAGATGTTCCATGTTTACTATTCAGCTGCTCAAAACACACAGCTCTCTCCGACTGTGTACATAAGTATACCTTTAAAACACATCTGAAGCACATTCTTTTCTTCAAAGAGTTCTGGGCACTTCCAGAGTTACGGTTTTCAGCAACCCTTAGCAAATTACAGTACCTACAGAAAACTCTGACAGTCTACAAGAGACCAGAGGATCAGTTTTAATATACTCTCGAACTTTTCTCTGATGAAAACAAGGATGTCGTAATTTATTTATTTTTATTTTATTATTATTATTATTATTATTATTATTATTATTATTATTATTACCCCACCCATCTGACTAGGTTGCCCCAGCCACTCTGAGTGGCTTCCAACATATATAAAACAATAATAAAACATTACACATTTTTCAAAAACTTCCATATGCAGCGCTGTCTTCAGATGTCTTCTAAAGGTTGTAGTTACTGATCTCCTTGGATTGGGGTGGGGTGTGTCACATAACTCCATACCCCCCACCATTTCTATGATGAAAATAAGGATGCCCTAAGGAAAAGTGGGAGATTCTGGGATCAAATCAGAAACTGGGGTGGCTTCTGTAAATCCAGGACTGTCCTTGGAAAATAGGTAGACTTGGAGGGTCTGTGTTAAGAACCAGATTTAGTCCTGTGCTTCTGAAATATTTTGAGGTGGGATTTCCCTGCTCTAAGGCATCCATCCTATAGCAAGAGCTGCTCGGGTGAGCGGAATTAGGATCCAGCAGATCTTAAGCAGGCAGAAGCCCTGAGAAAGAGGCATCTGGTGGGATCAGAGAGGGGCCACTTACGCTGGATCCTAAGCCCATTGAGCTCAGTCACATGTACTGGCAACCCAGCAGAAAGGGTGGTGTAATTCAAACACTATTCTAAAGGCTTGTTAGCTCAGCCAGCTTTACCATGCTCCTGAATGGAGTTTGGGTCTGGTTTGATTTCTGCCGGACTTGCATAGTTTCGAAGTATTTTATTTCTGATGGAAAGATGGAAAGATGGAATTATTGAATTATTAATTGATACGGAAAATAAGGGTATTGAGGAACGGTATTGAAAGACAAGAGTTTTATTTTGTGTCAATGGTACAGACAGTCTCTGCAGTCTCCCTCCGTCCCCGCTCCCCAAAGATAGTTTGTTAATGAATCAAAAGCTGGATTTTGGAGGCGGGGGTTGCGGATATTCACATCACATTTCAGAGATAGTAAGGCCCCTTTCTTTCCCTGTAGCCATAACAAAAATAATCAGGAACAAATGTAATTAACTGAAAACACATGCCGCCATAGGTACTGAGAGAGATTTCCGGAAGTAAGGCAAAACTGTAACTGAACAGAAATTTATGCTAAAAGCGTAACTATGGGACGAAGCAAAATCCCCTGGCTATTTGCTATCTTATGAGCATGCCATAAAGATACACACACACCCTTAAGAACTTAACTTAAGTAACACCTCCTCAACCCACTTGGTTAGCTGGTTTTACTGGTAATGCAATTAACCCTTAATTCACACACCAAATGATCTCTGCTGTTGCACTTCCAACAACCAGGCCAATCAGCACACAGGCCCTGCTCATTTCTTATTATTTATTACATTTAAACCCCACCTTTTCAGGTGGCGCTGTGGGTTAAACCACAGAGCCTAGGACTTGCCGATCAGAAGGTCGGCGGTTTGAATCCCCGCGATGGGGTGAGCTCCCGTTGCTCAGTCCCTGCTCCTGCCAACCTAGCAGTTCGAAAGCACGTCAAAGTGCAAGTAGAGAAATAGGTAGCATTCCAGCAGGAAGGTAAATGATGTTTCCGTGCGCTGCTGTGGTTCCCCAGAAGCGGCTTATTCATGCTGGCCACATGACCCAGAAGCTGTATGCCGGCTCCCTCGGCCAGTAAAGCGAGATGGGCGCCGCAACCCCAGAATTGGTCACGACTGGACCTAATGGTCAGGGGTCCCTTTACCTTTACCTTTTTTCTAAAGAGCTCCTGGCAGTGTATAAGGTTCACTCCCTCTCTTTTCGCATCCGGAAGCAGGCAACGTGTTCTAAGGAAAAGGTAGATTATCTTCCACTTTGCCATTCTTGTCATGCCATATTGGGTGTGGGTGGGTGTGGGTGTGTATGCACATCAGGGAACTTGTGGCCCTCCAGATGTTGTTGGATACCAAGTACCATCATCCCTAGCCAGCCTGGCCAATGGACAAAGATGAATTGCAGTCCAACCATAACTAGGCTTCATCATCGATCCTGGAGGATTCCCATCTCTGGTGTACATCTTCCTGATATCTTCCAACTTCCCTGTTTAGGGAAGCTTTTAGCCCTGTTTAGGGAAGCTTTTAATGTTTAAGGACTCTTGTATTTTAATATTTTGTTGGAAGCCGACCAGAGTGGTTGGGAAAACCCAGCCAGATGGGCAGGGTATAAATAATAAATTATTATTATTATTATATTATATAACCACCTATCAGGGAGGGGAGGGGAGGCAGGGAAAGTCACATTCCACTAGTGGGCCTTGTCCTGTGTGTGCATACCCCACTTAGTGCTATGTTGAATTCCACCCTCAGTCTTCAAGGGCGGCCCCGCATAGATCACGCTGCAGTACTCTAGTCAGTAAGTCACCAGCTCATGGAATTCAGTGGCCAAGTGACTTGTAAATACTATTTTACAATACTTCTTTTTCACTTATAAAGGTGGCAGGGCCCACCTGCACGGCCATCGTTGTGTTGTCGTTTCCTGCTGCTGTTACACGTGAGGAAAGAAACACAAGATCTCACACGACGAGGTGAATCATGCGTGCAGAGGACACATCAACACTGTCAAGTGAGCTGCAAAATGAAATGAAGAATAAATATTCAAAAGCTAAACAAATGAGAGGGGTAGTACCAAAGATGCTCCTCGCCTGGGGTGCAAGGTAGTCATTCTCTCTTCTTTTTTAAAAAAATATATTTTTTTGATTTTCCACATTTATAACAAATATAACATGTAAAAGACACAAAACGAAACACATTACAATACAGTGGTACCTAGGGTTAAGTACTTTATTCGTTCCGGGGGTCTGTACTTAACCTGAAACTGTTCTTAACCTGAAGCACCACTTTAGCTAATGGGGCCTCCCGCTGCCACTGCGTCGCTGAAGCACAATTTCTGTTCTCAACCTGAAGCAAAGTTCTTAACCTGAAGCACCTTTTCTCGGTTAGCGGAGTCTGTAACCTGAAGCATATGTAACCTGAACCGTATGTTACCCGAGGTACCACTGTACTAAATGAAAAAAAGAAAGAAAAAGAAAAACACTTATTTCTTCTAAAATCCAAATTAACTTTCATTGTTATCTGACTTCCTCAAATCCCCCCTAACTGAATTTCATTGTGACGCCTTTGTAACAGTTCTCCAAGATCATCTTTCTAATAAAATTAACTCCTAGTCATTCTCTATTAATATTCCATTGCAGCAGATGCTAAATGCACTGTTACACGGAGTCCAGCATGCCCTGGCTAGTTTGACTGGGGGGAATTGATAGGGTTATTGTCGTGAAGCTGGCAGAAGTTTATATATTCCACCACACACTTTGCAATGAGGGTGTAATGGTTCTAGGGGTTGCTCGTGCGTAAGCTGTCGCCACTCCTGGCTAGGTTACCTGGTTGAACCCTTTCTGTCTGGACAGCCTCTCACCCGTGGCTGTCTCAGTCGCTGGCAGTATCCGTCAGTGGGCGTTTCTTGAACTTCTTCCAGCAAAGAAGTTCTTTGATGCCAAGTCTCCTCCTACTCTCCCTGCGCGGAAGTCTTCTGCGCAGGGAGGGAATGGGCAGCGGAGTACCCGTGCTCTCCCCGCTGGTCTCCGGCGAGGAGTCCTGGAGCCTCCTCTCCAATTCCCCCATCTGCCCCCCTTCTCCACTGGTGCTATGCTGATTTCCTTCCCCAGCAGATGGGCTGCCTCTCTCCCTACTGGGACCCTCTCCGGCATCCCTCTGGAGCCTTCCCTCCGCCTCTGGCTCCGATGGCAGTTCCCTGACAGAGGGCGTATCAAAAATCACTCTACATCAGATATGTAAATTTGGTGGTGCCTTTTCTATGTGATTTAAACCATTTCCTGAAGAGTAGGGTTTTAAAAATGTCTAAATCCCTAAACTTTCCATACCTGTTCTGACTGAATCCATGATTGCACTCAAATCTTTTCCCATTAATAACTTTTAGTGACTAAGCTCTGATTTAACAGAATGGGTGGGGGGATTCTTGCTCCTTTCCTGAAGGAGTGGCTGCTGTTAACGCTGACAGCTGGTTTAGTCAAGAGGCCCTCTGCATGTTTGAAGGATAATAATCGAGTGGTTCATGTAGCTAGTCATATTGATGAGTAAGATTTCCTATGGACACTAAGGGGGGAAAGAAAAAACACACACGCCATACGCAGAACTGGCAGTGGGAAAGGAAGAAACGAATGGGCACTTCCAAGGGATAATTGTATTTCTGCTTTGAAGCATATGGCAAGATCAGGCTGAGGTAACTTAGACAGCACGGAAGGCCATGTCAAGAATATATCATGACTCAGACGAACTGGAATATTTACCAATCCTTCCCAGAAAGAACTCCCGCATTATGCTACCACTCTGTTCCATCAGAATCCTCTTCTAAACTCACCATTTTTGTGATGTCTTTGGCCAAACTCCTTGGTCTACACCCTCAAACATACTCAATGAAGGTCCATAAAGCCTACATCCATGCTATATTTTAAAGCTTTGTAATACAGTGGTGTACTTTGAAATACAGAGCTGGACCATAAAGAAGGCTGATTGCCGAAGAATTGATGCTTTTGAATTATAGTGCTGGAGAAGACTCTTGAGAGTCCCATGGACTGCAAGAAGATCGAACCTATCCATTCTTAAGGAAATCAGAGATGGTTGGATAGTGTTCTCGAAGCTACCAGCATGAGTTTGACCAAACTGCAGGATGCAGTGGAAGACAGGAGTGCCTGGCGAGCTCTGGTCCATGGGGTCACGAAGAGTCGGACACGACTAAACGACTAAACAACAACAAAAATACATTGGTACCTCAGGTTACATATGCTTCACGTTGCATACGCTTCAGGTTACAGATTCCCTAACCCAGAAATAGTGCTTCCGGTTAAGAACTTTGCTTCAGGATGAGAAGAAAAATCGTGCTCCAGCGGCGCGGCGATGGCAGGAGGCCCCATTAGCTAAAGTGGTGCTTCAGGTTAAGAACAGTTTCAGGTTAAGAACGGACCTCCAGAACAAATTAAGTACTTAACCTGAGGTACCACTGTACTACTTTAAACAGTCTTCCCCTAAAGAATCCTAGGCACTGTAACTTGTTAAGGGTTCTGAGAGTTAATAACTGCCCCCCCCCCCCACAGATCTACAATACCCAGAGTTCCCTGGGAAGAGGGATTGACTGTTAAACCATTACGAGAACTGTAACTGCGGGAGAGGAATAGGGGTCTCCCAAGAACCCTCAGCACCCTTAACATACTACAGTTCCCATGGTTGGGTGGGAATGTGCTTCAAATGTATGGGGTATACACAGTCCATATTCCAACCCAATATACCAAAAAGCTGCAAACTGGGATCTGGACATCAGATTTCTATGAAATAGAATAACATGTACTGGTTATGGGAAGCTGATATCATAAATATGAACAAATTAAAACTGACATAATCATACTGGGTTTTTTGCAGGGGTGGGGGGTGGGAATCAAATCAACCTGAACACAATAGGTAACACATACAAAGAACGCACAGAATCATAGATCAATTCAAAATAGTCAATAAATTAATTTTATTTGTTTGTTCTTATTATACAAGAACAAAGGAAGAAAATAAGCTTAAAGTAGAACAATAACACCAATTGAGGCTTGCTCTTTTGGTCGTCACCAAGCCATTGAAAGAGAAGATTGCAAGGCATAACCTTCAGAGGGACCCATAAGTTACCCTCCAAGTTTGGAACGCTAAGACAACTCAAAAGTCTCATAATCATAGAAATAAAATGGTCCAAGCCTATGGTTACCAGATTTTTTTCAATGATTCCGGGGACACTTTTTTTTTTTTTTAAGCTGAGTAGCAACAGGGAGTCAGTAGTGGGGATGCTGAGGCAAAAGACCCTGGGCCCAAGCACACATGCATATTGTATAAAGGTGCAAAGCCCTTCTTTCGCACCTTGTGAAACATAAATGCGTAGAGTTTTTTAAAAAAACTAGGCAATGGTGCCCATGACTCCTGAGCCTTCCCCAATCTCCTTCCCCCTCCCCCTTTGTTTTGGCAGATCAGGGGAAGCTCGGGATTCATGGATGGACGGCTGTTGCCCAGGAGGGGCCAGCCTGGTAGTGCAGTTGGCTCTGGCTGGCTTCAGGAGCTGCTCGCTGCCATGGCACAGGAAAAATGGCGGGCGCCATGGCAGCGAGCAGTGAGGAGCTCCTGAAGCCAGCCAGAGCCAACTGTGCTAACAGGCTGGCTCCGGGCTGCTGAGGCTGCCGCTGCCACGTTTCCTGGGGACAGATTTGCAAATCTTGGGACATTCCAGGGACGGAATTTGTCCAGGGACAGATTTGCAAATCCGGGGACTGTCTCCGGAAACCGGGGACATCTAGTAACCCTATCCAAGCCACCTCAAGAAACTGCATTTCTCAAGGTACCCTGGTGTACAACTCTAGATACAATTCACCATTCATACAAGCAGTTTCCCATCTGCATTTAAATTAGGATACTCCCAAGCAGATTGTAATACACACATTCAAAATCATTTGACTGGCTATCAATCTCCCTACATGCACAGAACAAGATCTTATTAACTGACAGATGTGTTTTGCCCATGTCAGCATTGATGCCTATGCTTACAACATGACCTATTTTGATACATATTTTAAATTATTTTGCTCAAAATTGCATTTGCATTAAAAAGACGTTTAGAGCTTGGGCTTGTCAGACCCAAGAGTCAACGTTTTCTCCTTCACCTTCATCATTTCTGAGGTGCAGGGAGCCCCAAAGCAAATCTCTTTGTCTCCATTCCTTCTGGGCAAGAATTTCAAGTCTCAGGTTTAATCAAAGTGCTAATCCTAGGAGATTTACACAGGACAATATTGTATTCAGCGTTTTACACGAAAGCGACTAAGTGCTACAAATACCTGTGCGTGAAGTAATTTATTCCCTGGGGTTCCTCAAAGAAACAGATCTCGGAAAGACTGGAATAAGTTCTGCCATCAATTAACAAGTGGAACAGGCACATAGCTTTCATGAGCAAGTGCTTCTATACGAAGCATCTCACATTGGGTTTAAGAAGGCAGTGTTTTCGTCAAGCTGAAAGGGCAGCAAAGGAAAGAGATCATCTTTTTCCGCATGTGTTTGAGCATGTCTGTTTTTCTTGCACTAATCCATACAGCATTTCTATGTGTGTTGAAGCTCTATGTACGGGGTCTCTCCTATCCTATCAGTATGCCACTAAATACCAGATGTTTGGAGACAAACAAGGAAGGGCCTATTTCCTTCATGTCCTCTTGTAAGTCCCAAATATGTTTGAGCCTGCTGTGGAAAAAGGGGAGTGGGAGAAATTGAAGGTGTCTGTTAGCCAGCATGAGCTGCTGCCAACTGATTTCTCTACTACCTGGGACCCTGAGGTAAAGTGGGAGAGGGAGGAATTGGTGGAGAAGCCAGCACTGTTTTCGTCAGTGGAGGAGAACTCGCAGGAAAAGCTCATGGCTTGTGTGCCTGCTGAATTTGGTGGATGGTCTTCTGTCATGAATGCTTTAGCTGAGATTCCCACATTGTCAGAAGTTGGACTTGAATGACCCTCATGTTCCCTTCCAACTCTACAGTTCTATGATTCCATAAAGCCTGCCAAATGAGATTCTTTGTTAAGGTAATGGCTTTGGCTGGCTAGTTAAGTACCGCAATTTAGCATATCCTAAGACGTTGCTCTGTGCCGCAGACAAATGTGCAGGACTTTTCCACACTTCCCTCACCTGGCTGGTACATAGGAGAACAATAGCCAGAGTTGTTTTGGGTGTGAGCAGAAAATCTGGATGCTGAAAGCTGGAGATGGAGATGGAGACATGTTTGCTCTGGGCTGGATTTGGGGGCTGCCCTGGAAACCTAATTGGGAAGTAAGTTCTGCTTTGGGAGCATCAACACTGTAAGACTTTTGTGCTCAAGTTGCATATATGTGCAAATGAAACCAAATATCCTAAAGGCACCACAGTCTCCATTGGTCTTTATTCAAAGGAAACCAAACTCTGGATAAGCGTAGGCACCCCTGGAAATCTCTCATGCTTGGAATTTAGGGTGGAGCGTAACAATATTTTATACAATATTGTTTCGTTTAAGCTGCTAAATTATGTTAACTTTTTTGTATCACTTCACATAATGTTACATGGAATGATTTTTTTTATTATTGTGATGTATAATTGTTTCTAAAAGGTTTTTGAGTTGTACTTCTTGTTCATTTGATATGTTGTGAGCCACATTGGACAGTTTTGTGGGAAGCAGGCATACACCTACACTGACATTATCCTTTTTTTGGATGTGTCAGTTTTGTAGGTACAGAATTAGTGTTTTCTTTTTTAAAAATCTGGGGAAGCATTCAAGCATGTGTCTCCTATTTCTGCACTCTAAAATGGTACAGCCCAACAAAAACTGCACCACATGACTGCTGAACTCTCTGTGTAGATAATACTTTGTCTCCTGTTTGCTTTTTGGAACTTTTTGAGAGATGACAGATATTTCCAACCTGTCCTCCTGGAACTCTTCATTCCATAGCATTGTATGCCTTTAACCGAAAACCTAATATTTACAAGTCAAAGAGTCCCGACTGATGAGATACAGTCAACAGCTGCTACATGTTTGTTGTAGCTTCAGAAGGCATGTAAATTAGCACAATTTTGAAACAGGTAATGACTGTATTGAGTGCAAGGAAAGTATTTTTTTAATTGCTTTTGTATTTCGGATCAGTGTCTATTATTTTCTGTTGTTACCCTGTTAAATGCCATTCCACCTGATGGCAAGACGGTGATCGCAATTCACCATTCCAAGTACACCACCTACCCAGAAGCTCCTAATCAACCCTACCCCGTTTTTTTAAAAAAGAAAAACCTACTAGATCCTACCTCCCTTGACCCATCAAAACCCTCAGGGGTGATTCACAAAAATGGAAAGAGGACGAGATTCCAACCAAAGAAAAATGGCTTATAAAATTAATGGATTATGCTGAAATGGTGAAATTGACTGGAAAACCAAGAGATCAAAATGATGAACCATTTATGGGAAATTGGAGGCCTTTTTGAACTATCTGTCAAAGTATTTTAGCAATATGAAATTGCGAGCAGGATTTGAGATATGAGTGGCAGGGGGGGAAATGAATGATAAGATGGTGTTGGCGTGTTAGTAAAAAGTATAATGCAGCAATTAAGGATTAGAATAAAAGCATCAGGGCGGAAGGGGTGGGAAGCCAAAAAGAAAAATATAAGTGAAGGTTATATTTTATGTTAAGTAAATTAGTTAAAACCTTTGAAAAACTCATACAAATAATATTTTTTAAAACCCGCAGGAGTGTACCTACTTATCTACCAAAGATTCATTAGATTCCGTCCCTTGACTAGTCATTCCCATCCCTGTCTCTGCTCACTGGGTGTGTATTAAATCACAGCTTGGCAGCCTTACTAGTGACAGCTTTGTTAAGCTGTTTTTTGGGGGTTGTTGTTATTTTTAATTTGTGCCCTTCTATAGCTTCATAGTTTGAAGTAAGAAAAAAAAGTGACATTTCGCTGACCAGGCCAACTCCATCCCCTCCCCAAGTGGCTATGTGAATAATACCATTTACAAATATGTCTTGCTATTGAGCAGACCACCAGAGGGGTTGCTTTTGCAAGGAAAGGCTTCTTGTTTAATCATTCATCGCACCTTCTACACACATCTGGTTTTCTTTCAACCCGTCATGTCCCCGTTGAGACAATGCTAAGGCAATTGTTCATCTGGAGAACGTTGAAAAGTTTAGGAAGGAAATATGAAAGGACAATGATGAATACGAGGTGTTTGACTGGCAAATGAGATACCTCCTGGTAGGCATCAGGGACGGAATTCCTTTCCATGGGACACTCAGTGCTACCTCATAAAACTTCACCAAATTGTGTAATAAACTGTGGGATGCTTTTTGAGTCATTCTTAGCAGAGTCCCTTCGTGACTCACTTAGTAAGGATTTGAAGAAACCTATTAGTGGGCAGTGCTGAAACGGCAAAGTGCTAACTTTCGCCACCACCGCCCTCAGCCCAGTAAAATTATACACATCGTGTTTATAAGAGGAGATGTTTTCCTTGGCAGGAGTTGTGATGACCAAGAAGCAGTCCAACTCACAGGAAAGTATGAACAGACTGACCACTCACACAGCAGAGCTTCAGCACCCACTAGTCTTCCACTCAGACATAAACTATGTAATTTTAGAACATGCTGGCAGAAACTTGATTGCAGAGCGAGCAAAGTGGCCACAAAGGAACGGCAGTGCAGGAGCCAGCCTTTAAGTATTTTGGTGTGGGATGGAGGAAGTGGGAACAGGGTGGCAAGAGGAGATGGGGGGGGGAGGGAATAGATGGTTCTCTTTAAAGTCACCACCAGGAGCGAAATGATGATCTGGGGAAGACCTTTCTGTCTTCCAGTGGATATGCTGAATGAGTCACGGCAGAAATCTCAGCTTAAAAAAAGAAAAACAGATACAGAACTAGACGTTTCCTGCACCTCGCAGCATGAGAAAAGAAATCAGGGGAGAAAATCAAAGGCAATGCAATCTCTGCTGAAGAGCCAAGCCGTCAGTCTCAGTCAAGAAGAGGGGAAAGCGAGGATGAGGGCAGCTCAGCCCCACGAGCCAAATGTCACCCTCTAGTCCTCTCTGTTTGGCTCTTGGAACGCTCCCCAGCTACACCCCTTTTCCTTAGGTCCCACCTCTCCGCAATCATCCTTTTGTGTTTTGCCTGACTGGCACAAGTCTTTGAAAGCTGGTCGCATTTCTGGTTTGCCTGGGTAGAAAATAAAAATAGGTGTGCGAATGCGTGTAGGAACCAGCTTATGCAGCTTTATTTTATTTTGTAATTATCTTTTTTATTTGATTTTCAAAAAAGTAAACATACAACAAACCATAGTACAACATCGAAATATCGAGATTACTCTGAATCTGTCCCCATCCTTTGAATTCTGTTTTCAACTGCATATCAATACTTCTCCAGTTTTTCATCTTCCTAAGTTATCTGTACATTATGTTACATTACATGTGTATTTAAAATCCTGCTAATGTTTTAACCTGTTTACAGTGGTACTTCGGGTTACATACACTTCAGGTTACATATGCTTCAGGTTACAGACTCTGCTAACCCAGAAATAGTACCTCGGGATAAGAACTTTGCTTCAGGATGAGAACAGAAATCGTGCGGTGGCTGCACGGCAGCAGTAGGAGGCCCCATTAGCTAAAGCGGTGCTTCAAATTAAGAACAGTTTCAGGTTAAGAACAGACCTCCGGAACGAATTAAGTACGTAACCAGAGGCACCGCTGTACAATGATTTTGTATATACATTATAAACATTTCCCATTCTTTTTTAAATTTCTTGTCTTCTTGATTCCTGAGCTTCCCAGTTAATTTTGCCATTTCGGCATAATCCATCAACTGGATTTGCCATTCTTCTCTGGTCGGGGCTGTCTCTTCCTTCCATCTCCTGGGCTAGCAACATCCAAGCAGCTGTTGTGGCATACATGAACAATTTCCTCTGATCCTTTGGAATCTCGGTACCCAATAAAAAAGCTTCTTTTTTAAAAACAAAAATTATTTTAAACATTTCCCCCATTTCACTATATATCATTTCCTAGAATTTTTAAGTTACATTACAGGTCCACCACATATGATAAAAGGTCCCTTCTTTTTCTTTACAAGCTTAAAGGTAAAGGGACCCCTGACAGTTAAGTCCAGTCGCAAACAACTCTGGGGTTGCAGCGTTCATCTTGCTTTACTGGCTGAGGAAGCCAACATTTGCCCACAGACTGCTACCGGGTCATGTGGCCAGCATGACTAAGCCGCTTCTGGTGAACCAGAGCAGCACATGGAAACTCCGTTTACCTTCCCGCCAGAGCAGTACCTATTTATCTACTTGCACTTTGACGTGCTTTTGAACTGCTAGGTTGGCAGGAGCAGGGACTAAGCAACAGGAGCTCACCCCATCGCGGGGATTCGAACTGCCAACCTTCTGATCAGCAAGCCCTAGGCTCTGTGGTTTAGACCACAGCGCCACCCGCGTTGCAGCTTTAAATCCAGCCTGCATAGTTTGAAACTCTCAAAGCCCAACATCATGAGATGGTCGAGCAAGGGCTCGACTAATTTTTGCCTGCCTGTGAGTGAAAAAGCAGGCAAGATATTTAGGTGTCTGAATGGTACTCCTGTTGTGGCAGAATTATAATAAACACAATACTTGACAATGTGCTATCCATTAGGAGGTAGGTGCCCCCATACCTGCTGCCTGAGATGGAGATTATCAGTCTTGCTAATGAGAGGGCTAGACCTGGGCTGTCAGATAGATAGATAAAACAATTATTTGAGTCAGCCACAAGCCATAGCAAAGGAATCAAATCCAATAAACACAGATCTAGCTAGATGGTACACTATACAAAATACGTTCTGAGAATTTACAACTGCACAAATGAAAGAGTTCATAACTGTCCTCAACCATAAATGAAGCATATGAACGAGTGGGCTTTCCTTGCAAGGCATTAAACAGGTTCGTCAGATGGTAGATCTAATTCTAATTGCTGTCAAACAAATCTCTAAGCTTGACAGCCTGGCTGTTGAGTTGTATTTATTTGGATTGGTGGGTCATGAGTTGCGCAGGTTTTTTTCCTGACAATTGAAAACAGGTGTTCCACCCCCAACCACCACCCCCAATAAAAATGACATCCCAATGGGTTTGTTTTGCATAACACCACGCTGCTAAGTGTTTTCTGTGTTGCAGTTTCATTCCTACACCTCCTTTGCTTTTCAAGACTTGCCGTTTCAATATATTGCCTGCTTGCTAGCAAATGGATCTGAAAATCCCGCTTTTGAGAATTTTTGTTGTATTGATTCAGTCCCTGGATGGCTGTAATATGAGAAATATGTGGAAACTTGAAAATGGTATTTTGTTTACCCTCCTTTGCAGCTGCCAAAACAGCTGCCATTGAGCTTTTTTCTTTTTTTCTTTTTTTAAGGAAACAAGGGCCTGTTATCTGACGGGGAGGAAAATAGACATATTCTCACAACCAGGCAAATGTGTTTCTCAAATGTGTACTTTAGAAAAGGGTGAGCAGAGACAGTTTAGGTAAAGGGGAAATAAAAATGGACAAAGTCACACAATGATTTATCACAGAGACAACTTCAGAAACCTTTTTGCAAGGTTCAGACCTTCATGCAAAGCCTTACAGATTCTCTCTCTCTCTCTCTCTCTCTCTCTCTCTCACACACACACACACACACAGAGAGAGAGAGAGAGAGAGAGAGAGAGAGAGAGAGAGAGAGAGAGAGAAGCCGTAAATACTCGAACCATTTTGCCCTGTTTTGTTAATTCCTTTGCATGTGTGTGTGCAAAGTCAAAAACAGGAGTGGTGTCGAATCTCACAACTTGTGTTCCTCCTCCTGTTGTTGTCATTTCCCACCCTGTTTGAGGAACCAGCCAGCCAGCCACCCTCTTTTCCAGAATCTGCAATTTGATTCCCTTCCCCATCCTCTGATTTCCTTGCTTAGTTCTCATAGGGTTGTTTGGAGGCAACTCCTTCTCCCTCCCACTTGAGATTATTTTCTATTTTCCCCCTGAAGGTTTTGTACCTTTCCCACAAGCCTCCTGATATTTTCCCCCTTGCACATAGATGGTGCCATTTTGAAGACATACAGATTGCCACTGCTTTTTATGATTTAGTTTTTATTAAAGGTTTTATTGTGCTACAAAACAAACAAATGCGGTGAAACTACATGTTTTGTCTCCCCTTTTGAACTATCAAGTCTTTTTCACAGTTTGCTTGCATGTAGTGAGACACACTTTTGTCATCGGCAACTTGTGATTGGGGGGAAAGAGAGGGAGGGAGAGAGAGAAAGATGGGGGTTTGTGTCAGCATCAGGTGGATAGGTTGTGTGTGTGTGTGTGTGTGTGTGTGTGTGTGTATGTGTCCATCTATATATATATACATACACATACATTGCAAGAGGTTAGGTGGTCTAGAGCAGTGTTTCCCAACCTTTGGTCTCCAGCTGTTTTTGGTCTACAATTCCAATCATCCCTGACCACTGGTCTTGCTAGCTAGGGATGATGGGAGTTGTAGTCCAAAAACAGCTGGAGACCAAAGGTTGGGAAACACTGGTCTAGAGCTTGATTGGTTGCATTCAGTTGGTTACAGTGGGGCTTGTTTGTAGGGGGGGGCAGGTTATTGGCTCATGTTCGCCATATTGATTTGAAGGATGCATTATTTTGATCCTGATTGCAAAATATTGGAAGACACAAGATTTACCCACGCTGGAGGAATGGCAATCGCAGTTGATGGACTATATGGAATTGGCTGAAATGACTGGCAGAATCCGAGACGTGGGAGAAGAAACAACTGAGGAGGACTGGGAAAAGTTTAAGGACTATTTGAAAAAACACTATAAGCTGTATGAATGTTAAAAAATGCACCTTTCAGGAAATTCTAGCTTCAGCAAATGTAAGTTAATGAAATGAAAATTAAGACACAAGAATTCAGAGGTAAAATAATGAAATAACTTTATTGTGTTTAATATAAAACATATAAGAATTGAGCTATAGTAAAATTGAAAATAGGGAACATGATAAAATGGAAATTACAATAAGTTTTGAAATAAGTTAACAAATTGCTGATGCTTTACAAGACAGAGAACGCAGGGTTCGGAGGATGTGGGGAAGTCCTATAGATTAGATGGAAAAAGAATATGGAAATTTGTTATTTATATCCTTTTTTCTTATAACCACTCTTTATTCTTTTTTCTGTATTTCTGTATCTTTAAAAAGCAATAAAAAATATTTAAAAAAAAAAAATGAAGGATGCATTATTTTGCCCAAAAAAGAAATCAACAATTTCCCCATCCCATCCTCTCTGCAACTCATACAGCAAGAAAAAGAAAGCAAGCCAAGCTGGCCTGACTGCAGAAAGCCAAACAGCATCCAAATGTCTTTAATTTAGTTTAAAACAAGTGGAAAGTAAATTTCTCATAAACCTCTGAAGAGGCTGTAAGTTTCGGTCCTTAAGGACCATGGTTTGTTGACTCGGGCTGTTTGTAGCAGTGTATCCGTTCCACTGTAAAGGATAAGAAAGATTTTAACTTTTTCTAAGTAGTTCTAACACAGAGAGGCAGAAGAACCTGCTTCAAGTAAATCCTGTTTTGAATTCATTGTATACAATTGTATATTATTGATCAACACCACACATCAGACTTTTTAATAGCTTGATGCTATACTGTTGCACATGAGGGGAAGGTCAAGGGAGAAACTGTATAAGTTTCAACTTCACTGAAAACTGTCACTCTGTATTGGTGTATTCATCCCAAATTGTTTTTCTTGACAAGGGTAACAGACTCAACCACACAAACAGGCCTCAGATACAAAAATGAAACTGTTTCTCGCCCTGCTCTCTCTCTCCCTCCCTCTATCTTTCTCACCCTGAGGTTACCCCCCTAGCAACAAAATTTCAACTTTGCTTTCTTCAATGAATTTTGGAATTCCTCCTCAGGCAAAGCCTCTGAAGAGCATCAAGGGAACCCATTTATGAGCCTTGGGTTCAAAAGCCCTGAAAAGACCCATTCTTCCTATACAGAGGGTCAGTTCACCATTGAGAATTGAGGGAGTAAGATTTCCTTCTGGTGATTACTGCCTTGATTTCACGAGACTTTAGGTGTCCTTATCCCCATGCCCTTCCACCCATATGTTCAGGTGGCATTTGAAAGGGCTCTGTCAGCATACAGATTGGAGCAGGATCTCTGCACATCTAGAGTACCGTGTCCCTTCTAAGACAGTCTGATAATGAAGCAGACAGGAGAGTGGCAGCTGAATGTTAAAGCTGGTGTAGATGTATTTTCCCCAAGATGGGCATTTAACTATACAACTGGTGCAACTGCTTTATGTTGGAGGAGGGTCCTCACAGAGCTCCATAAATCAATCAGAAGCGTTTTCCTATTTTGAAACTCCAGTTTACTCATGGGTGCTGCTCTGCCGATCTCTTTAAGTCCCTTCCTCCAGCACTGAACTGCTCACACAGATAGACCTCCCGTGAGATGTGAAATGCACAAGAAAGCCAGGGAGAGTTAACCTGTGGACTCAATCTTGATCTTTTTCCAGCTCTTGGAATTGTGGAAACTTGGAGCAGATGTGAAAAACTCCTAATCCTCAGCTGTAGTCATCCTGGCTCAAGGAGCCAGGACAAATAAAAATGATGGCTAACACTTCCAATAGATGCTCAAGCCCAAGCTTTGGTTAGCCTCCAAGAGAAAGATGTTAAATAAATATGGGACAGAGACTGGGATGTGCTCTCTGCTATCCAGATGTGGTTCACGGATGGCAATATTCAGAAGACGTTCTTGGAGATCATTATGTGGCATGGAGTGAATACAAACATCTCCCATCACATTCTCCAAGAGTTCTTGAAGCAATTTAAAGCTTTTTTTTTTTTAATATAAAAAAATGTAATTGTGGCATTATAGGTCACAAACTGTGCCTGATTTTTTTTTAAATTCTGAGAAACACATAACCCTACCTGTTTAGAGGCAGTGGCAGGTTTAGTCACCGGAAGGAAATGTGCTTCAGTGTGTGATTTTTCACTATTCATAGCAGTAAAAAAACAACAACCCACGACTAAAGTAGTCCCAAAAATTAATAAATGCACCTTTCATTCTCAGCCTTCATGGCTTTGACAATTAAATATCAACCACAGAATAACCACAGATTAAGGATGCAATCCTATATATATATGCATGTACTCAGAGTAAGTTTCATTGAACACATTAGATAGGGGGGAAAATCCACCTAACATGTTTGCCAGTAAGCATATTTATAAAGCAACTTGAGCCGTAGTTTCCCAAAGAAAAATATATACTTTTTTCACTCAAAAGGGGGAGGGGGAGAGAAGCATATTTATTGCAATCTGAATCTATTGTTCCATGATTTCCAAGCCATGACCTGCCCTGGAGGTTCTATCATTGTTCCAGTGGTTGACTGGCAGAGCATGAAACAAACATGCTAAATATGAGAGATTGCCTGTAATGTTATTCTATCAAAATGGCAATTTCCGAAAGGATTTGAAATGGAGCTTGCCTTTCCTTAAACGTCAGGGAGGTCCACCCCTAGTTGCCAAGATGGTCTCCAGCTCAAGCTGGTCCTAATATCTCCACACAAAAACATTCCTTTCCCTCAGATTTATTTTTAAGGCCTAATCTCAAGCAGATTTTAGAGAACATGTCAGAAGCTGGAGTTTTCTGCAGTTAGCACTGTTGAATTTAAAGCTCTTCACCACAGTTTGATGGGCTATAGCGCATGAAATATCTTCATACCGTAGTTTCCTTCTTGTGCGGTTGACTCTTCTAAATCTAACATTAATGTACACACACACACAAAGGTAAAACCCACATACCACAATGACAAGGAGGAACAAGCTGAAATCAAAAGGATGTAGAAGCCACAGAAGTAAAGAATGGCTCCCCATCTCCAAGAATGCAGCCCACATTTGACTTAGCTTTCACATCTATCAAGATGTCTATGGCATTTCTAAGATGGCAGAAGCTTGGCAGTGACTGGCGATTGGATTGTGGCTTGGCGCCAGTTTCAGTGTCGCATTTGGACAAGGTGAAATTATAAAATAAGTTTCCTAGGCGGTATTATGGGATCTCATCATGACTAAGATTTCACACACAGCACTTAAAGTGCTTTTCAGCACTGTGTGTGAGAGAGAGAGTTAGTTAAATTTACTTATTTGGGATTTTTGAATCAACTGAGGGTCATGTGAATTGTTTTAACTGATTTTAATATAATCAGTAAATAGTTAACGGATGATAAATACAATATCAATAATACAAAATACAATAATCATGGAAAGAGTCGCTGCCAGGAAGGAGAGACAGTCTTGGGACAGCTAAACCAATGTCCTAAACCAATCAACCTTTTTGAGTCCACGGCTCCTTTGACCAACTACAGTGGTACCTCAGGTTAAGTACTCAATTCGTTCCAGAGGTCCATACTTAACCTGAAACTGTTCTTAACCTGAAGCACCACTTTAGCTAATGGGGCCTCCCGCTGCTGCCGCACTGCTGCCATGTGATTTCTGTTCTCATCCTGAAGCAAAGTTCTTAACCCGAGGTACTATTTCTGGGTTAGTGGAGTCTGTAACCTGAAGCGTATGTAACCTGAAGTGTATGTAACCCGAGGTACCACTGTACATTCTTTCTGTGGCACCTCTGTGGGGTTCAGGAGTCCATTTATGTCACCCCTTTCTCACACAACTGGCAGCCTCTTACCCCTTTTTGAACACCCTCCATTGTGGAGTGTTTCCTCAACCTCCTTTTACCTGTCCTTGGGAGTCCTCCTGGCAGTCACTACTGCCACCCCTGGTCTCTGAGCTCCCCCCCCCAGCCCCAAAGAGAGGTGCCTCCCCACACTGCCTCACAGGGGGCTGGGAACAGGATGCCCCCAGCCTTGGTGGCCCAATGGAGTCTGGCCAGAGGTGAACATGAGGCTAACACCTTACCTTGGGAGGCAGCAGTGGGGACCACTGGGCTTGCATGGTCGAAAGGCTCCCTTTCAGGACCAGACACTCAGCTCCCAGGCCGGCCTTGCACACAGCAAACACAAGAAAGACCAGCACCATGCCTGCCTGCCTGGCCTCCCACTTGTTTGTCCACTCCCAAGAGCTGGTGGACTGCCTGACTGGGCTCCCTTGCCCACTTGCTTGCTTACTCCAAGGCCACCTCAGTTCTTGGCAACCAGCGTCCACTGGCCACCCCACAGGCACCATTCACCTGTGGTGCCTGTAGCAAGGGCTGCTTCAACAAACACAAAAGCCTTTGGGAGGCAGAGACATGAGAGAGCTTCAGATGAAGGTGGGGAGGAAAGAGAGACAGAGACCAGTGCTGCCCGCAACACCCCGATTATCATTCAAGGCACCCCAGGGTGCCACGGCACCCTGGTTGAAAACCACTGTCCTAGCCTGTTAGAAGGCAGCTTCCAATGTAACTTGCCAGCTTAAAAAGTATCAGGCCAGCATGAAACAGAAGCAGCATTTCCTCCACAACCACATGCCACAAGAGTTCCTAGCCACACACTCTCCTTGAGGGAAATCCAGGGCTCCCCCTGCTCTTCCTGGTTGTTTTGTCTTTTTTCTTTTTTCTGCAGGGATTTCTAAAAAGGTCTTCCCTCGTCCAGACAGAACCTGTAACCCCGAGCTTTTAGAAGAGGGCAGGAAATCGATCTCCCGAGTCTGTCAGGCCGGCATGAAGCCCCTGCTCAAGGAGAAGATATGGTTACAAGGCACAGGTGCACTGCCAGAATACCTCGCCAATGGTAGCGCAAGCAAGGAAGGGCTTCTCTCCCTTCGCAGTCGAAGAAAGAAATTTGTCAGTGACAAGAAAGATGGCTTGCGTGCCGCGCATTCCTGGGCCCGAGGAATAATGAAAGTGGGAGGGGAAGGAGAGGGGGGAAATCAAATTTCAACTAAGGATGTCAGCAGCGAAGTTAACGCAGGTGCAATATTCCCCCAAACAAAGGCCATCTTTGTTTCTCCTCTATTTTGTGCTGCAAAAAGGAGTTTCCTTCCTCCTCCTCCTCGCCCTCCTCCTTTTATCAGCGCACGGAAGATTAAAATGCTGATACCCTTCCCCAGCAAAAATATTTTTACAGCTCTTGCTCAAAGGACTGGAAGATGAGTCGCTTTTGACGGAACTTAAAAACAGGGACATTTTTAAAAGGAGAAGTCCGTAAAGTACTGTTGTTCAAGGTACAGTGGTACCTTGGGTTAAGTACTTAATTCGTTCCGGAGGTCTGTACTTAACCTGAAACTGTTATTAACCTGAAGCACCATTTTAGCTAATGGGGCCTGCTGCTGCCACCGCATCACCAGAGCACAATTTCTGTTCTCATCCTGAAGCAAAGTTCTTATCCTGAAGCAAAGTTCTTAACACCATTATTTCTGGGTTAGCGGAGTCTGTAACCTGAAGCGTATGTAACCTGAGGTACCACTGTAGTATTTATTAAGAATGTTGTTGGGGAGGAGTGGAGAAAGACACACACCTGGATTGTTAAAAACTGCTGCAGTTCAAAATACGAGAATGTCACATCTCAAATAACAGAGCTGGTGTGGTGCATTAGTTGACTGCAGCAGGGGTGGTCAATGTGGTGGCACTCAAAAAAGAATTGGGCTTCATCTTCCATCATCCCTGAACATTGGTCACCCTGGCTGGAGCAGATGGGAGTCCAATAGTGTCTAGTGGGTCCCCATCCCTGATTATAGAACTCTTGCCCAACTTGGTATCCTTCAAATGTTTTGGACAGCAATTGCCCAGCTAACAAATGACTACTGCCAGGGAGACCCAAGTCAGATCCTTGCACAGCCACGAAGCTGTGTCAGGGACTTCACAGAGGAGGAACGGTGGAGACTGCCTCCCCAGCCTGACCCTTCCAGAGAAAAAGAAGACATTTCAGAAGGACAACAGGGGTTTGGGAGAGGTCACAGCTCAGAGGCAGATGAGGGGAAAACCTGGGAAATAATGGGAGAGGAGGAAGAAAAAGCATTAGAGGGGCAACAGCCTCCTGGCATAGGAAGGGGGGTGCAGTAGGTGCGGGCCGCCCCAGGTGTCACCACTGAGGGGGCGTGACAAAATGCCAGGTGGCACTCACTGCAGGGCCTGCAGCAAGCCCAAGCCACACGTCTCTACTGGGAGAGACGTGGTGGCTTGGGCATGCGCAGGCTCCATGCTGCCCAAAACCACCCGCTGCCTCCCCCCCCCAGCTGTAGGGTGGTGTAGGGAGGAGGCAGGCAGACTCCTCGGAGTCCCTGCAGTGGGCACTGCCCCTATGGGTGGCTCGCCCCACCATCACTGGGCATGCTGCCCCAGGCGCCCGAGCGGCTTCCTTCGCCGCTGGTGACAGCTAATGGACACAATGCCTTTAGAAAACATTCCAGATCCCCCCCCCCTCCCAGAACCCGGTGAGCATTGAAATTAGGAGAGCAAAGAGCTCAAAGGCAGAGGGCACTTCTCAGCACCCGTAGTGGTGACGCATGAAGGGAGAAAGGGAGGGGTGGAGACTCGGTCATTATTCGAAGAGGCAGTTTTTCTAAGCATCTCTCTGTGAATATTGACTAAAAAGCAGATGGTAAGAACTTTCCCTTGTCTTATCCATTTCTTTTTTCTCCCAAAAAAAAAATTATTGATTTTTTTGCAAAAAATTAAACACACAAACAAACAAACAAACATAAATCATAGCCTTTTAAAACCTTAATCTAATTAACATTGTTAAGTGACTTCCTTGTATCCCCTGGTTGGATTTCAATAGATATCATTTTAATGGTTTTCCAAATCAGTATTCTTATAAAATTAACTTAATCACTTAACATCTTTCTTTCTTCCCAATTCAGTATTAAACATATCAATTCATCACATACTACATATTTAAATCCTAAGCCTATCCGGTATTTGCAAGCTTTTTCCAATTAATTGAACTTGACATATTTAAGTAAATAGTCATTAAATTTCATCCATTCTTCCTGATACTCCTCCTCCTTCTGGTCACGGACTCTTCCAGTCAGGTCGGCTAGCTATTGAATAAAAAGCAGTTGGTAAGAACTTTTCTTTGTCTTATCCATTTCTGGCAGCCTGCTGTGGGGGTAGGATGTTTTGCCACCTGACACTGGGTGACATTGGACTGTACTTGCTAGGGCCCTGTTCAGGCATTCAGCTGAACTCATGTAACACAAACCCTTCAGGGAGCACACATCCCCACGTGCCCCCAACATCCCTTCATGCACCAGCCCCTCTGCTTCTGACCAGGATGGGCCAAAGATATGAAACCAAATCCCCACAGCCCAAAAGCTCAGGTACTGAACGAAAATAAATCTGAAGAGGTTTTGGTATCTGAAATAGGGTGTTGAATGTAGCGGCGTTGCATCCTTCGCCACTGTCTGGAGCTCACGCATGTGTGTGCATGCACCAAGTGGGACCAGGTGCTGGGAACAGAGGGTAAACAAAACCCACCTCGCCAGCTCAACCCTCACTGCTGCTGCCAGGTGGGCATGGGGCACAGAGGGTTCATGGGGCCGCCTGCCTGCCTGCCCATGCAGGGGGGAGCCCGGCTGGCCAACGCAGCCCTTGGCAGGGGCATCCCCCCAACACTAGCTGGGTGGCCATTCTGCAAGGGTGTCAGGGATGCAGCAGCAAGGCCAGGCCAGGCTCTGGAGCCCCCCGCTGTCAGGCTGGGCAGAGCTCCCTGTGTAGGGGCACCTGGCTCGTGCCCCCTCAAAAACATGTGGCCTCTGGACCCCCCCCCCATGTGCCCCTGGTTGGATGAACAAAGCTTGCAAAGCAACAGAAGAACAAATAAACTGAGTTGCTCAAAATTAATATCTGGATGTAAAGGCTCCAGAAACAAGTGGGTTACTGTGGCTTACTGGCTAGGGGGCAAGACAGCAGGGAGGTTGGCATGGTGCAAACTTGCCAATCTGATGCTCCTTCCATTGCGTCTGCACTGCACCAACCTTGGTGGAATCTACACACATTTGTTTTTAAAATGCCGTGAGAGTGTTTTATTTTAAAACGTTTTGAAAAATGCATTGAATTTCACATAGCTCACTGTCGCCATCCAGTGTCACCTTTGTATATTGCACTTTGCAACGCATTTGAAACGTTTTATGTGCAGCTGTGTAGCTGAGTCCCTGGTAAGCAACAGCAACCCGCTGCCTGGAAGCTAGCAGAGCGACTCTGTCCCACTGCAATTCTGGGTCCTGGCTGTATGTGGAGATAGCAGACAGAGCATTAGATGTGGATTGAGAGTGTAGGAGACAGAGCAGTAGACTTAAATTGGGGAGAACAGGAATTCGATTTGTCACTAAACCATATAATTCATTGCGTAGCCCTGGGGACAAATTATTAACCTAACCTGCCTCCCCAGGACAATTATGAGAATAAAATGGGGCAACTTCCTTTACGTCCTAGGCTCCTTAAAGGAATGGTGGAAAACAAATATAATAATATAATCCATAGCAATGTCTGAAAACCTTAAATCTTCGGGCAAACTGAGGAGGAAAAACATCGTCAGGAGATCTACGAGCCTAACATTCGTTGCTTATATCCTATAAGCTGTAACATATGGAAAGATTTGGAAATATAAGAAACATTGTCCTGGCTATTAAGATGAAAAATGTCAGGCCTGGCTTTTTAAATGTCATGGAGGAAAATTTATTGCACCTTAGGAAAGAGCACTGGATCAGAGAATTGTTCGGGACAAAGGAACTCAATTTATTCTGCAAATGTTTGCATTTAACAATCCACAGTTACCTTATACACCACGGAAGTGAGAGCAACTGAGTATAAGATAATTATGGCTTAATGCTTCAGTCCAGCTCCATATATATTGGCCCTTATCCAAAGGGAGTTAGCACCAGTTTATACATTCAGGAGAATCATGTGGGCTGTGTACTATTTTTGACTGAGGGTTAGGGATTACAAATTTTGACCTAAACATATATACCCACACAAAAACACAAACTGAGTTCATTGCCTACAGAAATATAGCATACCAAGGAACAGGGGTAATCCTAGCTTTCCCCCTGATATGCTAACTTCCCAGGTGCAGGGAGTCAATTTCATGGAGGATCATGCAATCTTCTCCCACCTGAGACACTATGTCACCCAGGGAGCTTGATGGATGAGTAAGAACTTCAACTAGGATCTCCTTATTCCTCATTCAACACTCAAACCACTGTGCCACGCTGCCTGACAGGTAGGTCTACTCAGAAGTAGAGGAAAAACCATAGCACACAGCTAACGCACACACTTTTCACTCAGGTAGTCTGAGATTCGATTCTGCCATCTCTAGGTAGGGCTGAGAGAAACCCCTTTCTGAAACCCAAGGAGTTGCTATCAGTCCGTGTAGACAATATTGAGCTAAATGGGCCAATGTTGTGACTCAGTGCTATGTTCCTAGCATGCAGGTCTCCTTCCTCCACTACAAAACTTACAATCCTTGGCCAGCCGAGTGTTTGAACTGGGCCATATTAATTTACAGAAGCAGAGGTGGGAGGGTGTGTTTTTCCTCTATTATTCAATTGACTCTCTGTTTTCTGTATTTAAGGTAAGTGGATTCGCAATAGATTTTTTTCCTTCTTTTTCTTTAAGCATTCAGATGTAATGGAAGCTGTTTATGCACCTTTGGAAAATTAGCCAGCGTTTAATAAAGCAAACAGGAGCTGTTCTGATGCAAGAAAGGAGAGCTTGTGTTGAGCAAGGGCTACTTCATAAACAGAGAGCCAACAAGCTCTCCTTAAACTCGGCCCTGCAGATCACGAGAGGCACAACCTTTAGTTGATTGAAGGGACGGAGCCAAAATAGGACGTTCTTGTGGTGAGACGGCCGATATGGTCAGGCTGGAAAAGCTCTCAACTGCTTCCTGTGGTCAGCCAAATTCCGCAGGCTTGCAGAACTGCCCTGCCTTGGAATAAAAGATTTCTTAGAATTTGCTGGGCACTAGTCAGGGACTCTGCAAACGACCTGTGATTCAGTCCTGGATCGTTCCGGCTCCTTAAACAAACTCAGATAAAGAATAAAAATGTGGCCGTGCTTTCTCTGGATCCATTCCCAAGACTGCAAGAGGCACTTGGGGAGGAAACGAAATCTCTAGCGACACCTCATTCTGGGAAAACTGAACTGACAGGGACAAAAATATTACACACACATACACCAGAATATCAGAAGCAAGAATGGGCATGATGATCTTGATTCCATACCCTCCAGCATTTCCCTGATGAAAATACGGACATCCTATTCAATCATAATACAGTGGTACCTCGGGTTAAGTACTTAATTCGTTCTGGAGGTCCGTTCTTAACCTGAAACTGATCTTTACCTGAAACACCACTTTAGCTAATGGGGCCTCCTGCTGCTGCTGCGCTGCCGGAGCCCAATTTCTGTTCTTATCCTGAAGCAAAGTTCTTAACCCGGGGTACTATTCCTGGGTTAGTGGAGTCTGTAACCTGAAGCGTATGTAACCCGAGGTACCACTGTAATTTTACTATTTATACTCCATCCATCTGACTGGGTTGCTCCAGCCACTCTTAGCGCTAATCTGCTAAGCCGCTAATAGGGTTGCTTCGCAAGACGAAAAAAACCCTAGACGAAGAGACTTGCGGAACGGATTATTTTCGTCTTGCATGGCACCACTGTACAATATAAATCACATGTAACATACTATATAGAACTCTCATATTGAAAGGGTAAATTTTAATACAGATAAAAATATTTAGTTTTTAAAAGATATAATGGTTAAATTAAGAGCATCCCCAAACTAGTCAACTGCAATCTCCTATATACAGTGGTGCCCTGCAAGACGAATGCCTCGCAAGACGAAAAACCTGCTAGACGAAAGGGTTTTCCATTTTTCGATGCGCTTCGCAAGACGAATTTCCCTTTGGGCTTGCTTCGCAAGACGAAAACGTCTTGCGATTTTTTTCACTTCCCCCCCTTTTTCTAAGCCACTAAGCCGCTAATAGCCTTTTAGCCGCTAAGCTGCTAAGCCTTTAATAGCCGCTAAGCCGCTAAACTGCTAATCCGCTAATAGGGTTGCTTTGCAAAACGAAAAAACCGCTAGACGAAGAGACTCGCGGAACGGATTATTTTTGTCTTGCGAGGCACCACTGTAACTCTTGTTGGGATTTTCATTTCCGCTAAGAGAGACCTTGTGAGTTCCCCTACAATCGGTGTCGGGCAGGAGGTAGAAAATTCTGGAATGGTATTGAAATAGAGATGAGGCAGAATAGATCCCGGATCTTTGTTCAGAGTGAAGTGAACGAAAGAACAAATAGTGAGGCAGATCCTCAATTTCTGGGGCTCAACAGAACCCCCCTGAGACCTTCGGTTATAGAAACAATAATAATACCAACAACAAATGCATAAGCAGAGGGCCAAGGGGGAGCCTCTTTTCTAGGTGGCGTTTCCTCAAAGCCACTTCTGCCCTTCAGTGGAGGTGGGGTTGCAGGGTTCACAGTCCAGCCCCCGCTTGATTGGGGGGATTCCCTGCTGCGTCATCACCTGGCCAGCCAATTGGTTGGCTCTGGGGGTGTGGCCTGCCCTATTTAAGGCAGGACGCGGCCGGGGATCTCCCTCTTTGCTGCTCTGCAGCTGTTTGGTTTTCCCACCCTCCCGCCCTTTATGGTTTTGTCTTTGACCTTGCTATGGACCTTGGTTGGTCGCCATTGAGGGGCCTGGTAGGAATTTTTCCACTTGGCAAATTGGCACCAGCCACTTGGTTTTCGCCTACCTCGTAGCAAATTGTCACGACTTTCTGGGTATTGGCACTTAGGCATTGGTATACTTCTGTAGATGGAAGAGGGGAGGTAACGCCATCACCTGCCCTGCATATTGAAGGGTGGTCTGATAAAGGATTCCGGGGCGTGTGGCCCTGTCCGAAGCCTAGGGAGGTGAGGGCCAAAGGCACGCCCCCTATCGGTGACCCCAGGGGAGTTCCTAGTTGATGTGCATCAGCAGGACTCCCTCTACTGGTGGTTGACCCTTCCCGGACTTCAAGTGGACTGGCTGAAGTCAGATATAGTCGGTTAGGACCAATGCCTAAGCCAATACTGCTCATCACCTGTAACCAATAAAGTTGTGGCCTTTTTAGCTCATTAACCTTAATAATTGTGTCATGCATCATTATTTCCACCTGGAGGGGGGGCAGGAACTTGCCACACAATCTCTTCTTCCTGTAATCGTTTTTCACAGAAGAACACAGGGATGCTGAATCAATGCCGATGAGGTAAACAAAAGGAATGGATAATTGAAACTCAATGTTAGCACCAGGTCTACGCAACCCCTGGCTTCAGCGAGACAGCATAAGACTCTGTGATTCACAGTGAAAGCCCAGTCGCTTCAAGGGAATACCAGTGTCCACAAGAATTATTCACATCGGAGTCAGAGGAAATCCCTCTCCTGGAGAATGGGGGCACCTCGGCAAACTGGAAACATTCTCTTTTCAACCAAAGTTACGATGCTGGAATGTTTCACAGGACAAGTCATACAACACAAATCACAGTGAATTAAGAGGGCCACCACTTGGGCTACCTCCAAAATATTTAGGCTCGGTTTCTTCTTCACCCAGCTAGGATAGGAGAAAATTTTGCCCTCCATTCAACAATGATGGGTTTTATGATGTGCATATGTATGAATGTTTTGTGTTTTACTCCCCCCCCGCCCCAAGGTTTTAAATTTTAAAAAAGAAAAAGCTGTGGTCTGTTCTTCAGTTTCGGGACTTCTTCCTGTACAGCACTTTATTTATTTATTTATTATTTTTGACACATATAGACTGCCTATTAACCACATCTTCTGGGCAGTTCGTCAGAAAGAGAGAGAGAGAGAGAGAGAGAGAGAGAGAGAGAGAGAGAGAGAGAGAGCTGGCCAGAAAAAGTTAAAACAATAAATCAATGCAAATATCCACATAAAATCAACGCGCACATCATAAAATCATCATTTTAAAAGCAACAACCGCAGCATTTAAAACTTGGCTAAAATCTTTTGTTCCAAGGGCCAAAATCCTAGTGCTGTGCACTGGATTCAACTGAATCCCAAATTGGTCTTTTCTTGCCCCTGTAAGGGCATGTGTGTTGTCTCAGGCCATGGGTAGGCAAACTAAGGCCCAGGCGCCAGATCTGGCCCAATCGCCTTCTAAATCCGGCCCACGGACGGTCCGGTAACCAGCGTGTTTTTACATGAGTAGAATGTGTCCTTTTATTTAAAATGCATCTCTGGGTTATTTGTGGGGCACAGGAATTTGTTCATTATTATTTTTCTTCAAAATATAGCCTGGCCCCCCACAAGGTCTGAGGGACAGTGGACCGGCCCCCTGCTGAAAAAGTTTGCTGGCCCCTGTCTCAGGCCATGTCAGGTCCCATTGGATTGAGGGACTGATCACAGCCCTATAAGACACACTTAAAATATTCCTGCATATTATACGCATTCTATATGGGGTTTCCCTCGCATTTGATCTGAAAGCTGCAGTTAGGGCAGTTCACGGTGCTGCTGTCAACATATTAAGTACAGGATTCCATATGGAAACAAACGCTGTATATGTGGCCAACTTCAGGTGGAAAACATGGCACGTGATTTGTTGATCTGCCCTTTCCATGGAGATCGAAGAGACCGATTCCAGAACCTTTACTAACTTCGGGAAACAGAAGGGGTTCGTTTTTTGCATTAACAGATTTGTGGCCCATAGAGTGGCATTTAATGGTCTGGCTGCAAGTAAAATGAGAAAGCGAGAGCTAGCTGGTATTGCAATAGGTTGAGCTGGAGATTCAGAGATCTAACGGAAGTTGACCTAAGTATGAGATAACAGATGACATTTATTAATTCCGACTCCCTTTCTTCAAATCATTGGTGCCTTGTTTTACATAATTGCTGTATGCTCCACGTTTTGGTTTGCAGGATGGCAAGTCAGATGGCTTGAAACTGTTGGAATGAATGTTAGAATGACGTTGGAATGAATTTACGTGATTTTAGCAGAAATGTAACAAAGATTTAAGAAAAATAGACTGTTAATTACTGAAAGGAGGGAAAGTAAACTTATATTAATACCAAGATAAATTTTCAGGACAAAATTTGAAAAGAGGGAAAGGATTTGCTGAAATGGATAATTGACTTAGAATACAAAAAAGGGAGGTGTGAGGAGGTCAGGGAAATAAGCCAATGAAAGCAAAGTAATGGAAAGATTTGCTGTATTTTTTTTTTCCTTTTTTGATTCTTCTATTTCCTTAATGGATATCAATTCTTTGTTTTTTCCTTTTGATTTTTCTTTTTTTCCCTTTTCTGTATCTTATCTTTTCTTGTTTAAAAGGATGTTTTTCGTGATTTTCCTTTTTGTACTTTTAAAAACTTTAATAAATATCATTCATATTGTCAGGGGCTCAGGAGCAGAGGCACAGGGGAGAGAGGAAATGGAGAGCGAAGGGGAAGAATCGGAGGGCAGCGTAGGGGAGTATGAAAGTAGCCCGAGAGATTCCATGAGCTTCTCCAGCGAATCAGAAGATTCCCAGAGGGGGGCGCCGATGACCAGGTCAAGGGGGGTCCCAGGGGGGACACACCAGAAGCAAGGGGCCAGCGGGGACTCCCAAAGCAGCAGCGGGAGATCAGGACCAGTTCCCCCACCAGAGCGTAGGGGGGGGGAAGAGTCCCATGTATCAGGGCCAGCTTCTCCTCCAGCAGGGAGAGAAGACGAATCAGGGCTGGCCACGCCTCCATCACAGAGTGAGGGAACGGAGGGGAAGTCAGGTCCAGCTAGCCTCTCCGAAGGGGGAAGCAGTGACAGGAGCAGTGTAACAGTCAGGAGGAAGGTTGCCGGCTGGGCGCGCGCGCCAAGTTCGAATGTACAGGCGAGCGGCACAGCAGGAAACCCGGATTGGGAACCAGGTCCTAAAGCCCGCCGGAGGGAGGAGGAAGACTCAGGGGACTCAGCGTCAGAAGAGTCTAGAAAGGGCGAGACCCCAGCGGACAGGCGGGCCCAGAGGAGGAAAGAGCAAAGGAAGAGGTGGAGCAAGGCTAGAGTCTTAAACTGGTGTCTGGGGGGAGGAGATTCAGACGGAGCTTCTTAGAGGTTAAGACGTAGAGCTGCGCGCCACGGCTTTGAAATCGAAACTGAACTTCAATAAAGACTTTTGTATATAACAAGGAACTGGCGTTGGTCCTTTGTGAGCTGGGACCTCGGGCAGCTCTGACAAACACACACACACACACACACACACACACACACACACACACACATATATATATATATAAACTGTTACGGCCTCTGGTTAATACGATAAACTTTTGATTGCTGAGTCTACTGTATATAAACCCCTAGCACATGGGTAGGCAAACTAAGGCCCGGGGGCCGGATCTGGCCCAATCGCCTTCTAAATCCGGCCCGCGGATGGTCTTGGAATCAGCGTGTTTTTACATGAGTGGAATGTGTCTTTTTATTTAAAATGCTTCTCTGGGTTATTTGTGGGGCATAGGAATTGATTCATATATATTTTTAAAAATATAGTCTGGCCCCCCACAAGGTCTGAGGGACAGTGGACCGGCCCCCTGCAGAAAACGTTTGCTGACCCCTGCCTCAGCACCTTGTGAAAACAAGACATGCATTCATTCAAAGAAAGTACTGTATGTAGAAAAGGGGGAAATATTATTTTATTTTGTTTCTTTTTAATTATTAGATTTATATACTGCCCTTCATCCAAAAACCTCAGGGTGGCTCACAGAATAAAATGAAGGATAAAAACAAGCAAATAAATGAAACAAAGCAGCAAAGCAATAACCCACCCCCCAATAACCCATTCTTCCACAATTCATCTGACATCTTTTAAACATGATTATTAGGGGGAGGGGTTGAATTAATGGCGTGAAGCAGAAAGAAAGCATTCTGGGCTGCCTGCTTACACAATTTGAGCTGAAATGAGCAATGATGTGTGTGCCTGCTTTTGTGCAGAACCTCTCTTTGGTGTTTTGTGCCATGGTGTGAATTTTAATAAACACGAGACAAAAGTGGGCATACACAGGGAGCATCCAGTGTATGTCTCAGGTAGATACACTTATTTATCCAAGCTAAGCATCCATACTCTTCCACCCTATGTTATGTCCTAATGTAGCACCCTGCTTGTGGTTAACGCTTAGCTGGAATGAAATATTCAACGCAGCAATAGAGAAATTAAAATAATAATTTATTTGTCAGACAAATAAATGATAGGCACAGTGGTATATGGTTACCAAAGCTCTGCCCACTCCAGCCCTGATGGTCAGCACTTATATTTCCTCAGCCCAGCCCCCTTGCTCCTCCTTTGGCTGCCTCTGTCCAATCAGCCTGGTTGAAATTCCTATTGGCTGTTTGCTAGAACCAATCATAAAAGATACACCCATTTCCTATTACCTTTTATGGGAGACAAAGAGCTATATTTCCTTCTATCCATAAATGGCAGACAAGTAGCCATATATCTTACATTTGCCTCGACAAGGCACCTTAATTACCAGATCACCTTTTGCCCCTGTTGCCCCTGCATTCCAAAACAAATGGCTAAAACAAATGGCTCATGGTTTGCTTTGAATAACGGTCTTTACACAGATCCCAGGGATACAATGCTGGTGTATAGCCCTGATGAATTAACTGCCCTTTCTAATAATAATAATAATTTTACATTACAAATTAAACATATTTTATTATACCATACATTTATTGACTTCCCTCCCTTCCCTTCCAAGGTTCATTTAACTTTCTCACCATTCCTGCATACTTTGATATCTGCATGTAATTCTATTTTCCTATCTTACATTGCTTCAATATTTATTATACTGTTGAATTTACTTTAATACTGCCAGCATTTTCAACTGCACACAATTATTTTCAATATACTGGACAAAAAAAATTCCACTCCTCCTTAAATACCTGTTCTTCTTGTTCTCTTATTTTACTTGTTAGACCCGCTAACTCTGCATATTCTAACTCTTAAGTTGCCAATCCTCCTTACTAGGGACCTCCTTCCCTTTCAATTTTTGGGCTAGCAAGATTCAAGCTGCTGTTGTTGCGTACATAAATATATCTTTTTTCTGACTCCTGGAAACCTCTGTCTGAATAATCCCTAACAAAAATGCCTCTGGTTTTTTTTTGGGGGGGGGAGGTTGTTTGAACATTTTTTTTCATCTCGTTATTTATCATTTCCCAATATTCTTTTACATTTCCTCATGCCCACCACATATGGAAAAGGTTTCCCTCTCTTCAACCAGTTTAAAGTGTGTGTGTGTGTGTGTGTGTGTGTGTGTGTAAGTAAAGGACACCTGACACTTAACTCTGGGGTTGTGGCGCTCATCTCGCTTTACTGGCCGAGGGAGCCAACTTTTGTCCGCAGATAGTTTTTCCGGGTCATGTGGCCAGCATGACTAAGCCGCTTCTGGCAAAACCAGAGCAGCACATGGAAACGCCGTTTACCTTCCATCTGGAGCAGTACCTATTTATCTACTTGCGCTGGCATGCTTTCAAACTGCTAGGTTGGCAGGAGCTGGGACCAAGCAATGGGAGCTCACCCCGTCGCGGGGATTCAAACTGCCAACCTTCCGAATGGCAAGCCCAAGGCTCAGTGGTTTAGACCACAGCGCCACCCACATTCCTAGCACCACCCACACCCCTAGGGCCACCTGCACCCCTCGTTTAAAGTTATAGCTGCTGCTAATTTCTTTCCCCCCTCTCATAATCATTATACTAGCAGCTAGCATCCAGTAATCCTCCCCACCATTCACCTGAACTGCCCCACCCACCCACCCCTTAGGACACCATCCACCCCATTGTTTCTTTACTACAGAACCGAGGTGACCTTTGCCATTTTGCATTCCTATGGATTTTTCTCTTGTACTATGTTTTTTGGGGCTGCATGACTTTGGTTTTTTTTACTTCCACCAGAATTGCAGCACAATCCATTCGTATATAGAGTGACTTGGATGCTATTTTCTTGCCTGGTGTGGAGAAGTGCTTTATGATGTGCTTGCTGACAGCATGTAATGCAATCCCTGTCTCCAGGGAAAGCCACTCTGTCCACTGCTCTAATGATGCTTATCGTTTGCCTTTTTTTTGGTGTGTGTTTTTTCATATATATATATAGAAGCTTTCATTAGAGGTTTCAACATATGAAGCAATAAAATCCAAACTCTTTTGTAGAACGATAATAAAAGGCAATATATCAAAAGAAAAGAATAATATAGGAAAAGAAAATATAAAACACAATAGTCATGATCCTCATAAAACACACACATATATATATTCCTCTGTCTCCATTTTATCTCAGTATTCAAGCCACATAATGAAAGCTAAATCCCTCATCTCTAGGGCTGCCATATATCCTGTTTTTCCAGGACAGATCCAGGAATCAGGTAGTCATTTTGTGCCCAGGCGGATTTCTGCTGAATTGGCAAAATGTCTGGGAAAACCCGAACATATGGCAAGGGTTAAAAAACAAAAAAATCCTTATAAAAAACAGGGGGAAGCCCAAAAATGTTATTTTTGGCTTGGGGGTGAAATGTTCCCCCCAAAAAGCTCAACAATTTTGAGGGGGGAGGAATGCTCAACAACTTTCTCTGGATATTCACTTTGAGAATATGGCAACAATACCCATCTCTATCGAGATGCTGTCAGCGGCTCCCAGCTGGTTGTCCGGGAAAGTATAAAGACAAGGAAAAGTTTCTTACAGTCCTTCCCCCAGCCCGCCAATCTTTATAGAGAGAGGCTTTGGAACCCAGCCTCTTGGATTGTCTCGAGTGAATCTCCACCCCCCCCTTCTCTCCCACTTCCTCATTAGTCATAATCATCACCTCATCGCCTCCTCTGTGGCTGCTGCTACGTGCCCTCTGCCTTTGAACTCTTTGCTCTCCTACTTTTAAGGCGTGCCGGGTTCTGGGAGATGGAGGGTCTGGAATGCTGGGTGTTGTTCTGGCTCTCCCATGATTTCCCAACTTTCCCCCCTCATCTGCCTCTGAGATGCAACCTCCCTCAAACCCCTGTTATAAATTTATACTGTCTTCCTCTTCCTCCTCCCTGGAAGGGTCTGGATGGGGAGGTTGTCTCCACCATTCCTTCTCTGCCCAGTCCTTGACAATCTCCCACCTCAGAAATCTCCCCTATTCCTCAGCCTCACACCTTGAAAAAACCCATTCTGATCTGGGTCTTTTGTGTGTTTTTAACTAATGGTGAAATGAACAAAGATTTTCTTTGCACCTGTTTAAATCACCAGGCTTCTCGGTTTCCCTGAATATCTCTCCACTAACTGCAGAGGGACGTAGGGACGCAGGTGGCGCTGTGGGTTAAAGCCTCAGCGCCTAGGACTTGCCGATCGAAAGGTCGGCGGTTCGAATCCCTGCGGCGGGGTGCGCTCCCGCTGCTCGGTCCCAGCGCCTGCCAACCTAGCAGTTCGAAAGCACCTCCGGGTGCAAGTAGATAAATAGGGACCGCTTACTAGCGGGAAGGTAAACGGCGTTTCCGTGTGCGGCTCTGGCTCACCAGAGCAGCGATGTCACGCTGGCCACGTGACCCGGAAGTGTCTTCGGACAGCACTGGCCCCTGGCCTCTTGAGTGAGATGGGCGCACAACCCCAGAGTCTGTCAAGACTGGCCCGTACGGGCAGGGGTACCTTTACCTTTACCTTTAACTGCAGAGGGGTAGGTGGGTGCTTTGGGGGTGGGTGGATAATGTGGGACTCCTGTCAATTTCACCAATACCGGTTTGTTTGTTTTAACACAGGCATTCCTAGGTAATCTGCCCACGTGAACTTTTTTTTAAAGAAATAAACAACATTGCTTCATCTGTGCCCCCAATGGAAGTGAAACGTACGCCGCTTTTCAGTTTAACTGAGCTCCTCCCAGCTGGCTACAATGTCTCAAATCTATTTTTGCATTCATTTTCAAATAAGTCCATTTATAGCCCACCCCCCAGACTGCAGCATTAAAATCAATGCAAACAAAATGGCGGCGGCGGCAGCAGCAATACAAAAAAATCTCTTTAAAGCATTTCTAAAGGCGAAAAGGTAGGGAAATTCAATGGTGGTGCCTCCGGGTGGATGTTTATTCTGGAGTTGCTGATCTCCATGGATGCAGCTGTTTTGCAGTGCCCACATGATGTCATTGGCACCAAAATGCTAGCCTTTCCTATTTTAGTACGAATTCTCTGAGACTTCTGCTGAGAATATTCATGTCTCTGGTATCTTTTGGTACCAAAGGAGCAGACACGATTATTTATGTATGCAACGACAGCAGCACAGAAATGGAAAGAATATAAAGTCCCAACTAGAAACGAATGGTTGATGAAGATGATGGACAACGCCGAAATGGTGAAAATGACCGGGAAAATCAGAAACCAAGGAGATAGAAACTTTAATACGAAATGGGGGGGGACAATTTACTTAAGAGAACACTGCAAAGAACGAAAAACTTTGGCGGGATTTGAGTAACCCTTGTAATGCATTAAAAACTAAGGTAAAAATTGATTATCTTAAGAAAACAGAGAAAAGTTTGATAATGGAAACCGTGGAGGGGTGGCGGGAAGTCTAAGGAATCAGGGAATCCTAAATTATTATGATTAATGTTTGAATTCAAATGTATAGTGTAAAAGTGAATAAAAAATATATAGATACAGTGGTACCTCGGGTTACATACGCTTCAGGTTACATATGCTTCAGGTTACAGACTCCGCTAACCCAGAAATAGTACCTCAGGTTAAGAACTTTGCTTCAGGAGGGGAACAGAAATTGTGCTCCGGTGGTGCAGCAACAGCAGGAGGCCCCATTAGCTAAAGTGGTGCTTCAGTATAAGAACAGTTTCAGGTTAAGAACCCACCTCCGGAACGAATCAAGTACTTAACCCAAGGTACCACTGTATATATAAAGAGAGAATATTGATGTCTCTGGGCATCGGATTGATGATATCTGGTCCGAAGAATGTCAGATGCCTCAAGAGTCACAAGAAAGGGTAATTTAAAAACAGGTTGTACTTAAAAAGAGAAAAAGTCAGTCTTTCATACTCTGAAAAGTCATTGCCCTCCTGTTTCTGGACACTTACTAGCTAATTGAATATTAAATATGAAAAAAGTAAAATAGTGAGATACCATTACAGAACTACAGGAAGCCAAGGGCATGTCAACATATGGTTGTCTTTCAAAACCCTTAGTGAGCATAATTGACCCCAAATCCCTGAACAAATAGCTAGCTAATTTTAATTAGGGGAAGTATTTTCTTTGTAAAATATTGGAGCCATTCCTACAAGGGTCATTTTTTTTCCCCTCCAAAAAAAAAAAAAGAGGGAAGTTTAGAATAGAACATTATTTGCTTATTTAAATGATTCAGTCTGCTTGCTTTATAATTAGAGTTCATTTCTCAGTGAAAATCTCTCTCTCTCTCTCTCTCTCTTGCTATGCAGTTAAAAATTAAATTACATAAACTAGAAAATTAGAGGTTCCCCTTGGGTTGGGTACAGATGGCCATAATTACAGACCATGTCAACGCTTCCAGTGTGGAACTTTCCTGCGGTAAATAAAATACTGTTTATTTCCAGCTTTTCACAAGAGAGGCCTGTAAGATAGGCTTATAACCAAACATTAACGACACATGTAAAATAATCAAGAAAATATAAACTGAAGAAGAGTGCTTTAGCACTGATGGGCAACACTCTATGGCGCTGCAGGCTTTTGATGCTCAAGGTGCTGCGAACTGTACCCAAACTCACATCTCAGGGTGGAAGTATCCCAGGAGAGTGTAGATATCTGGACCCTGAGAGCCCCATGTGGCAGTAGCTTGATGCTCGAGACCTGCATGCCAGTGGGTAAGGCTGGTGGGGGTGACTGATGCTGGCACCATTAACACATGCACACATTCAACACACATGCATGGAGACATATACCCAGATGCACAATGAACACCTCCATTCAGTACACATTGAAAACATATAACACCGATCCTGAAAGATCTACATTGGTACGTTACCGAGCACAATTCAGTGTTGGTGCTGACCTTGAAAGCCCTAAACGACCTCGGCCCAGTATACCTGAAGGAGCGTCTCCACCCCCATCATTCAGCCCGGACACTGAGGTCCAATGCCGAGGGCCTTCTGGCGGTTCCCTCACTGTGAGAAGTGAGGTTACAGGGAACCAGGCAGAGGGTCTTCTTGGTAGTGGCGCCCGCCCTGTGGAAAGTCCTCCCATCAGATGTCAAGGAAATAAACAACTATCTGACTTTTAGAAGACATCTGAAGGCAACCCTGTATCGGGAAATTTTTAATGTCTAATGTTTTACAATTTTTTATGTGCTGTAAGTTGCCCAGAGTAGCTGGGGGAAACCAGCCAGATGGGCGGAGTATAAATAATAAAATTATTATTATTATTATTATTATTATTATTATTATTATTACACACTCATTTAGGCTGCATCAGGAATAGTGTGTATGTTAAAACCTTCCCTTCTCAACAACTCCAAGGTTCAGTTGAATCAATGTGGCTGTTAAAAGGTATGCTCAATGCTGATTTTCGACAAAAAGAGGTGCCAGAACTCACCACAAACTCACCTCATTCTCTTAGAATGGCAATGGCGCCCAACTGAGAGGTGCCTGTACTGAGTTCAAGCTGGGGAAAAGCCCTGTTTTTACAAGGGACCAAACTCTAAAATTTCACTTTGAATATATTGATCACATCTAATCAACAGGTTGTGCAACACTAACTATGGGCCCCGAGAATCAACAACTCAAATTACATTTAAAAAGAAGGTAAAGGTAAATGACCCCTGGACAGCTAAGTCCAGTCAAAGGTGACTATGGGGTGCAGTGCTCATATTGCTTTCAGGCCTGTGTTTGTCCACAGACAACTTTCCAGGTCATGTGGCCAGCATGACTGAACTGCTTCTGGTGCAACGGGACACCATGACCGAAATGCTGTTTACCTTCCCGCCGCAGTGGTACCTATTTATCTACTTGCACTGGGATGCTTTTGAACTGCTAGATTGGCAGGAGCTGGGATAGAACAAATGTTGGGCTCACCCCATCATGCAGATTTGAACTGCCGACCTTGCGATCAGCAAGCCCAAGAGGCTCAGTGGTTTTGACCACAGCGCCACAAGCATTCAGCCCTTAAATGTTGAACAAATCAGTAAATGGTGTTGTTTAACAAAAGTCATGTCAGATATGTTGGCCAAGCCACCCATTTATACCAAATAAAGGCAGGATTTGCCATAATACTTAATGACTTGCAATAAAGACTTTTAACAGAACAGAGGCAAGGGGAAGAGAGAAGAGAACACTTTCTAAACATGCATGCCTATCCAAAGGTGGTTAAAAACACATTTTCTGAGTGTTACAATAATTCTCTGAAATATTTCCAGTGTTTGAAAACCTCTTGCTTAGTTGTTTAAAGTCGTCCTTTGCTGTCAAACATTCTGGGAGCCTTGAAAAGCGGGAAGGAGTTTAATTACAATGGGAGCAATGTGCAATGCAAGCTAGTGTTTTAACACCTCCAAACAGTGCTTTTGGAGCTAACCGTGGTTAGCAGAAGTGCTGGCGCCGAGGTAACACTACACCACAACTAGCTCTGCAATGAGAGCTATAGTGATTGACACGTAAGATGGGAAGAACAACAAGGAAGGAAAGAATGGAGCCCATGGAACAACCTGATCTCTTAACCATGGTTAGCAGAATAAGAAGCGTCGCATCAGCATTGAGCTAAATATATTCTGTGTTTCATTGTTGTTGTTGTTGTTTAGTCGTTTAGTCGTGTCCGACTCCTCGTGACCCCATGGACCAGAGCATGCCAGGCACTCCTGTCTTCCACTGCCTCCCGCAGTTTGGTCAAACTCATGCTGGTAGCTTCGAGAACACAGTCCAACCATTTTGTCCTCTGTCCTCCCCTTCTTCTTCTCTTTCCCAGCATCAAGGTCTTTTCCAGGGAGTCTTCTCTTCTCATGAGGTGGCCGAAGTATTGGAGCCTCAGCTTCAGGATCTGTCCTTCCAGTGAGCACTCAGGGCTGATTTCCTTAAGAATGGATAGGTTTGATCTTCTTGCAGTCCATGGGACTCTCAAGAGTCTCTTCCAGCACCATAATTCAAAAGCATCAATTCTTTGGCAATCAGCCTTCTTTATGGTCCAGCTCTCACTTCCATACATCACTACTGGGAAAACCATAGCTTTAACTATACGGACCTTTGTCGGCAAGGTGATGTCTCTGTTTTTTAAGATGCTGTCTAGGTTTGTCATTGCTTTTCTCCCAAGAAGCAGGCGCCTTTTAATTTCGTGACTGTTGTCACCTTCTGGAGTGATCATGGAGCCCAAGAAAGTAAAATCTCTCACTGCCTCCATTTCTTCCTCTTCTATTTGCCAGGAGGTGATGGGACCAGTGGCCATGATCTTCGTTTTTTTGATGTTGAGCTTCAGACCATATTTTGCGCTCTCACCCTCATTAAAAGGTTCTTTAATTCCTCCTCACTTTCTGCCATCAAGGTTGTGTCATCTGCATATCTGAGGTTGTTGATATTTCTTCCTGCAATTTTAATTCCAGCTTGGGATTCATCCAGCCCAGCCTTTCGCATGATGAATTCTGCATATAAGTTAAATAAGCAGGGAGACAATATACAGCCTTGTCGTACTCCTTTCCCAATTTTGAACCAATCAGTTGTTCCATCTGTGTTTCGTAGGGATATATATTTTTTAATTTGTGCAAATGTTCAACACAGGCAGGAGAGTAGGATTGCTTCCCATCTTCACCCTCCATTGCTGATTGTACCTTGTCAGCGATTATCACCATGCATTTCAGCTGTGTGTATACTCTCTCCACATGATTCACACCCGCAAAACCACCTGGGATGAACCATTCAGAGAGAACCAACCTGCATATACACAGGGCCAATGAGTGCAATTCCAGTTTCCCCCCTCACTGCCTGATTATGCCCATTGCAAGGATGTCGACACAGCGTTTATTATTTTTCCATATTTCTACTTCCAAGTGTTTCTCAGGTGGTGCAGAAAGAGCGCATTCTGTGATTCCCTTCCCAACATTATGCTGAACATTTCAAGCAATCACAAATGTGGGAAGGGACCTGGTATCCCCCCTCCCCCGGTTAACATGCACATTGAGGCTATTTAGAATATTTTATACAAAGGACAAAAGAATAGCATTTCACAAAAACCTGTTTTGCCTACTGTATGCTATTCCATCCTTTCTTATCTGGCCACTTTATCTCCATGGATTTTTTCCAGAAGATAAATCTTTCAATCAGGATTTCTATACAAGCCGGATCCCTTGTCCACTGGGTTGTATGCTGATTTGTGTGCGTGTCTTTTAGTGATTTTATTCAACTTTTAAAAGACTTGAAAGGCAAGAAACATTAGATGTGCTATTCATTCTACCTGGGGGGGAAGGCCTTTCACCTAGCTCCTCCCCACCTCCCCGGAGTTACTGAACAAGTCAGTGACAGCAGATTGTCACGGGTTTGAAAGGTAATAAAACTCAGTATTAGTAACTATGACCGCAAAACTAAGAAATAAGGATGAGTCACAGATAAGAGATGAACGGAAGTGTTTTGAAGAGTATTTCAGAGGGTATAATAGTCAGTTTAACCTACAAGTAGGAATGAACATATGAGCAGCAAGGCAACATTAAATAAAGGAAGATTTGAGACAAAAATGGGTGGAATAACAGATTGTCCAGTCGACAAAAGACTGCCTAGAATCACAGTGACTGCCTAGAAAGACTACCTAGACAAAAGACTACCAGGGAGAGATGGACTGGGAAGTCCAGGACATAAAGATGAATATTGTATGGTGTGTATATGTTGTAAAAATGCCTTAACAACAACAACAACTCAATGGCTAGGACTGGACTATGCGCTGTGAGCATGAGAGGTTCCTCAGAGACCCTCTTATATAGTAAATACAGTAAGCTTACAACTTCAGCACAGATGCATAAATAAAATGGAAAGCATAATACTGGTGGTCAACAAAAGTGGTTTAAAGACTGTCTCAAGGCAAATCGTAAAAAATGTAGTATAAACACTGACAACTGGGAAACACTGGCCTGCGAGCACTCCAGTTGGAGAACAGCCTTTACCAAAGGTGTCATGGGTTTTGAAGACACTTGAATTCAGGACACAAGGGAGAAACGTGGTAGGAGGAAGGCACGCTTGGCAAATCCACACCATGATCAACTCCCGCCCGGAAACCAATGTCCCCACTGTGGAAGGACGTGTGGATCCAGAATTGGCCTCCACAGTCACTTATGGACTCGTTGTTAAAACCATGTTTGTGGAAGACAATCTTACTTGGTTACGAGTGATCGCCAAAGAAGAAGAAGACATGTGAAAAGGATCCAGGGGTCTTGGTGGACTACAAGCTGACCCTGAGTCAACAGCATGATGCATCAGCCAAAAAAAGGCTAATGCTGTTCTAGGCTTTTCTCTCCCTTGCAATTATTACAACCATGCTTTTCATGATGATGAGCATCTAGTAGCTCTAAAAGTTGGTAAGATTGTGTTTTTGTTCCCCAGTGCTCCTTATGTACAGCCCACCACTGGGTACTGAAATTGAAGGTAAGAAGCTTTTCAACCAGCAAAAGGTCCAGGAATAGATTCTTCTATATTCTTATAGAAGACTTTAAAAGAGGGCTGAACCAATTCATGTAGCAGAAGGCTGCCAGTGGCTCCTAATCATGATGGCTACATGCTACCTACAGCATCAGAGGTACCATATCTCTGAATACCAGGGGTTGGGGAACAACAACACAAGAGGGCTATTGCTCTCATGCGCTGCTAGTGGTCTTCCCCTGGCCATCTGGTTAGCCATGTGGGAAAAGATGCTCAATTATATAGGCCATTGACATGATACAGGAAAGATCTTCTCATGTTCTGAACATGCTGTCTCAACTCCACTAAACTTTCCAAATGGAAAGGTTTCGGCTTCATGAGTATTTTAGATGGGGTTTTTTATTGTGTTCAAATGTGTTTATTTTTTAACTGCATTGCTTTATTTTTGTGTGTGTGTTTGCCCCCCCTCCCCCCATGCTCCTTTGGGAAGGAGAATGGATTATAAATTTTAAAAAATAAAATAAAAGTCTTCTGACAGGTAGGGAAATCAGCAGCAAGAAACAAAAAAAATTAAATATCTTCATATATTAAGGCTTTTCTTTCAAATGAACAGTGCAACAACTAAAAAGTCAGCAATGGGATCCCTTGAGAGTGAGAACATAATTTCCACAAACAAATAATTCCTTAATCACACAATTTTCCTCTTATTTTTTTTATTTTTTAAAATGGCATGTTTCACAAACTGTTTACTCTGAGCCGCAGCTGAAGGATATTGAATCTTTGAAAAATCTTACTAAAGCGTGTAAACATCACTTGATTGGCAATGTACAGTCAAATATTTCCTATTTATGAACTAATTCCTTCACCAGATTCCCATAGTAAAAACGTTTATTGCCATTTCTAAATGAACTGAGCAACGTCGGCTCTCAATGCAACAGTGTTAACCCGAGTCCATGGGAGGGTGGCGTTTTCATATTCCTTAAGGGGGCTCGTGAAAGAACAGCCCCCTTTTTTTAACAAGTGTGTCTTTCTTAATATTTTAACAAGTGCATAGACCTTTTGGGGGGGTGCAGTGCACTGACTCGGCTTCCAACTAATGCATTCAGAATGGCTTTTCGTCTGGAATCTGTCACCTGCGTTGGTTAATGTGAGATAAAAAGCAGATGAGAAGCATTTCATAATGGGCTATACATTACAGCCAGAGTGTTTCTCTTTCGTTTGAACGACATCTGACTCTGCTTTGCACTGATCCAGACTTTGGAGCAATGAACTAATCAGCACTTATTTGACTGGCATTAGTTTTCGATGTCCCCTTCACTAAGATCCGGGCGTTATTTTCAGCCAGAACTCACCGGAACGGAGTTCCAGCACCTGTCAGGTGGGTTGTGGCGCTATTGCCATTCTAAGAGAACAAGAGAGGTAGACACCTCTCTCTGACACCTCTTTTTCTAGGAAAATAGCACTGCTAAGATCCTTTAAAAAAACACACATTTTTATTAGATTTTACAAAAATGAGTTTATAACAATACATATCCACATGAAGAGATTTCTCTGAATCTCGTAACTTCACCCGGTCCCTTCCATGGGTCCTAATGTGAACATTTTCAGCTACATATTATTTCATAATCTACCATACTTTTCCGTGTATAACCTGCCCCCATGTATAATACGCCCCCTATTTTGGGGGGAGATTGCCCAAAGTTGCTGAGCTGGTTTTTTTTTGCAGAGGATTGACAGAGTTGTTGAGCTTTTTTTGGGGGGGTTGCCAAAAATCACTCACCCACTTGGCCGGCAGAAGCAGCTTATTGATCTATGGGCTACTATTAAAATGAGTCTGCATTTTTAATTGTCTTTAAATTGTTCCCCGCCCCCATTATGTTTTTATTGTAATTTTACTGGTGTTAGCCAGCCTGAGCTCTGCCCTCTGGCAGGGGAGGGTGGGGTATAAATAAAACTTTATTATTGTTATTGTTATTGTTATTGTTATTGTTATTGTTACCACCATGGTTCTCAAACTTAATCCGTTCCAGAAGTCTGTTCCAGAACCAAAGCGTTCCAAAATCAAGGTGCGCTATCCCATAAAATGAAAGCAATAATCAACGTACTGTACTATAAAATAAATAAGACAGTATTGTAGATGATGAAAATTAAAATTATTTTTTTCTTCTTACTTGCTCTGGTGATAGTCATTGTTTGGAGGGGAGACTTTTATCCATTTCTGCAGTCACACAATCAATCAATCAATCAATCAGCTGAACTGGGTTCAACACAGTCACAAAAACAAATTAACCAAAAAAGCCTGAAAAACAAAAACGCAAAATCAAAAGTGTCAAATACAGTGGTACCTTGGTTCTTGAACTTAATCAATTCTGGAAGTCCATTTGACTTCAAAATGTTCAAAAACCAAGGCCCAGTTTCTGATTGGCGACAGCCACACTGGACGTTCAACTTCCGAAAAACGTTTGAAAACCGGAACACTTACTTCCGGGTTTTTGGTGTTTGGGGACTAAGTCGTTTGAGAACCAAGGTACCACTGTATTTTGTCTTTTTTCACTCTTCCTCATAAACACATCTGTCATGACGTTTATCCTATTGATGCATACATTTATGTGCATTGCAGATTTATTCTGAGGGTTTTTTCCTTTTTAAAAAATAAACATTTAAACAACTTTAGAAATGTTTTCTTACATAACCCTTTATGCACTCCCTGCATGTCATATTCCAGCCAGTGGATTTTAAACCTCCCTTAATTTCTGCATATTTTCCATGACTGGACTATGTCTCCCCCCCCCCCCCTTTTTTTTTTTTTTAGAAGACGCTGACATTTGCAGCCTCTGGCTTGATGTTTTTCAAATATTCGTCAGGAATATTTGCCAACCCTCAAGACCACAGAAATCGCAAGGTGAACTTTGTGTTTTAAAAGCCAGAAGGGAAAATAATTTCATGGCAATGATGAAGGATTGGGAAATAAAGACCATCAGCACCCATTGTAAAGAAAATAAATATGGCATCCAGCGAGCTGCATGGAAAGGAGGAAAGGAAGATGGATTAAAATTTCATTTCAGGAGAACCATGGTCTCTGTGGAACCCTACATGCGTGGAAAGTGCAGGGCTCCACTGTGAAAGCCAGTGTGGTGTAGTGGTTAAGAGCGATAGACTCGTAATCTGGGGAACCGGGTTCGCTTCCCCGCTCCTCCACATGCAGCTGCTGGGTGACCTTGGGCTAGTCACACTTCTTTGAAGTCTCTCAGCCCCACACACCTCACAGAGTGTTTGTTGTGAGGGAGGAAGGGAAAGGAGAATGTTAGCCACTTTGAGACTCCTTCGGGTAGTGATAAAGCGGGATATCAAATCCAAACTCTTTTTCTTCTTCTTCCTGTGTCTGAAATTATGGAGAGCCTCAGCCACGATGGCCAATAGTTAAGAACAAAGGGGATTGTGTGACTGGAAAGTACCACATTGGCTCTCTCCAAAGTCCATGTCTTTGGAAACCCATTAAATTCAGTAGCAAGCGTCTATCAAACACTTGTTCACATGAGGGTGTGTTTTTTTAAGAGTTCAACTTCTAAACGCAGGTTGTTCTTTAAGAGTTTTAAACATGGATTTTTAAATGTAGAGTTGTAAATGTAGTGTATTAAACACTGGCGTCCACCTCTGAGGGTCTTCTGGCGGTTCCCTCACTGCGAGAAGTGAGGTTACAGGGAACCAGGCAGAGGGCCTTCTTGGCAGTGGTGGCCTCCCTGTGGAATGAGGAGATAAATAACTACACAACTTTTAGAAGACACCTGAAGGTAGCCCTGTACCATGAAGTTTTTAATGTTTCTTGCTTTATTATGTTTTTATATGTGCTGGAAGCCGGATGTAAATATTAGTAGTACAGTAGTACCTCGGCTCCCAAACATCTTGGAAGTTAAACGTTCTGGCTCCCCAACAATTGAAACCTGGAAGTGACTGTTCCGGTTTTTGAACGTTCTTTCAGAAGCCAAATGTCCTACAGGGTTTCCATGGCTTCCAATTGGCTGCAGGAGCACCCTGCAGCCAATCAGAAGCCGTGCTTTGGAATTCAAACATTTTGGAAGTCAAACAGACTTCCAGAACAGATTCTGTTTGACTTCCAAGGTACGACTGTATTAGTACTAGTATTACTATTGCGTGCTGAGGTCCCCCAAAACACCCTCACCCCAATAACTCACACAACACACATAATTTTTGTTTAAGGTTTTTGGCATAATTTTGGCCACAACTTTATTAGCATACAAATTGTGAGTGGTTGCTTAGACATTGGTTAAGACTATCTGTCCCCCCCGCCTTGGGGACAGCACTGGCTCCCGGATTCCAGCGAAAGCCAGTGTGGAGGAACAAGTTCAGGGATAACTGGAGCTGCGACACAGACCCTCAGCTTCTCCCCGCATGCTCCTAGGGGTCTTACACGGCCCAAACCTGATTCCAGGGGTTTGGACGAAAGGATGGTAAGCCCCAGAATTCCTTTAATGGAATTCCCGGCAGCAGCAGCATTGGAGGGGCAGGCACAGCCAATCCATACCCCTCCACCAACCAATTTAAACCAATGCCTAACTGCCAACCTTACAAGTTGTGACGATTTGGTAAGCAGTAGGCAAAACCCAAAAGGCACACACTAATCAGCCAGTCGAGAAAATTCCTACTAGGCCCCCGCACCAATGCGGACGACCCCATGACAGGCAAAGCAAGGTCAAGGCGCAAGCCCAAACAAGGGAGGGCGGGCGGGAGATCCGATGTCCACAGCAAAAGAGAAAGTAGCCTGCTGTGGACCTTGCTTAAATAACCTCTGATCCCACCCATAAATTTGCAACATCAGATTTACCCCAGCAACACCAACCACCAACCAACGTTAGGCCCTTTAATCTCCATCTGCCTATTTACAACAGGGTGCTTTGACCGTCCCCATCCGCAACACGTGCTCTCCTTTAGTGAGAACACGCTTTAGTATTAGTTTTATTAAATTTTCTAATACGTTCTACTGTTTTTGACATATCCTAATAAAAATAGCATCTTATGTCAAAGAGCACCAGATTTAGATGTTTTTTACTGGGGGGGAAAAGAATACCCATGTTTGTGATGAGTGGGTAAGATTTAGTGACGATGGTTTGAAACGGGTTTTCACAACCCGTAACCCACCAAACCAAATATGGAGTGGCCACCATAAATCTGTTTTTCTGCCTTGAACTGCAAAAACAGTGGTGTCATGCAGCAGCCAGGTGACCACCATGCATTTAGCAGCATGTACTGGTAGTAGGTCTGGTTTTACAATAATAAGAATATTGGTGTCTGCTAAATGATAAGTTGCAATAAGATTGCATTCTCCACTTTAGTGTTGCAAATAAAAAAGAGATATTTTTCTTAATGGGAAATAATGCATGCTTGAGCAATGCTTGTCAGAAATGCAGAGTGGGTCCTTGTATTGGATATTTATGGGTTATTTAGTTTGGCTTCTCATTTGCTTTCAACATTTAAGAGGAGTGCCATTAATGCAATTCATTGCTAAGAGTTTACTGACAAGAAAATCTGCACAGTGAAGCCATATATGATTTTTTAAGAAACATATTTTTTCAGGTGAAACTATTAACCAGGGTCCCAATTAAGCTCACTGTTTCCTGAGATTTTTGTATGTGGTGCTCCAAGAAAGAGAGTTGCGTGGAAATACAGGCTGGATGGTGTAAGAGTGCAAGCAGGTGAGCCAAATGGACTAAGTCTTCACCTGAAGACAAAGGTGAATGGGGCACATTAAAATCTCTTAATCATAACAAGGTGAAAACCTCAGTTTGGGGATGGAGGAGGAATTAATTTTAAACGGATTTATGCACAGATTTTGAGATCTCCAACCTAACATGTATTTTTAAATGCTATTTTTCTCTTTCAAAATATCACTTCGAGACGTATTTTGATGCATTAAAACTGCTGAGAGGTGTGTAGTAGGTCCATAACATTGATGGGAGAGCAGAATCTGGTAGCATAGATCAGATTTGACCCACACATTAGTTGGAGGCGTACAAATCAAATAATTTTGTATAGGAATTTCCAAAGGTCCCATTCCTCAACCCCAACTGTTGCAGGCTGGCAAAATCCTTTATGGAAAAACCGGTCAACCTTTCCGTCTGCACCTTTGTCAACTCACCCCTTTTTCCTTTGGTTCCTCTCTTCTTTTTTTATCTACTCTTCCATATTGCATCCATCCAATCTATTTCCCTACTAGGTATTTCAGAGGGTTGCCTTGTGTTCCCTTTTTCTGGGACATGTCCTATTTTTCATGGGTAGAGTTGCCATAGCGATCCATAGTTAAAAGTAGCAGTCGGCAAATGTGTGCTCTTCCTTGCTCTTCAAAATATGGCAGCCCTAGACCAGGCTACAGCAGTGGCATTGCAGAGGAGAGCAACTGCTATCTGCTTGCTTGCAGTCTTGCTCTCCGTCACTTGGTGACAATAGCAGGGAGGCAGTGGTGAACCCACTGAGGGATTGGGGCCCACACAGAGATGGTGTTGTGCCCCAAAACCTGGACACCCTATTGTGTGCATCTAAGATAATAAGATAATATGGTACATATAAGGTCCGTATAGTAAAAGCTATGGTTTTCCCAGTAGTGATGTATGGAAGTGAGGGCTAGACCATAAAGAAGGCTGATCGCCAAAGAATTAATGCTTTTGAATTACGATACTGGAGGAGACTCTTGAGAGTCCCATGGACTGCAAGAAGATCAAACCTATCCATTCTTAGGGAAATCAGCCCTGAGTGCTCACTGGAAGGACAGATCCTGAAGCTGAGGCTCCAATACTTTGGCCACCTCATGAGAAGAGAAGACTCCCTGGAAAAGACCCTGATGTTGGGAAAGATGGAGGGCACAAGGAGAAGGGGACGACAGAGGATGAGATGGTTGGACAGTGTTCTCGAAGCTACCAGCATGAGTTTGACCAAACTGCGGGAGGCAGTGGAAGACAGAAGTGCCTGGTGTTCTCTGGTCCATGGGGTCACGAAGAGTCGGACACGACTAAACGACTAAACCACAACAAAGATAATAAGTGCATATGAACTTTCAGAGATTAAGGCCATATTCACCAACATTTCTACGATGAAAATAGAAATGTTCTATTTAACAACAACAACAATTTCATTGTGTATACTCCGCCGATCTGACAGGGTTGCTCTAGCCACTCTGGGTGGCTTCCAACACATATGAAAACATAATAAAACATTACACATTTAAAAAGCTCCCCTCTACAGGGCTGCCTTCAGAAGTCTCCTAAAGGTTGTATAGTTACTTATCTCCTTGGCTCGCGGGTCGCATAACTCCAGAACCTCCAACATTTCTCGAAAGAAAATAGGAACATCCTCCATACCTTCCGACATTTCTCTGATGAAAATAGGGTTGTCCTAAGGGAAAGCGGGACATTCTGGGATCAGATCAGAAACTGGGATGGCTTCTGTAAATCCAGGACTGTGCCTGAAAAATAGGGACATTTGGAGGGTCTGTAAGGCCCAGCTTGTGGGTGTTGAAGAATACACCTTGAAACTGTGTGCCCTATGACTCATGGTCTAGTATGCCCAGAGTGGCAAACCTGGGTTTGCTGCTGCACAATGTGTGGAAAAGCCATTTTATATCAAAAGCTATGGTTTGGAAGCAGGTTTAAACCTGACATGCTGTCCCTGGCCAGAGCAAGACAATCCGGGCAAATTATTTTCACAAGGACTATAAAACATATAAGAGACCCCCAACAGGACCACCCATCCTTTCTGTCTTAAGAGTGGATCTACACACTGGAAGGAAACGCTGTAAATAAGTCAAAAATTAATTGTTATAACCAGTGCTTTTTTCTGGAGGTATTCAAGGCAATGCAGTACCGGCACCTTTTTTTCTAGAAGAAAAGCAAAGCTTACAACAAAAGAAAATAACTGCTATGGAAAATCCCAAATATTTTATTTTATTTTATTTTATTTTATTTTATTTTATTTTATTTTATTTTATTTTATTTTATTTTATTTTATTTTATTTTATTTTATTTTATTTTCTCTCCAGCACCGTTTGGTATTGCATGTTTATAACACATTTGAGGTGCTATTTTTTGACTGGCGTAGCTAAGTCCTAAGTGTTCTAAAACCAACCTTGCAACAGTAAAGTAAACTCCTTGGCCAAAAGTACAGGAATGAGTTTGCCCTCCAAAGGTTAATACATCATCATTTTTACCAGCCAGCTAAACAAAAAATGGCACAGATCCTGCCACTCAGGTTTTCAAGTATCATCTACATAATACAACCCAGCTTCTTTGAGATTAGGGAGAAAGGGGACCAAGCCAAGGAGACAATGGCTGAATGAACCTCTCCAGTTGACATCACAAAACCATCATGCTATGGGATTGGCTGAATGAGCCAGCTAGGGCTCAGTCCTGCTTGTTGATACAAGTGCCAGTTGAACCCACCCCCCCCCCCCTTCAACACAGCCAATCTTGCCTTATCGTGGTGGTATGGGTTGATGAAAGGCCCCAAAAAATAAATAAACATAAGGATTTGCCTAGTGTAGGGTTGCCATATTTCAAAAAGTGAAAACTCAGACACAAAACCTGTTGAGCTTTTCTGTTTTGTTTTGTTTTGTTTTTGCCAAAGTTGTTGAGCTTTATTTGCAAAACCGCAAAAAAGCTGTTTTTGAGCAAATTCAAACAGTTACCATATTTTTCGTTCTATAGGACGCACTTTTTCCCCTCCAAAAATTAAGGGGAAATGTGTGTGCGTCCTATGGAGCAAATGCAGGCTCCTTGGCTTCAGCAATAGCAACGCGAAGCCTCCAAAGCGCAGAGGGAGCGCTCCCTCCATGCTCCGGAGGCTTCGCATTGCTTTCGCTGAAGCCTGGAGAGCGAGAGGGGTCGGTGCACACCGACCCCTCTCGCTCTCCAGGCTTCAGGGATGGCCCCTGAAGCCTTTGGAGGGCAGCACGAGTTCCTGCTGTGCTCCGCAGGCTTCAGGTTCCTTTTGCTGAAGCCAGGAGAGCAAGATTCTCCTGGCTTCAGCAGAGAGGGAGAGCTGCGCAGCGCCCCTTCAGCCAAGTGGGAGAAGAAGTGGAAGGGGCTCCATTTCTCCTGCTGCTTCGCTGAAGGGACGCTGAGCAGAGAGGGGGTAATTTTTTTTCTTCTTGTTCTCCCCCTCTAAAACAAGGTGCGTCCTATGGTCGGGTGCATCCTATAGAGCGAATAATACGGTATTTATGAAAACTGGCAAAACGGCACTGCCAACGTGGCTTGCCACACATCCAGATTTCCCTACACACTGCTTTTGATCACAGTATTCCAGGTATGTCCGGGAAAATGGCAACCTTAACTAGCATGCCCAGCTGTCCTGAATGAAATGTCTTCCCTTGGGTACAGTTGTGCTGAAGAGCCTCCTGTTTGAGCAGCTCAAGCCCATTTAATTGAACAATCCCTCAAAAAGTGATCTTTTCTAATGAGAATGAAAGGTTTTGTGTGGCATTGCTGTTGATCGTATACACGACATGGTGTATACTGTTCCAGAATCTCTCTCCTCATATAAATGGAGTGCTCCTGTCTCTTTGAAAAGCATTTTAAGCTCTTTTCAGGTTTTCAGGGTGCTCAGGTTTCTTTCATTTGCCTGCCCCTCTTCCTGAGCACTCCAGCAGGTATTAGAGCTCAGAGGTTTCTGGTCTCCAAGTAGTTAAGTCTACATCAGCACTAATAGCTATGAGCTCATCTCGTATAAGCACATTTTTTCGTTAAAAACCCCGCAACCTCGGAAAAAAATGCGAGCACTCTTAAACAGCCCGGCTCGGAATAACTCATGATATGACGCATACCACAGGAAATAAAGTGGTATGAGGCACCTACAAAATATTTTTCAAACAAGTCATTGAAGCCGTAAGCCCCATGCCTCAGCTTTTAGGAAGTCACTTATTAAGAATCAACACCAGCCGTGCCAAGCTAAGCTCTCGCACTTGGTGATTTTCCAATTGAATATTCAGGGCCCCGTCTCGGTCTTGTTTTCAGGGAAGTACATGCCTGGAATGTTAGCAAGCTATTTGCTGGAGAGAGAGAGAGAGAGAGAGAGAGAGAGAGAGAGAGAGAGAGAGAGAATGCCCACAACAAGCCCAATGTTGATCACATTAATGCATTTGAGTGGGTATAGAGTGCAAATCATTGAAAGCACTTCCAGATCTCGGTTGCCGGGGGACAAAGCAGACTCTGTTCTCCGATCTGATGGTCATATTTTTCTGGGGAGGATGTGGTGGAGGAAGAGGGAACGCTGCCAACCCCTGTCGAATGGTTCCAAACAGGGCCTAGGCCTAGCTCTTTGGCCATTGATGAGCGGGAAATGAAACACAGATGGGTCAGATGCGTGAGGAGAGGGGGGATTACAGGTCAGGCCAAGGAGTGGGAATAAATTAAGTGCTTATGAGGTACAGAATGGAACATTGTGGAACCGAAACAGAGCGGGATTGGGGGGGAGAGAGAGAAAGAAACGTACATCCTAAAGCTGTTAGGCAAGGGGGGTGATAAAGCTCCTCTCTCCCAGTCACTGGAAATACACCATATCCCTGCTGGGATTACTGCGCAATTGTCCTACGGATTCCTAGGTATGGTATGGGCATTTGGGAGCATGCAACCCCCTGGAGCGATCCGTAGGGAGGGGGAAGAAACACTAGAAAGAGGTTATTTACAGAGAGTAAGGGCGGGACGAGACATTACGGGAGCGATGGAGCTGTAGCCAAAAGTAGCAACTTCACGTTTCCTCCTCTCCTCCCTACCCCCGGTAGCATTTAGTAAAGTGAAACGTGATGTCATTGCGTTCCGGTTTCTGTATACCCCATCCAGCTTTGAATCCAACTGCAGAAGCAGTTTGGTGAGCTGTCACCATCTAGTGCCCAGTGCTGGCTTCTCCTTCCCTCAACCGCCACTACATGGGCTTCTGGTGTATCCTCTTGCCCTGAGGAGAGCAGAGTAGAAGAAAGAGACCGCCTCATCAAAACCGTTGTTGGCACTGTTGTTGTTGTTGTGGAAAAAAATAAAATGACAACAACTCTTCTCGTCGTATTAAATTCACGTGCAACGCTCTGTGAGATCAGCCTAAAAAAAGAGATACACAAATATGTTAAATTAATGGTTTGCAACATGGTAAGACCAGCCACGGCTTGAAATAGTTACCAGGGAAAATATAATAGGTGTAATGCCCTGGATTTACCATACAGCTGCCCTCTGTGTTAGGAGCTCCAGACCACAGCAACCATCGGGCATCTTCCCTGTGTTGAAATTTCACGGCTTGTTTTCTTAAAAAGGCATCTCATTCTTGTAATACGTATTAATGTTCCTCTGAAAAGCCAGTGCAAGGGGCCAAGAACACTTGCTAGGCCATTTACAAAAAAAACCAAGACCTTTTTCTTATGAGGATGCTCTCTGGGTTTATGGTTCTCAGTTAACTAAGAGGGTCAGCTTAAAGGTCTCCCCCAAACTCAGCTCAAGGAGTGTGCATGCACAATGTCTGAGAAACAAAAACCTCCAGGAAGTCATTGTCCTTTCTTCGTAGGTCAGCACTGGAGCTATATCCTCCAACATTTCTCCAATGAAAATAGGAACGTCCTATTCCACCACCACCACCACCATCATCATCATCATTCCCCACCCATCTGGCTGGGTTGCCCCAGCCACCCTGGGCGGCTTCCAATATTTATAAAAACATAATAAAACATTTCATATTCTTTAAAAAAAGACCTACACAGAGCTGCCTTCAGATATCTTCTAAAGGTTGTATAGTTTCTTATCTCTTTGGCTTGGGTGTCATATAACTCCATATCCGCTAACATTTCTCCAATGAAAACAGGAACATCCTACCATACCCTCCAACATTTCTCTGATGAAAATAGGGGTGCCCTAAGGAAAAGCAGAACATTCTGGGATCAAATCAGAAACCCAGACAGCTTCTGTAAATCTGGGATTTTCCCTGGAAAATAGGGAGACTTGGAGGGTCTGCTGGAGCCCAGTCACTTTCCATTCCATCTTCAGTGTTACATGAGCTTCCTAGTGCAGTTTATTGTATAGTTCTGAAAAGTGGAGCCTCTCCAACCTGGTACCGTTATCAGATATATGGCACGAGGAATTCCCCTCACCCCATGTAAAACACTGGCACACACTACTGAGGTACAAGATTTGTCCATTTACCCATTTTTTCATGTTTTAAAACACAAACCTTATTTTCAAAGGCTGATTCTGTACAAAGAAGGCCTTTAAAAAGTCAACACAGCTCTAATTCTTTCTTGCGGATCTGATGGAGTAGATTTGGCTGACTCTGGAGTGTTTTGACCTTTGAAATGAAAAAAGAAAGTCCGTGAGACAATACCATCTCTCGGCAAGATGTTGTTGTCACTCTGAATTTTCACTTCAGCCACTGGCCAGACGCCACAACCACAGTCTTGTTCGAATGGTGTTAAGTCTCACCACAGTGCCATGTCTGATACCCAACACTATCTATTTGGCCATAAATCATTGCCTGTCAACTGGGCCCCCTCCGGACTTGTATAGTAATAAAACTGAGGCAATTTGGCATAAAGGATGGGGGCTAGAAAAAATATCTCATGTGGTTCCACTATTTCACCCCAGGTCACCTCATTTGCAAACTCTAGCTACTCACTTACAAATTTAATGTGGCAGGGGGAACTCCATTGCTGATGCTACAAAATAATTTTGTGCTTATGATCAAATGGTAATAACTGCCTTTTACCGATCATTAACAGTCATTCATTTCGTTTGTAATTAGAATGGACAAATATGTCCATTTCCTCTCTGTGACACTTTCACACATTTTGCTCTGTTCCATTTCCACATCCGCCTGCAATTTGTCTATTTATTTTAAAAAAGCAGCCCTCTCAAAATATGTATTTTCAAATGCCATTTTTCTCTATCAAAGTATTACTTTAAGACATATTCTGATGCACTGAAACTGCTGAGAGGTGTAAATATCATAACATCGAGAGAAGAGCAGAATCTTGTGGTGTAGATAGGATTTGACCCACACATTTGTTGGAGGAGTACAAATCTAGGATTGCCTAGAAGTAAAAATCCGGACACAGTTGCTGAGCTTTTTGAGGGCGATTGTCCAAAGTTGGGTGCCCAGCGTGCACATGCCATGCCATCATGACATCAGCACAATGTGACGTCATGGCATCATGCCATGTCATGACAGTGTGGTGCATTTACGCACTCTGGAGCCATGACAGCAACTGGGCCAGGGCCTGCTTCTCCACTGTGGATGCACTCCAGAAGCAAGCAGTGGTAGATGGCGGCAGCAGAGGTGGAGCCTGGACACCCAAAGCAAAAAAATTGTGGGTGCCTGAACAGCTGGGGGGGTTACCATTCGGCGTGGTCTGAGTCTGGTCCTAGGTCGAGGGTATGGGGGCTGTCCGTCAAGGGCAAAGCGGGGTCCAAGGCAAGGAGCCAGGCATGGTCAGGAACTCTGGAAAAGCAGGACAGGGTGCAGGCAGGAACAGGTTACCAACGCTGTTGCTTCCGCAACCTGGGACTGGGCTGACTGGCCTTTATCTCCTCTGAGGCATAGGGCGGCCCCGGTCCACAGGTGACTCGCCTCTCCTGGCCTTAAGGCGAGCACTCCTCCTGTGAGAACTTAGTTCCCTCCGCCTCTCTGCCCTGAGCCTCTGCAGCTCTGGAGAGGCTGGAGGGTTACTGGACCCAGAGGCAACCTCAACTTCCCCTGACAGGGCTGGGAGAGGAGCACCTGCAGGCAATGGCTCCTCGATCACCTCCAGAGCCAGAGCGGATTCAGCTGGTGTCTGCTCCTGAGGATCCGGCACAGGTGAGGGCCCTTCAGGTTCAAGCCCCTGCCCCAGCTCAGCCGGCCCTGGAGGCGGGGACTCCTGTGCAGGCTGGGATTCCTCAGGTTCAGCCTCTGAATCGGATTTCCAGGCCATCACACAGGGCCTCTTGGATGTTTTTTTTCAAGCCCCCATAAAAGGTACTGGTGGCCTAGTAATGTATGAGCGCAGGTGGTGCTGTGATCTAAACCAGGTATAGGCAAACTCGGCCCTCCAGATGTTTTGGGACTACAACTCCCATCACCCCTTACCACAGGTCCTGTTAGCTAGGGATGATGGGAATTGTAGTCCCAAAACATCTGGAAGGCCAAGTTTGCCTATGCCTGATCTAAACTGTGGGATGTGTTACATCAGTACAGTCAATTACAACTTTAATTCCTAGAGTGGACAGAGACGGGAGGATATGTAACTTCCTGTTCGTCTTGTAAATGACACCGCAGATGAGTGTGACTCTATAAAAGGCAGAGTCACACAGCCATTTTCTCTTCTGTTCGATTTCAACTCTGTTCAATTCAGTTCAGTTAAGTCTCTGGCACTCAGCCAGCAGCACCTAGGCCCATCTTCGCAAAGGATGTGAGCCACGTTATATGTTTTAACCTGAAGCTTAAAGACTGCCTTCTAGGATTTGTACTGTGAGCAATTTATGAGTAAACTTACTGTTATACTTTTAAAAACAGACTCATGAGTCTTTATTGTATTTCAAGAGGGAGAAAAGGGGACACCAGGAGGAATCCATCTGAGCAAGCCAGATTGGATTAGTCATCTTGTAAGGATTCAAACAAATCTAATCAACTAGCTTCCGTGAATATAGAGGGGCTTTGCTCTGCTACATCTACTAGAGTGAGTGAGTGAGTGAGTGAGTGAGTGAGTGAGTGAAGGAAGGATAATACTTAACAAATATTTCCTTGTCTATTATCCTAAGCATCTCCATATAAACCACTGAGCCCCTTGGGCTTGCCGATCAGAAGGTTGGCGGTTCAAGTCCCCATGATGGAGTGAGCTCCCATTGCTCTGTCCCAGCTCCTACCGACCTAGCAGTTCAAAAGCACACAAGTACAAGTAGATAAATAGGTACCACTGTGGTGGGAAGGTAAATGCCGTTTCTGTGCGCTCTGGTTTCTGTCATGGTGTCCCATTGCACCAGAAGCAGTTTAGTCATGCTGGCCACATGACCCAGAAAGCTGTCTGTGGACAAACGCCGGCTCCCTCGGCCTGAAGCGAGATGAGCGCCGCAGCCCCTTTGACTGGATTTAACCATCCAGGGGTCTTTACCTATATGAGCACACCATGTTGGCAACTCCTGTGTTAAAGCATTCATCGTATAGACAAAGACCAACTTGTGGGGTTGACTTCAGCACTTACATAATGCCGGTAGCAACTCACTTCTGTGAAGCAGCACCATATCCAGGCAGCAAATTCCAAGAGAGGGGCGATCTTCTTGCCTTCCGTTGGCCACCTCATGAGAAAAGAAGACTCCCTGGAAAAGACCCTGATGTTGGGAAAGATGGAGGGCACAAGGAGAAGGGGATGACAGAGGACGAGATGGTTGGACAGTGTTCTCGAAGCTACAAACATAGGTCTGACCAATCTGCGGGATGCAGTGGAAGACAGGAGTGCCTGGCGTGCTCTGGTCCATGGGGTCACGAAAGTCAGACACGACTAAACAACAACAATATATCTCTGTGCAGCACTGCAGGCAGCAGTTGGGGAGGCAGTTCCATTCCAGAAGAGTAGGGAATCGTTTTAAACTTGTTGCTTCAGGTGCAAAAGAACCCCAAACCCACAACGTCTCGGGTGTCGCTTCCCCACCAAGGCTTTGTTGTTAAATTTGCTAACATTTTGTGCCTATTGAGAAAGCCTCCTTAGAGGGGTGCGGACCTCAATAAGAGAACGGCTGTGCTCTTAATGAAAAAAACCTTCAGGATATTTCCTGAAGAAGGAGGGGAGTGTTCCCAGCTGTTAGCTCAGGTCTCTTTCTGGAGAACATCTGGAAATGCATCTCCAGGGACTGCATCTGGCTTCACTTCCCAGCCCTCTGTCTCACTGATCTGGTTCCGTTCTGGCCCTCTGTACTCATAGTTCAAAGAACAGCAAGGCCTGTTAAGAAATTACTGCCATATTGTTCAGCCGGTCGCAACGAGCAAATATATGGAATCATAATTGGGAACATATTAAGGGAAACAGCTCGATAGAGATAAGCTGTTCAACTACATATGCTTCTTCATGAGGGCTTAGTGCCAATCCTAGAGGGTTTTCTTTTTCCTTTTGCTTAAAAAGCGAGGGGGGGGGACTTAAATGTTTGTTACCAGTCCTTTTGAACTTCTGGCAAAGCAGATGGTAAAGCATTTTTTGATTCAAATGAAAAGCATCCTAGTATAAAAATAGCTTGCTCTCCCAGACCTCTCAAATTGAAACCATTGGCGGATTATTTATATATTTTTTGTTGCCCTCTTTCCTACGAATCTCATTAACATATGCATTTCTGAATTGCAGGCTAGTCTGGCCTGAATAGATATTTGACTTATTGTATACATCTGCATGGCAAAGACCAAGCGCATATGGCATATAATAGAACAAATTCTGTTTCCCCGCCCTCGCAAGACTGGGGTGGAATTTACACACATATAAAAAGCGCTGTGAAAATGCTTTTTTAAAAAATGTTTTGAAAAATACATTGAATTTGGCGTAGCTCACTGTCACCACCTAGTGTCACATTTGTATATTGCACTTTTGTTGTTGTTTAGTCATTTAGTCATGTCCGACTCTTCGTGACCCCATGGACCAGAGCACACCAGGCACTCCTGTCTTCCACTGCCTCCTGCAGTTTGGTCAAAGCTGGTAGCTTCGAAGACACTATCCAACCATCTCGCCCTCTGCCGTCCCCTTCTCCTTGTGCCCTCCATCTTTCCGAACATCAGGGTCTTTTCTAGGGAGTCTTCTCTTCTCATGAGGTGGCCAAAGTATTGGAGCCTCAGCTTCAGGATCTCTCCTTCCAGTGAGCACTCAGGGTTGATTTCCTTAAGAATGGAAAGGTTTGATCTTCTTGCCATCCATGGGACTCTCAAGAGTCTCCTCCAGCACCATAATTCAAAAGCATCAATTCTTCGGCGATCAGCCTTCTTTATGGTCCAGCTCTCACTTTACAACACATTTAAAACGTTTTATTTGCAGCTGTATAGCTGAGTGCCCAGGACTCAGGGCAAAACATAGGCTTGGCGGAAGAAACGAACCAGAGATCTATGGGGCAAACTGTTTAGCTTTTCTCACGTGGGAATGCAATCAATCAATGGGGGGAAGGGGAATGACAGCACTGTCGAAACTGGAATGGGCCTTGGCTAGGGAAGAGAAGAAGATAATGATGATAATAATAACAGATGAATCCATATTGCCTAAAACTGCTGTTCTAAGTTGAGCAAAAGCTTACTTGCATTTTGCTAGCAAAAGCTGCTTGCTCTGTGCGTGTTCTGAATTAAAGAAACCACACTGCCACTTGCAAAAGTCATCTGCCAGGTGGGGCAGAGTCAGTTACATGGATCACTGTACGGTGGCTTTTGGTGAGACCTCACAGTGTTCTCATGAGATCTTGCTGAGCGCCACGAGATCTCGCTGAAAGCTGCAGCCTCCACTTCTCCAAACTGCTATGCAGTTCCCCAGCCAAATCATGCATTTAAAAATGAATATACTAAACAAAAGGTTCATAAAAATGTAAATGTTAGTGATATTCACATACCAAAATGCACTATAGGGATATTGCTTGCAAAGATGCCAATATTAGGCAAAATTGTACAGGTGAATTTTCAGGGATGCTTAAAAAAAAACACAAAACCCTCAAGCTGATGCAGAAATATTGCGTGAGCGGAACTTAAAACTAGGAAGCTGAAAGAAACTGAAATTCACAGGTTTGACCATCGCTGTTCCTGAGTGACATAAGGGGGAGCTGACTGGCACCGTGAAGAGTCCTTTATGCTACAAACCAAGAATAAACATTTCCCTGAGCCGATAGAGAAGGAAAAGGACCAAAAAGGAGTAAATGGAGTCACCTCTAAAAATCTTGTCATCAGCTCACATCCCTAGTATGAAAAAGCATTCGGAAAACATTTCAAAAAGTATTAAATTAAGCAAAAGGTTTTCCAGTCTCATAATAAATGTAATATTTTTGTGCACTATTATAATTGTAACATGTGGAACTTCACAGAATTGCTTCTCTCGTCATTCCGTTTGTAATCAGGACAGTTTTATGGGAATAATGTAGAACAGTAGGGCATGTCTTCGTGAGATTCATAAAACAGTCAAATGTTCGGCTGATGTTACTATTCTATCATTCTTATAAGGCCCAAACTTGCTACTCAAGATTTATTGTAAAGCCGGTTTCTTTTCCAAAGTTGTTATGTGGTTGTATAGATTTTGCAAGTCGTTAGAGCCTTTGTTACAGAACTATTTTGATCGATGTAAACGCAATAAGGTCTGGTAAAAATTAATAAAGAAAAATAAACAACACGGCTGAAAGTTACATTTACTGTGCAAGCTATGTAAATTAGATTAACTTGAAGCTGCCATAAATCTGGTGTGACTGTTGGTTGTTAGAACTAAAGATGAATGCTTAGCACTAAAACCACGCTTTCTAAGTACTAGTCGTAACGATATTTTTGTAATGTGTTACTACAGCAAGCTGCTATCATCATTCCCTCAGATGGGAGCCTGAGAAAAATAGTGGTTTGCCTGTGATAGTGATAAGATTAGAACTGGGCTGCTTCTAGTTTATATATTGTTACATGCCACCCCAACCTCTGAGCGGTGCAAGATTCCAGGGGTTCTGAGATAGATAAGATAAAACTTTATTCGCATTAGCCAATGGCCATAGCAACAGTAAAACATTACAGTGGTACCTCAGGTTACATATGCTTCAGGTTACATACGCTTCAGGTTACAGACTCCGCTAACTCAGAAATAGTACCTTGGGTTAAGAACTTTGCTTCAGGATGAGAACAGAAATCGTGCTCCAGCGGTGCGGTGGCAACGGGAGGTCCCATTAACTAAAGTGGTGCTTCAGGTTAAGAACAGTTTCAGGTTAAGAACGGACCTCCGGAATGAATTAAGTACTTAACCCGAGGTACCACTGTGCAGAAAAGGAAATTTGATATAAGAGCACAATTTAAAGTCCTGAATCAGCAGTCAGTTCCGGGGGTTCTGAGAGCTTACCCGGGGTTTTGTTTCCTCAGAATGAGGGACAGCGGAGACTGTGGTGTCTTTATGATCTATGGTTTATTGACACTCACATATGAAATCTGAGGATACTGGGGGGGGCACAGCATCAACACCCCAAGAAGTTCATGCTCTGCTCAGAGCCACAGTCTTAGATTCCTGCAGAAATCAGGCATGGCTCTGTCTCACAGGCTTCTGCCTGCAACCAGTCTTGCTCTTGTCTTTTTAACTACCAGATAGTTGAGGGAGAGAGCATCCTCCATTTTCCCTTTAGCACAGAGCCCCTTCCTTTGTTAGCTGAATGGCCCATATTTAAAGGGCCATTACCAAGAAACTCATCAACTGTTTTGCCCAAGCCTGCAGGGAGTTCAGCCTTACCGTCATCCTGACAAAGACCCATATTCAGGGTGTCACTCTGTGCATCAGCACTGGTGTCCACACTCAGTATAGACAAATATTATTATTAATAATAATAACCCAAAATTCTCCTAAAACACACATTTTCTGTGAAGCAATTTCCCCAATATGTGTGTTATTTTCAACGATCTATGCTATGCTTTATAGCGGGAAGGTAAATGGCGTTTCCGTCTGCTGCTCTGGTGCCGGTTTGCCGGAGCAGCGTCGTCACGCTGGCCACGTGACCCGGAAGTGTCTGCGGACAGCGCTGGCTCCCGGCCTCTAGAGTGAGATGAGCGCACAACCCTAGAGTCTGTCAAGACTGGCCCATACGGGCAGGGGTACCTTTACCTTTTATGCATGTATGTGCAGACTTTACCCTAGTATACTCCTTCATGTACAAAACACTTGGTTGGAGAACTGCGTGACAACATTCAGAGAAGCACGAATTATTTAGAATGGCTCTGTTTCCATTTGGTTCTTATTTGGGAAAGTGCAAGCTTTGGTATGCTCACATTTAAATGTGAACAGAACCAAATTTCTCAGCCCATTCCTATCCTCTAAATGAAAGTATCTGGTCAACGCATCTGGATAATTTAAAGGCGACAATGCATAAAATGGATGAACACATTTCTGTATCCTTACATGTAAACCTGCCCCCTTGTAGCTGTCCCAACACAAACACTGTCTGCATCTTTTTAAGATTTAAAGATTTAAATTGAGACTATCCAAGGCAGCAGAGATATGAGATGATCAGAGCCCCACCAAACTCAAAGCATGGGAAGTCCCAACAAAAAAATTATAATTCAGGCAGAATATTTGGAATAATTGACATGTAGTTGTATAATTTGGAATATTTAATGTGATTTGATTGGATTGTTAAAATGGGAAACTTAATAAAAATGATTTATTAAAAAAAAAGAAAAAAAAAGTTCAAGATACTGAATTGTGAGCATACATTTAAAATATCCTTTATTTTGACCCTAAGGGAAAAGAGCTGCCGATTTGGGCAACAAATCTCCTAATTGTTTGGGAGAGGGTTTGTAATAAACTTAACTTCTGCTAGCTTTCTTCATGCCACCATGACATCTAGCTGTGTTTCTCGGGAGCAGGCAAGTCAGTGGCACAATACCACAGCAATTTGTTGTGTTGTCATGATCTCTTCATTTTTCAGATTTTAGGAAGCTCGACTCATTTGGATCTCCATGGAAACTATTCAGAAACGTAGCTAACCTGCTGCGGGAAGGCCAGGAAAATAATGCTCTCTCCTAGTGGATGGTTCGCCAGTTGAATAACGCTCAGCCGTGCAATTTATAATGATTTGATAAGCAGTGGCAGCTCGTGGATTATTGCAGTAATTCTCAAACGGAGGTGGGCTACAGCAGTGCGCTGCTAAAGTGCAGCAAAAGGTTTAAAAAGTGACTGGTTGGCTGTTTATATGGCATGCACACATTCCAAGACACACATCCACCCACTCTCAGAGGAGTCTGCCTGACGCCACTCTGCATGATCTGGCCTTACCTCCTTCCAGTTAACCTCCGCAGAGAGGTCTAGAAGCCATGCAATTGGATTATCCCCATAATTTACAATGTAGATGGATTGCCAGCCCTCAGAGAAGTCTCGCTTTTACCTTCCCAGTCAGTGAGTATATATTTGAAGGAGCGTCTCCACCCCCATTGTCCAGACCGGACCCTGAGCTCTAGCCTCGAGGGTCTGGCAGTTTCCTCACTGTGAGAAGTGAGGTTACAGGGAACCAGGAAAAGGGCCTTCTCGGTAGTGGTGCCCGCCCTGTGGAACACCCTCCAAGCAGATGTCAAGAAAATAAGCAACTATCTCACTTTTAGAAGACATCTCCCCTGTATAGAGAAGTTTTTAATGTTTGATGTCTTTGCTTTAATTTATTGGAAGCCGCCCAGTCAGATGAGGAGCATATGATGATGATGGTGGTGGTGGTGGTGGTGGTGATCAGTAGCCTCTTGATAGCTGGTCATTTGTGCTGGGCTATTCCCATGCCTGTTGTCTTTGTCCATGGAGTTTTCTTGCCAGGGATACTGGAGTGGCTTGCCGGTTCCTGCTCCAGATGGATCACGTTTGGTCAAAACTCTCCACTATGACCTGAAGGGGAAGAAATGGAGGCAGTGAGAGATTTTACTTTCTTGGGCTCCATGATCACTGCAGATGGTGACAGCAGTCAAGAAATTAAAAGACGCCTGCTTCTTGGGAGAAAAGCAATGACAAACCTAGACAGCATCTTAAAAAGCAGAGACATCACGTTGCCAACAAAGGTCCGTATAGTTAAAGCCATGGTTTTCCCAGTAGTGATGTATGGAAGTGAGAGCTGGACCATAAAGAAGGCTGATAGCCAAAGAATTGATGCTTTTGAATTATGGTGCTGGAGGAGACTCTTGAGAGTCCCCTCATGAGAAGAGAAGACTCCCTGGAAAAGATCCTGATGTTGGGAAAGATGGAGGGCACAAGGAGAAGGGGACGACAGAGGATGAGATGGTTGGACAGTGTTCTCGAAGCTACCAGCATGCGTTTGACCAAACTGCGGGAGGCAGTGGAAGACAGGAGTGCCTGGCGTGCTCTGGTCCATGGAATCACGAAGAGTCGGACATGACTAAACGACTAAACAACAACAACATTTCCCATGCCTGAATGCTCCTCCATATAAAAACAAACTCAGATAGAAAACATGCCGTGTCATTGTCTGGTGGGTGGCAGAACCATCTGTTTATAGAACATGATGGTTTGCTTGACATCAGGTTCCTGGCAGTAGATCCAGCCCCAAGTCAACTTCAGTGGTACCACCATTGACAGGAAGGCCCCAGGTACAATCTGATGTGAGGCTTAAACAGACTCCCTTTTGAGACTCTGGAGAGCTGCTACCACAGAGCATAGACAGTCCTGATCTGGATAGACCAAAGGTCTGGCTCAATATAAGGCAGCTTCAAATGTCCCCATACCATTTAGTTCAGACTGATAGCTCCTTGGAGGAAAAGTGGGATTTAAGTGTAATTCATAACGAATTTTAAAAGCACATAGGTTTGCTCTGTCAGTCAAAGTTACTCAAGACAGATGGCAAGCCTGCAGATTGATGAGGAGGTGATTGGTACTGAAAAATATATTTCTCAAGCTGCGTTGAAGGAAAAAAACGGAATCCACATGTGTCTGACAATGCTCTGTGTAACTTGCAGAGGCTTCAACTTCACAGGGAAGCAAATCTTGGCAAAGCAATTGCATTTTTTCATATTATTGTTGGCTTCCCTGTGCATAGAGGCACAATACCTTCCGCTCCTGAGGTTCCACGTTTCGGGAAGTCTCGTTCTGCTTAATTAAGCAACAAAGCAGAGCGGCCATTGTTTACTCTTTATATTATGGGGGCATTAATTAAGGACTAATGAACTGAATACAAATTGCAGGCTGGAGTGGCAGCTTATTGTGATATCAGAAAAGTATAAATAATCTGTCCCTATTTAGCATTCCTCTCTTCTCACTGACATCTAATAGCGCCATTTATCTTCAGCGTAAGGAATATAGGATTCCTAAAAGGAGCAATTTATTTACTTGCTACATGCTTCCATTTCCAGGCATTAATGTGATTGATGCAGGAAGACATATCCTTTTATGGTCTCTTGTTTCCCCGAAAAACACAAAATAATACACGCAGCCAAAGGAAGCAAAATAACAATAGCCATGTCCCTGTGTGCATCTGGCATCTGCGTGATTTCGCCACCACATATGTAAGCAGACAGTTCCAAGGAAGAAAAATCAGTGCAAAGTCCTGATTGGGCCTACCACATGTGAGCATGCAAAGCCAGAGATTTACAGAAGTGATCCCAATTTCTGATTCAATCCCAGAATGTCCTTCTTTTCCTTAGGATGTCCCTATTTTCATAGGGGAAAGACTGTACTTTTAGGGGAAGGACTATAGTCCATGAAACAAAGGCTTTGTCTGCAGAGATGCTGTATTTCAAACAGTAAAAACCTGGACAGAAAAAATGTTTCTTCTTTTTTAAGGAAAATCGCCAAACACGACACTGCCAACGTGGTTTACCATACGTCTGTATTTTCCCAGACATTTAAGCGCTTTCCGCTTGGGCACAGCTTCTGACTGCAGTATTCCCGATAAGTCCTGTCTAAAACCCTAAAGACCTGCTGTCAAACATTGCAGCATTGCATTAACTGATCTAGGTGGGTTGAATTCAGAGTATGGTAGCTGTAATGGTTCTAGGGGTTGCTCGTGCGTAAACCGGTGCCACACCTGACTGGGTTGCCTGAGTGAACCTTTTCTGTCCGGACAGCCACTCGCCCGTGGCTGTCTCAATCGCTGGCAGAATCCGTCAGTGGGCGTTTCTTGAACTTCTTCCAGCAAAGAAGCTCTTTGATGCCTAGTCTCTGCCTACTCTCCCTGTGCGGAAGCCTTCTGCGCAAGGAGGGTGTGGGCAGTGGAGGACCCCTACTCTCCCTGCTGGTCCCTGGCGAGGAGTCATGGAGCCACCTCGCTGATTCCCCCATCTGCCCCCTTCTCCACTGGTGCTATGCTGATTCCCTTCCCCAGAAGATGGGCTGCCTCTCCCCACCCTGGGACGCTCTCTGGAATCCCTCTGGCCCTGATGGCAGTTCCCTGACAGTAGCTTTCAGGTGTTTTAAAACATTATTTTTTAAAAAATGGAGAAAGAAAATATTCTACATAGATTTAATTATTTATTCATTTGTTTTATTGTTTCATTGACGTGCGCTGCCTTGTGGGGAGGAAGATCATTTTAAAGTCAGGATACAAAGAACTGAAATAAAGCAGAGGCTGGATGGCCATCTGTCATGGATGCTTTAGTTGAGATTGCTGCATTGCAAGGGGTTAGACTAGATGACCCTTGGGTCTCTTCCAGCTCTATGATTCTATGAAAGAAGCATAGCTGAACCACCACTTGAAAACAGCAGCAGCAGAATAAGAGGAGCACACAAACATCTGGGAGATCTCCAGAAACGGGAAGAGCAAGACACATCTCACCATACTTCAGCCTTGAGAGCCAGTGTGGTGTAGTGGTTAAGAGCAGTAGTCTTGTAATCTGGGGAACCGGGTTCAAGTCTCCGCTCCTCCACATGCAGCTGCTGGGTGACCTTGGGCTAGTCACACTTCTTTGAAGTCTCTCAGCCCCACTCACCTCACAGAGTGTTTGTTGTGGGGGAGGAAGGGAAAGGAGAATGTTAGCCGCTTTGAGACTCCTGAAGGGGAGTGAAAGGCGGGATATCAAATCCAAACTCTTCTTCTTCTTCTTCTTCTTCTTCTCTTGTCCGCATTTGGAAATGTTAAAAGTGGCATCTGTTTTGACTTTGCTCAGGGGGGAAAAAGGCAAACCAGCTTTGATTTATTTTTTTATTTTATTTTTAAAGGACATAAATTCATAAAAGGCAAGCTGGCTTTTGTGGTGGAACATCCAGCGGATAAAAAAAACTATTTGGGTACATTTGAGACCCACATGGCCTGTGTTACCTTCTGGGATGCCCAATCCATTCCTGTTGCCCTGGTTTACATGTTTTCCCCTTCCTTCCTCCTTTCCTTCTTTCCTCCCTCCTCTTCATGCCATTCTTTGCACACTTGCTTTATTGCTGAGCCCCCGCCCCGCCTTGAAAACAACACGCTGTAAATTTGTTTATGGCCCCCATTTTATTAATAGCGGCAATCAGAGACTTCATGGATATGGCGATTTCCCTCCAGCCGCAATTGTGTCTGCCGACTTGGTGAGAACCCCACGGGGTGCTCATAAATGGACAAGTTTACAATCCGGCCGGCGTAAAGTACCCAAGCGGCATCTACAGCCAAGTCTCCTTTGTGCTCATTCGCCCCCTGTGATGCCAGAGGGCAGAAGGTCAGGAAAGGGGGCTTCCTCTCCCTCCCCATGGATCAGGATCAGCCAGCCTCCATCTATCTGCAGTGGAAGACTTGTTTTGGTTCTCCCATCATGACTCTGTGGGGTTGTTTGGATATTTTTAATTGAAAGACAAAGCACTTCCTTCTCAAAACTTGGCATCCATGAGGAGCACGGTGGGGGAAATGCTCGTTCAAAATAATTAAGGATGTCAGGAAAATCCTTTCCTAACTACTACAAGATGAATGCATTTCGTAGCATAGTCAAATTAGAGTCTCATAGCTGCAGAACTTTCAGCTGACCTATATTTTTATTTCCTTCACCCTTCCAACCAGTGCTGGGAACAAGCACTGTGGGAAATACAAGCTATTTCTAGTGTATTTAACTACCACTGATTAAAGAAAACTAACTTTAGAAAGAGAGGAACAGCCATATAAACATCTGACCAGGTACAAGCTCGTCGGAACCCTCTGGTCTGCAATGGCCTTACATTTACTGTGTGGGCCCTTTAAGCAGAATTAAGTCCAGAAGCTAAACAAGAACTTTAGTACGGACCCTCCAAGTGTCCCTATTGTCAAGCAACAGTCCCAGGTTTACAGAAGCTGCCCGGGTTTCTGATTTGATCCCAGAATGTTCCGCTTTTCCTTAGGACATCTCTATTTTCATCGGAGAGATGTTGGCGGGTATAGAGGATGTCTCTGTTTTCACTGGAGAAATGTTAGCGGGTATGGAGTTATGCAACCCCCGAGCCAAGGAGATAAGTAACTATACAACCTTTAGAAGACATCTAAGGCAGCCCTGTGTAGGGTTTTTGTAAAAAGTTTAATGTTTTATTATATTTTTATATATGTTGGAAGCCGCCCAGAGTGGCTGGGGCAACTCAGGCAGATGGGTAGGGTATGATGATGATGATGATGATGATGATGATGATGATGATGGAATAAAGGTAAAGGAACCCCTGACCATTAGGTCCATCCAACCCTCTTAGTTAACTGAGAACCATAAACCCTCTCTCTGCTCAAAACCCAGAGAGCATCCTCATAAGAAAAAGGTCTTGATTTTTTCCTGAATGGCCTAGCAAGTATTCTCGGCCCCTTGCACTGGCTTTTCAGAGGAACATTGATATGTATTAGAAGAATGAGATGACTTTTTGAGAGTATGGAGGACCTCCCTCTTTTCATCAGAGAGATGTTGGAGGGTATGGACTCCCGAGCCAAGGAGATAAGTACAAGTATGTTGACAGCCACCCAGAGTGGCTGGGACAACCAGTCAGATGAACAAGGTACAAATAATAAAGTTGTTGATGATGATTAGGAAGTCCCTATTTTCATTGGAGAAATGTTGGGCACAGTATCTGTCTTAAACAAGAACAAAACAGCAATGGGAAACTCCTAACTTTACCCAGATACAACTAAGTCCAGCACCATGTAGTGACTATACTATGTATACTGACACTATCCCAACACTGGCCTTCCTGTGTCACTGGAGAAGTTTGGACACAACTTTTTCTGCCTTATTAACCCAAGATAGGTCTGGACCTTTCACACTCTGTGCTTGCTCTACATCTTTCATCCTCTCTTCTTGGCCTGATGCAATTCATGGGTTAATTACGGTAAATGTAGCTTTCTTTTACAGCTGAACTGGGAACTTGCGATCAGAACAACTCGGGAGCTACAGCAGTGACACACATTGACTCCAGATTCTGACGGCAAAATGGAGTGTGTCACTTCAGACTGTGGGACAACTCCTTTCCACGCAGGAAGGAAATCTCTCAGCTAGCAACCTCTCCCCTTTCCCTCCCCTCCCCTCCCCACCAAAACAACAACAACAACAAAACCACCCTCTAGCAACTTCAGGAGAAAAAAATCCCACTTCCTGAACATATTGCGCACCTATTGATTGCATAGATTCCAGGCCTTTGGCAGTATTCCTTGACATGTTTTCCTGTTGATGCTCTTCCTAACATCCCCTATTGCTTTCTTGCCAATATGAGGAACCCCCCTAACTTATTCATTCCAGACTCCACTACATGAACACGCTGGTTGTGTAAAACGACAAGACAGACTAGCAAAGCACAAAGGAATTTTTCACGATCAGTTTGATCCAATAGAGCTCCATTTTCTGTCAACCTGCCACTTTTTGACCTCTGCCCTAAGAGCACTGGTCACTCAAGGGCAAAGGTTCAGTGGTAGGTTAAGTCTGTGTGTGTTTGTGTCAAGGGGCGAGGGGCTGTCTGCTCCTGCTTCCTGTTGTCTCTAGCCCAACAATGCAATTGCTTTCTAAATGCAAACTTCACCCCCGCTAAGCAATGGCATACAGATGTTCTGTTCTTCCCATTCTCATGCCTTTGAGTTTTGTTGCACAACTAATCACGTTGGAGGAAGTGCAGAAGGAAGGAGATGTTGCTTGTAAGTCTCTATCCTACTTTGGGGTCGTTGAGCTTAAGAAAATATTCTACACTTCCTCTTGCTAAGACCTTCCTTAATTTTAATCACTTATATATAGGATTGCCTGGTCGCATGGCAGAGATCTTCCCACCTTTTCTTAAAGAGCAACACAGCCTCAAAAAAGGACACCATCTTCATCATCGCCCTATGAAGCATCTCAAAGCAATTCCATCATATGATAGAAGGATATATAAAACAACGGCATATATAAAAACAGTTAAAGCAATTGCAAATATAAAAAAGCAATTTCAAATCCAGCATAGGTATCAGCTGGGACAAACCTCCACTTTGAAAGCTTGTTGAAAGAGGATCCTGTGGATATTGCAAAGGGGTCTCTCCTAGACCAGCTTTCCTCAACCCCCAGATGTTTGGACCTACAGCTCCTCTCATATGGTTGTCATATTTATTTCAAAAAGTAAAAACCAGAGTGCACACACACACACACACACACACACACACACACAAAACGTGGTTTTGACTTGCCAAAGATCAAGAAACAAGCATCACGCTTCAGAAATTCCCCCCAGAAATGCTGAGGATGGTGCGAACTATGATCCATAACAAAGAAGCTCTATGATCCAAAAGAAGGAGCTCCAGGATTTCTGAATTCAGAAGGTTGCTCAGAATTCTTCTAAATTCAGAAGGAGCTCTAGAATTTCTGAATGTGTACGGTTGCTCATTCCTAGGGATGAAAGATATCTCAGCTCTCTCAGTTTCTCAACTGTAAATTCAGTTCACATTTCTGAAGTAATTAACAAAAATAATCAAGCAAACAATCTGCTTTATTAGCATAGAGAAAGTGCATCATTTACAGTGGTACCTCAGGATGCAAACGGGCTCCGTTCCGGAGCCCTGTTCACATCCAGAAACAAACGTAACTAGTGACAGCATGTCTGCACACACACGCGTCACTTTTCACCACTTCTGCACATGCGTGTGACGTCATTTTGAGCGTCTGCGAATGTGCAAGTGGCAAAACCCAGAAGTAACGCGCTCCATTACTTCCAGGTTGCCACGAAGCACAACTTGAACATGCTCAACATGAAGCATATTCAACCCGAGGTATGACTGTACGTGGATCAGAAAACAACACAGTTAATGAAACATAGTAGGAGATATTTTAGGATAAAACTGTCCAGATATCGTGAGGTATGAAAATTACTCTTAGCACCTATGGTGATGTAATACTCATGAATCCTGATGAATGGTGCCAGCATTTTAGGGCAAATTTCTCCTAATAAACACATTTTTTATTCATGTACACATTTTCCCAAGCAAATTCCCCTTATTTGATTCATTTATGTGTGTTATTTTCACTCGCCTCATGCAGGCATCTTTGTCAACCTTGGTTGGGGAATTTCATTGCAAAATTTGGATCAGTGCGAATTTTAGTTCTTCGGTTCTCACATTGTTTCAGAAAGTGTGGATATGATAGCTTCACCTTTAAAATGCCAGTTATTTAACAGCAGCAACTGTTAAAAAAAATCTCTTTCTTCTTCCTAAATTATGCTGCCGATATTAAATCCTTCATAGGTGAGGGAACCAAGAATGGATTTTTGTCTGTCAGGATTATAAACTCCGTTTGGGTAGTGAATACAAATTGCTGGCTTGAGCGTGTACCAAGAGCCAAATAAAAAAATCAGCTTTAAAAGATTAGTATATAGTGAGAGGGTCAGGGTGGGAGTCTTTGACAGATATCAAAGCGTGTCTGAGGGTACCATGGTGCCCAAAATCACCACATTGGATACCCAGATCCAAGCAGAGGAGTCAGCATGAAATTAACATGAAGTTAACAGAGAGTGCTATGTCTAATTGTTGTTTAGTCATTTAGTCATGTCCAACTCTTCATGACCCCATAGACCAGAGCATGCCAGGCACTCCTGTCTTCCACTGCCTCCCGCAGCTTGGTCAAACTCATGTCCGTAGCTTCAAGAACACTGTCCAACCATCTCGTCCTCTGTCATCCCCTTCTCCTTGTGCCCTCCATCTTTCCTAGCATCAGGGTCTTTTCCAGGGAGTCTTCTCTCTCATGTCTAATTAGGTGTCCAATTTCTCTCCTTTTCTCAGCAGGTTGTAATGGAGACAGAGTCAGGTGTGGACCAATGGCTCCTGGATTCGAACTCCACCACAGTGATGTTGAACTGCTCTCATGAGATTACCCCACTAAGTGGGATTCCTGTAAACATCGTGTTTGTCACCATGAGAACAGGACGCTGGGCCATTGGCCTAATCCAACAAGCTCTTTTCGTATTCTTGTGATCTCAGACCAGTCTCTATCACTCAGCCTAAGTTACTTCGCAGAGCTGTTGTACAGATTAAAAGGAGGGAGGATAATTCTACATACATCATATCACAGCTGGTCCCAGAAGTACCCACATCTGACTGACTCAGTTTCGTGACATCTGAGGTCTAGGGATGAGAGGAGACACTGGTGACATGATGGGGTTGTGAGATGGCAGCTGTAAAGGATGCTGGGGCCTGGAGCTCAACATTTACGAAGTGATGGGTACCGTCTTCTGAATTTTTCACTTGACTGAACCACATATTAGAAAGCTAAAAGCAGATGTAGCTGTGGCCAAAACCATACAAAACTCAGCTGAGTTTAGCGCTGAGGAAAGGAAACTTCAAGCAGTGGGTGTATTTCTGTTTTGTGGTTCCCCTTCACAGGAAACACAAAGGGTACACAAAGGACTGTAAAAATCTACTTTTAGCTTACGCTGTCTGTGTTTGATGTACATGACACTTGGTGGCGGGGAGGGGAAATTTTCCGTTCCCTGTGGTGATAATAGCATGTACAACTCACACCTGTATATTTATGGTAAAAAAAAAACTAGAACTGGCCAAATGACTGTCAATTTTCATCCCTATTGTGTTATTTGAAGAGTGGCTGCATACTTGCTTCCTCTCTCATCAGTTAGGGCCTCTGTACAATTCAGGAATCTAAATTGGAGCTGTATGCTTGAAGTTTCTTAAAAATATACATCTTAAAGATGTAAGGCATGGCAAACAAAGGTCTGAAAATGCAAGTATCTTATAGGTAAATACAGAAGCAGATTTGTTTCTGAACACACACACACACCCCAAAACCATCCTATATGTAATTAAACAGCATCGCTATGTTGTGTTCTGATTTTATAGTATATTGGAATGTGTTGTTATGAGTTCAGCATAATTCCTGGATTTAGTAAAATTTAGTGGGACGCAGGACGCTGTGGGTTAAACCACAGAGCCTAGGGCTTGCCGATCAGAAGGTCGGCGGTTCGAATCCCCGCAACGGGGTGAGCTTCCGTTGCTCGGTCCCTGCTCCTGCCAACCTAGCAGTTCGGAAGCATGTCAAAGTGCAAGTAGATAAATAGGTACTGCTCCAGCGGGAAGGTAAACATGACCTGGAAGCTGTACGCCAGCTCCTTCGGCAACCCCAGAGTCATCCGTGACTGGACCTAATGGCCAGGGGTCCCTTTACCTTTTATGTTGTGTTCTATTTTTATAGTATACTGCAATGTGTTGTTATGAGTTCATGGGGGAAGACTCCCCATAATTCCTGGATTTAGTAAAAAATATAATTAATCAAGGTTTGATTAAACTGTGAGAAACAGTGAACCCCTCTGTATTTAGTTTATGCTAGCAGCCCATTCCAACTTGGAATAGCCACTGAGATGGGCCATTAGCAGGGGCCAAAGGCCAGTGATGGCCCATCAAGGAAACCACCAGAGGGCAAAACTGCCAGGCAAGGAGGAGAATGGCTCCTTCTCTAGCTGTGTGTGTTAGTGGGCAGGGCAAGAAAAGAGTTAAGATTTCAGTGCTGGGTGATGTAGGCTGAGTGGCGCTTTGCTAGTGGTTCGAAAAGCAGGCCAGAAAGGGGTCCAGCAGAACTTTTGATGGGCTGTCCGGAGCGGGGTAGAAGGGACAGGAAGTATGGCTTCTTCCTCTGTTTGTAGACCTAAGCCTGCTGCTCCTAAATAATCATCTTGAGATGCTCTGAACCTTCTCTTCATTGTAAATTCAGGGTGTGTATGTCTAAATAAACCATATATCATAAAGACACTGCAGTCTACCCTGTGCCCAGTGTTCAAAAGAAACACAAACGCTGAGTAAGTGGCTGGAATGTTTTGTGCACTGCTCATTGGAGATAAGGGTGGTGTGTAACAGTATTTATTATTTTAAATGTGTTTCAACTTGCTTGGAGACCTTTGAGGAACAAGCAACTAACAAATAATAAGAATAAGAATAGCAATAATAATACAAAATGACAACATAACCAAATCATGGGGTACAATTCAGCCAAAGTTCAAAACTTTTCTGTCCCATTGGTTTCAGTGGGAAAGGTTTGCAGCCTTCCAATTCGAGTCAACGGTGCTTCAAAGCAGCTGGATCATGCCCAAGGTGATTCATCCACAATACCTAACAGCATGAGGTGGAAGTCCTTTGTGATGTCAGTTACCCACCCTATCCACATTATGACCAAATGCCAGGACTGTACTAACAGCCCAGCCCCGCTTCAGGGATAATCCAGACCCTCTCTGTGAATGTTCAGCTTTTGGTTGAAAAAGCAAATGCCTAGACCATAGCTGCATGTGGCCCTCAATTTCACTTTTTGTGGCCCTTGGCTTAATTTCGAAATCGATCTGCAGTTCTCACCCCTGGAAAGAATAATTTGTTGCTACTTTTTGGGTTGGAGAGAGAGAGAGAGAGAGAGAGAGAGAGAGAGAGAGAGAGAAGCAGTGTTAGAAAATGAGAGAAAGAAGAGGCAGAAGAAACAGAGAATGGGTTGGTCCTTTTTCCCAATTTTGACTGAGGCACCACTCACTGCTACACCTGTTATGCTAGTGATCTCTAGAGAAATGTGGCCTGTGACCCACTCCCTCAAAAATGTCCACCCATGTCCTCGGCCTTTTGCTTGTGGAAAAACACAGAACACTGCTTTTTTTGGTGTTCTATTCAGTGGCTCACTAAGAAGTATGCTTGCTCCTGCCATCAAACATTCTGGCCAATGGTACAAAGGCAAGCACCAGGCACTGAATGGATTGTAGAGTAATGGGAATAAAGGAAGCTGAACAATATAGAGTCAGAACCTCAGTCCATCTACAGTGGTACCTTGGGTTACGTACTTAATTAGTTCCAGAGGTCCGTTCTTAACCTGAAACTGTTCTCAACCTGAAGCACCACTTTAGCTAATGGGGCTTCCTGCTGCTGCCACACGATTTCTGTTCTCATCTTGAAGCAAAGTTCTTAACCCGAGGTGTAGCCTTTTTAGGCTTTGCCCTCGGGTGGGAAGAGCATTGCGCCCGGGACAGGGAAATGGGAGTCAAACAGACACTCAAGGAATAATTTCAGAGAAAAGGCTTTATTTCTACCATCCGGGTTTAGTAGAAGGAGCTAGTGTGATAAATTCACGAACAAGCACAAGCACAGCCATTTGCACAGAGCATATATTCCAGTTCCTTCCCCTTTCTCCCTCCTCAGAAGCCCTGCCCCATGATGAGTTTCCTGAGCATGAACAGAAAGTTCCTATCTTGAGACTCTTGGCACCCTTCCCAGAAAAGGGTGTAGAGAAACCAAGGGGGTTGAGGAGCCTTGCATTTCAGCGTGTCCAAGATGTGTTGCAACCGAATGAGATAAGAGTCAGTTCTGTTCTTTTAGCAAGGTCAACTAGGCTGGGAAGCGAAAAAGCATTGTTCTTTTTCAGCTACCTTTCTTACAGCAGAGCAAATGAGCAACTGCTTAGCTAATGCCTTTTAGCTACTTGAGAAGCTAAACTTCTCAAAGCTACTTTGAGAAGCTTTGAGGCTTGAGGCCTAATGGGGGGGTGACTTCGGGCCTAGGTGGGGCACCTGTCCTCACCTCCTTCAGAGGTACTATTTCTGGGTTAGCGGAGTCTGTAACCTGAAGCGTATGTAACCCGAGGTACCACTGTACTTCCATATTGGCTACTCTGACTGGAGGCAACATTTTAGAACAGAGTTTCCCAAATTGGGTCTCCAGCTGTTTTTGGACTACAACTCCCATCACCCCTAACTCACAAGACCAGTGGTCAGGGATGATGGGAATGGTAGTCTGAGAACAGCTGGAGACCCAAGTTTGGGAAGCAGTGCTCTAGAGCAGCCTTTCTCAACCTGTGGGTCCCCAGATGTTGTTGAACTACAACTCCCATCACCCCTAGCTAGCAAAGCCAGAGCTCAGGGGTGATGGGAGTTGTAGTCCAACAACACCTGGGGACCCACAGGTTGTGAACCACTGCTCTAGAGCTTCAAAAGGAAGCCGTTCCCATCCTAATGTGGAAATGCCAGAGATTGAACTATGGACCTTCTGTATGCAAAGCAGATGCTCTATGATTGAGCTATGGCCCTTAGGAAGAGATACTCTTCTTGCCGCATCATGTTCAAAATGCAGGTCCTGGGGAGGCAGGAGGCTTTCTCAGATTCCTCTTAGGGCCCGAAAGCTGTTGATTGGTTTGGGGAAAGAGGCAGGGAAGCAATTAACTTCATGACCATCTCTTATCTGCTAACAAGCCAATAGATAGATAGATGATAGATAGACAGATAGATAGATGATAGATAGATAGATAGATAGATAGATAGATAGATAATAGATAGATAGGTAGATAGATAGATAAATAGATGATAGATAGATAGATAGATAGATAGATAGATAGATAGATAGATAGATAGATGATAGATAGATAGATGATGATAGATAGATGATAGATAGATAGATAGATAGATAGATAGATAGATAGATAGATGATAGATAGATAGATAGATAGATAGATAGATAGATAGATAGATAGATATTGATATAGATAATAATAGTAATAATAATAATAATAATTTATTTATATCCCATCCTCCCTAGCTGAAGCCGGGCTCAGGGCGGCTAACAACAATAAAATAATACAACATTCTATATTTTTTTTTTTTATAAATCTTTTTATTAAGTTATTTCTCATACAGAAAAAAAACCTAACACAACAACAAAAAAGAAACATAAGAAACCAACAAAAAGCAACACACCCACCCATCACCCACAGTGATTGACTTCCCTTCAGAACGGCCTGAGTTGTGGTCCTGCGTCATCTTCCTGCGGGGTGGTTCTTATCTCCTTTGTTTACACCTCTCAAACATTATACATCGCCTACTGTAATTTTAATATTTCCTAAATTTGATTCCATATATGTGAGAAATTTACTCCAGTCATTAATAAATTTTATGTTTTTCTGCTGCCTGATCTTCTGTGTCATCCTTGCTAACTCTATATAGTCAAATAACTTGGATTGCCAGTCTCTAATAGTTGGGATATTAGGAGTTTTCCAGTTCTGTGCCAGCAGTATCCTGGCCGCTACCGTTGCGTATTGGAACATAGTGTGATCCTCCTGCCTGATCTCCTTCCCGACCATCCCTAATAGAAAGGTTAGGGTTTTTTGAACTCTGAATCTTGACCTGAAACTCTGAAATTCGAACTCTGAGGTTTAAACCTCGAACTTTGAGCTCTGAGCCACGAAAGGACCTTTTCTGCAGACTACAGCGTTTGCCTAATGAGGCTGGATTAGGCCAACAAGTGGCTGAAGAATCCCAGGGTGAAGCTAAATTGATTAATCTCTTTGCTTACGCTTGCTTCTAAATAATTTATCCACCCCTGGCCTCGGAGGCAGGGTTATCTGCCTCTGGACAACTGGATCTGCAAATCCATGGGGGTTTGACCCATTTGCAGACCAATTTAAGGTATAGAGGCACAGGGGTGAGATTCTTTACAAAAACCGAGATACTTTTTGGAGGTGGTGGAGTGACGAACTTGTTAACCTGCGTATAACTGCGATAGAGGGGGGGAAAGAAGAGAAAGAAGGAAGAAAGACTGTGAGCCCTTTAAGGGAGAGTTTTTGGGTATAAAACATAGAATGCTAAAAATTGGGATATAATGTGGGGGAAAGATGGGAAAAAGGCCGGGGGGACCCCAATTGAAAGGAAGCTATCCTGACAGGAAGAAATTAAAGATCTAGACATCCTTTGGCTAAAAATCAAGGAGGAATTTAAACAAAACAAAACCCACATAGAAAATAAGCTAGGAGAAATGCAAGAGCTGATCGATAGAAAGATAGAAGGAGCAGTAGGTGAACTCTCCACCAAAATTCAAGAATTGTCTGCTAAGTCTAAAATATATGAGGAAACCAATAAAAAGATTAAAAAAGAGATGAGAGAACAGAAAAAGGAGACAGAAAGGATAAAGGAGGAAGTGAAAGAGGTGAGCAGGATGCAGGAGCAAATTTGGGACCATTTAGCGATGACAGAAATGCGACAGAAATATCTCCATTTAAAATTCAGAGGAATAGGAGAGGAAAATAAAGGGAACATAAAAGAGAAAATGATTGAGGAGTTGGCCAAGTGGTTGGAATTGAAAAAGGAAGAGGTGGCATGTTCGGTGGAGAATATTTTTAGAATAAGAATGAGACCTCAACAAAATAGATTAAAGAAACCCCTGGAGGACTGTCAAGTAATTCTAAACTCAATTGAGATGAGGAACTTAATACTAAAAACCAGCTATCACAAAAAACTAATAATTGACGATAAACCAATTATTATCCTCAAAGTGATCCCAGTTAGGCTTCTGCGTAAAAGGGAAAGATATGGACAGATAGCTGGGGTTTTGAGGAGAAACGGTATAAAATATAGATGGGAGTTCCCTGAGGGGATCGCCTTCTTTTTCAAAGATAAAAGATTCAAACTAACAGATATCCAAGAGGTGGAAAAATTCCTGAGAAGGTATGAGAAAGAGCTTGGTAAGGGGGAAGAGAGGATAAGAGACAGAGAGAGATCTAGAAACGAGAGAAAAAGAAAGACAAGAAAGGGAGACAGGAGGAAGGAGAAATTAGAGAAGAAGAAACTGAGGAGGAAGAGGGTGCGGTTGGAGGGGAGGAAGCAGAAGAGGAGGACTACACTGGGAACGGAAGCCCCAAAATATAAACCTGAAAAGTTTGACAGAACAAAGAGAATAAATCGTAAGGAATGTCTTTGAACTTTTTGTCCTGGAATGTAAACGGTCTGAATGAAAAATCAAAAAGGAACAAATTAGAAAAAATTGTGAGGAATAAAAATTATGATGTGATCTGTTGGCAAGAAACACATGTAGCAAAAAAACACAAACATATATTGATGAATAGAAGGCTGGGAGTAGAGTTTATTAACTCGGATGTGGGGAAAAAAAGAGGACTAGTAATTTACGTTAAAGAGAAATGGGAACCAGTATTGATTTGTAAAGATGCTGAAGGTAGAATTTTGGGAGTACAAATTAACCACCGCGGAGAAAAATTTAATGTGATAACTGTTTATGCACCCAACACAAAGAAAGCAGAATTCTTTAAAAAATTGGAACAAATGTTATTAGAATTAGAAAATCACAAACTAATTCTGCTTGGAGATCTGAATGGAGTACCGTGTCCAGAACTAGACAGAAATGGGAAAAAGAGGAAACCGAACCAAGGGAAACTCCCTAAATCATTTAATAATCTCCAAGAAAATCTGGATTTAATTGACATTTGGAGGCACAAAAACCCAGTAACGAAACAATTCACGTACTTCTCAGAACCACATCAGAGTTGGGGCAGGATTGACCAGATATGGGTCTCAAGAGAGTTATCAACAAGATCATTAAAATGTGAAATACAACCCAGAACCCTCTCTGACCACAACCCAATAGTGTTGGAAATAAAATGTAAGTCATCAGGCCCATATAGATGGAGATTGAATGAATACTTACTCGAAAATGAGGAGATAATTGAAAAGGCTAAGACTACCCTTAAAGAGTATTTCGATATGAATCTGAATAAAGAAACAAAAATTGATGTTGTATGGGACGCCAGTAAGGCGGTCCTAAGAGGTTTTTTTATCCAACAAAATACATATAGAAAGAAATTAAGAGAATCAAAGAAGGAAGAAATAGTTAAACAATTGAGGGAATGTGAGAAAACACTAATAGTGGACCCTAGAGATGAAAGGACCAAACAAATTTCTAAAACGCTGCAGACGCAATATTCGATATTAATAAGCCAAGAGGTAGAATGGAGAATTAGATCAATGAGGCAAAAGTATTTTGAATTGGCGAACAAGACGGGACGGTTACTGGCGTGGCAACTTAGAAAAAGGAAAAAACAGAGTGTGATCAATAAAATTAAATTAGAAGAACAAATACTTGAGGACCCCGGTGAAATAGAGGAGAGGTTCCTTCAATTCTATAAAAATTTGTATAAAAAGGAAAAGGAAGATATGGAAGAAATAGATAAGTACTTGGAAAGGAACAGAAGAGAACAGCTGATGGATGAGGAGAAAATTTTCTTAAACAAACCCATAACGGTTGACGAAATTAAGGAGATAATTAAGAGGATGAAACCAGGGAAAGCACCAGGCCCCGATGGACTATCCCAAAAGTACTATAAAGTGTTAGAAGAACTTCTGACACCGATCCTTTGTAAAGTAATGAATAATATTCTGCAAGGAGGTCCGGTGCCTGATTCCTGGAGGGAGGCGCACATCACCTTAATCCCCAAATCAGAACTTGATAAACTGGACATAAGAAATTATAGGCCGATATCACTACTCAATAATGACTATAAAGTATTTGCAGGAATAATGGCAAATAGGCTTAAGAAATATCTATCGAAATCCATTCACAAAGACCAAGCAGGATTTCTTCCTAACAGGTATTTAAAGGACAACATAAGACACATAATAAATATTATCGAATACCTAGAACTTAAGATTGATATCCCAGCAGCTCTAATTTTTATTGATGCCGAAAAGGCATTTGACAATGTGTCATGAAGGTTTCTACTAAAAGGCTTGGAGAGAGTTGGCATAGTGGGCCCCTTTTTGGAAGGTATAAAAGCGATATACGCAGAACAAAAGGCCAAACTGATCATTAATAATAACTTAACTAGTTCATTCGAGATTTCGAAAGGCACAAGACAGGGGTGCCCTCTATCCCCCCTCCTATTTATTATGGTACTGGAAGTGATTACAAACAAGATCAGGGAAACCTCCGAAATAAAGGGAATTAGACTAGGGGATAAAGAATACAAACTAAAAGCCTATGCCGATGATTTGGTGATATCGCTAGGTGACCCAGTAGATAGCATCGGTAAAGTTATGGAGGTGCTTGAGGAGTTTGGAAGTCTGTCCGGCTTCAGAATAAACAAAGTTAAAACCAAAATGTTGACAAAGAACTTAACTGAAGAGCAAAGAAATCTGTTAGAGTCGAAAACGGGGATTAAGGCGGTGAAAAAGGCGAAATATTTGGGTATTTGGATCTCCACAAAAAATATAAACTTAGTAGAGGACAATTACACAAGGATTTGGAAAGAGATCAAAAAAGACATGGACACCTGGGGGAGGCTTAGATTGTCTTGGTCGGGCAGAATGGCCGCAGTTAAAATGAGTATCCTCCCAAGGCTGCTGTTCCTATTTCAGAACATTCCGGTGATAAGGGGCATGACATCATTCAAAGACTGGCAGAGAACCCTGTCCAGA